>NC_056732.1:1261246495-1261556495 GCF_019279795.1 Protopterus annectens | reverse complement strand
CAGGTTCAGCGCAAACTTCTCCCCCCCCCTCCCCACCAAAAGGGCAAATATCTATCCCAGCAGAGTGCTGCCCCCCCTGACATCTCAGATGCTCAGGTAAGAGCCGCCCTCTCCAAAGCAAAAAACACAGCATCAATGGGACCAGATGGTGTCCCGGGCTGCATCCTACATGAACTCCAAGAAGAGCTAAACCCAAACATAAAACTACTGTTCAATCTCAGCCTTACTACAGGATATGTGCCCAAAGAATGGTGTACAGCAACAGTGGTCCCTCTCCATAAAGGTGGTGCCTCAACGGATCCTGGAAACTATTGCCCCATAAGCCTGACTAGCTTGGTCTGCAAAGCTATGGAAAGGATCATCATGGACCTCATAAATAAAGATATTGGGGACCTACAAACACTGGATCCTACCCAGTTCGGCTTTGTTAAGGGCAGATCCTGCCTCTTAAACCTGGTTGATTTCTTTGAAACAGTCACCAACGCCATTGACGAGGGGAAGGTGGTCCACACAGCCTACCTGGACCTCGCAAAAGCCTTCGATACAATACCCCACTCGGGCATTATAGATAAGCTCACCAGCTTAAATATAAACCCCTATGTCACTAGATGGATTGCAAACTGGCTCAAGGACAGAACCCACATGGTTAGAATTGCTGGAACCATGTCAGACTCCAAACCAGTTACAAGTGGTGTCCCACAAGGCTCAGTCCTGGGACCTCTCTTGTTCGGTATATATTTCTCGGAGGTACAGGCTAACACGGAAGGACTGTGGCTGACCAAGTTCGCAGATGACTGCAAACTGGGCGCCATAATCAACTCTTCAGTCGACACAAGCATCCTCCAAAAGGGCCTCATAGAAACAGACAACTGGTGCCAGAACCATGGCCTCAAGCTAAATGCCAAAAAGTGTATAGTCATCCCCTTTGGCAAAAACAAAGTGCCCACAAACTACCACATAGGTGGTAATCCATTAAGTACAGAAGACGTAATTAGGGACCTGGGGACCCAAGTTGATAGCAATCTCTCATTTGACAACCACGTGGCCAAAGTGGTTAGAAAAACATTTTATATAGCCCACCTAATCATGAAGGGATTCACATCTAGATCAGGGGACGTCATCGTGCCCCTTTACTCATCCCTCATCAGGCCCATAATTGAGTACAATGCCCCTTTTGGGATGTACCTTACCAGACACCTGCAGCAACTGGAAAGACCCCAAAAGTACCTCACCAAGAGGATCAAAGGGCTCAAACAGATGCCATATGCTGCCCAGTTAAAGAAACTCCAGCTCTACTCAGTGGCATACCGCCTGTTCAGAGGCGATCTGTGCCTGACGTATAAAGCCATGTCCAACCCGAATTAATGGACATGCTGCACCTCAGAAAATCCAAATCCCATCGAGCTACGCTCGAGACTTGAACCTCAGCACTGAAATAAATAGGACATGCTGGAGGGACAGATTCATAACCCAGAGGCTCCCTTCACTCTGGAATAAAATCCCAGTCCAGGTTAGGCAGAGTCCCTCATTGACTCTCTTCAAGAGGAATCTTGATGAGTGGATGGGAGATCGTAGGTTTACCCCGGGTATCACTTCTGTGTCACTGTTAGATAGAGGCACAGTATACTAACCTCGAAAAAGGGCATAGCAAAATAAATTTAAAATGGGTGGCGAAAGCCAAACACATTCTGGCTAGGCTTATAAATGCCCTAGGGCAGATAGCCTAGTATGAACCTATGAACCTATCACTCAACTTTTGTGTTGTTTTACCTGTATAAAAATTCGGTACTTACGTATTATTGCAACCACATTCCAAACAGCTGGTTAGTAAGTAACTGCCAATAGCAGCTTACTAACCATATATTAGAAATATTGACAATTCATCAGTACTTTTAGGCTTTCGACATACTTCTTGTCTAGCAGGTTGACTTCCGTGAAAGCAGGAGCCAAATCAGTCAAGTTATGTGTGTTGGGGGTGGGGGGGATGGTTCACAGGGCAGTCTTTGATCCTATGCTGTATTGCAGGAAATATCTGCAAAACCCATGCCTGTACTCAAACAAATAACAGTTCACAATGAACGAATGAACAAGTGTTAAAAAGGTATAAAACCATCTCAGGGTAACGGTGCAATGTAAACATGCATTGCTTGGAAGTATAACAAAAGAAAGCTGTTGTATAAAAAATGGAAATGGCAACCATTGAAAATTAAGGATGTAGATATGGGGAGGGGTGTCCCTTACACAGCAAACAGTTGCAGAAGTTGTCAAAAGGACATCTGCAGACCACTGTTGCAGGTTTTGGTGTGATTTCTTTATT
This sequence comes from Protopterus annectens, assembly GCF_019279795.1. Lineage (NCBI taxonomy): Eukaryota > Metazoa > Chordata > Ceratodontiformes > Protopteridae > Protopterus > Protopterus annectens. Next base: position 1,261,554,178 of record NC_056732.1, on the reverse strand, counting down.
TTTGGATAGACCAAACAGTGTAGATTCACAACATTCTGCATATTGATCTTTTCTTGGTGCTTGTTTAATGATTATAATTCTTTATGAATTAAAATGCTTACACAAAACATTTCACAAAGTTTATATTTATTTTATTGTTATTTTATTTTTACATTTGTTGACCGGGCTAGTCTAATTGGATACATGTCCATTTTCAGTAGAGGCCCGGGGAGAAAAGCTCCAAGACACATACAAAGTACAATATAGAAGTAAATAACAGTAAAGATACATACAAAATGCAATATAGAAAGTCGTAGTAGTTAGAACAAATACATTTTAGTTAGAACAAAAAGATTGTTTTTTTTTTTTTTTTTTCAAAAAAATAGCAAATAGTTAAAACATTGTTAGAGAAATACTAACTACCATACCCCCAGCTGTGCATAGCAAGAACAGTAAACAGCAAGGATAATATTTATGAGAGGATGTTATATACATATATTTATGAAATTCATTAGCAATTTCATGGTGAAAAGAAACAAGGGTAAGACTATGATGATGTACGGTAGTTATTGGTGAGAAGTAAGAAAGTTAGTCAGGATTAGTGTAGAAACATAACCAGTGTGTATTGAGGTATAGTTTGAGTTTCTTTTTAAAAAGTGTAAGAGAAGACAGAGTTGTGAGTTCAGTGGGTAGTAAATTCCATAGCTTTCCAACAGTATTAGAGAGCAGGGAGTCACCTGCTAAGTTGTTGGTTCCGCAAGTGTTAAACAGTAGTTTGTTTGATGAGCGTACATTTTTTGCATTATTGTAGGGGGTAAAGAGGCTTGAGAGTATTGGAGTATTGGTGGGTTGATACAGGGTCTTGTGGGCTATAGAAAGCTGTAGAAATTGGAGATGGTATAGAAACTGTAGCTAATCAAGTTGTTTTAGATTAAGGCAGTGGTGAGTTCTGAAAGGAGAGTCAGTAGCAAATCTGGCAATATTGTTATAGGATACTGCCAGTTTGTTGAAGTTGTTTTTAGAAAGATTCATATAAATGGGTGAAGCATAGAGTAGAGTGGAGATTAGGTGAGTTCTGGCTATAGCAGTCCTGGCTACCGGTGTAAGAAAGGGTTTGATTCTATAGAGGGATCCCAGTTTCTTGTTGACCATTTTTATTGTACTGTTAATATGACTATCAAAGTTGAGGTTATTGTCTATTGTTATTCCAAGGAGTTTGGTAGTAGGGTCGGTAGAAATAAGAGTACCATTGTTAGATGTAAGTGTGAAATGTATGGGGGTGGACTTACGGGTTGGTGAGAAGAGTAGCAGTTTAGTCTTTTTGGGTTTAGGAGGAGGCAACGGTTTGTGAACCATTCTTCAACAGTATTAAATGCTTTCTGGGTAAGGGTCTGTAGTTCAGTTTTGAGAAGTGGCTGAGCAGATAATAGTAGAGTCATCTGCATATTGAATGCAGGTAGTATGTGGAATTGCTGACTGAAGGTCATTAATAAAAATGGAAAATAGGAGAGGACCTAATATGGAGCCCTGTGGGACACCAAGGGAGATGGGAAGGAGATTAGAAAGATTGTTGTGCCAGAGTACAGCTTGCTGTCTGTTTTCTAGGTAAGATTTGAACCAATTTATGGCTAAGGGATCAAGTGATAGAGATTTCATTATAAGTAAAAGGAGTTGGTGATTAACTATGTCAAAAGCTTTGGATAAATCAACGAATACTGCAGAGGAAAGAATAGTTTTGTTAATACAATCTGTGAATGATAGCAGGGCAGTGGTGGTACTGTGATAAGGTCTGAAGTCATGTTGACAGTTGGCAAGTAAGTTGTTTTGGAGAAGGTGGTTAAGATATTGCTTATGGATACACTTTTCCATAATTTTTGCCAGAGGAGATAGCAGAGCTATAGGATGAAAGTTAGATAAGTCATAAGAATTTCCACCTTTGTGTAGTGGAATAATATAAGAAATTTTCCAGATGGATGGGATATTTCCTTCACTTATGGTTCTATTGATCAGAATGGATATGGGGTAGGCAATGGCTTTAGCTCCTTTTTGAAGGTATTCTGCTGGGAGTTGGTCAGCTGAAGGGGTGGTAGGTTTTAGTTTTTGGAGAAGGGAGCATATACTGGAAGTAGACACTGGTTGTAACTGAAATGACGGGGGAGGTTTGAAGACAAAGTAGGCAGATTTGTGGTATCTGGAGATAGGTGGCTAGCAAGAGTTTGGATGGCATTGGTAAAGAAAGAATTAAAGGCATTGGCAGTGTGAATGGGATTCTCAGGGTTGGAGCTTAGTTTGTTGGGAGTGATAGATTGTCCTGGGTAAAGAAGTTTGTTAATGGTGTTCCAGAACTTTTGAGGATGTTCTTCATCTCACATTGCTGCAGTCCTTACACTTGGGTAGTCCGCTGTCCTCGGTCAGCCCGAATATCAAAGTATAAGGCTGACGTCAGTCAAGGCGCATTTGACTGACATCAGGACGTCAGGGTACAAATGCGCATGACCGACGTCATATCCTCAGTCTTTTTTGCCGCATGGTCCGATGCAGAAGCAGCATTGCAAGTGCCGGTTGGCGTTCTGAGATTTTTCGATTTCGAAGTTTCAGACTGAGTTCAAAGTTGGCTAAGTACCCGTTGGGAATATTTTAGTTTTTCTTGCCTCAGTGATTTACCGGATGTCAGAAAAAGTCAATAATTGCATTTCTTGTGGGAAACAGATACCGCATAGAGATTATCATACTTTGTGTATTCCTTGCTTAGGGCCTGAGCACGATGTTGTTGGCTGTCGCTCTTGTGCTAGATTTAATAAACGCACTATAAAGAGAAGGTTGGATTGTGCAAGGTTAGTCTTTGGGAAGCGGTGTAATTATAAAATGCCGTCGGATGCTCCGACGCCCGCTTCTTCGAAGAAGCGCAAGGACAAGGCAGTTAAGCCTAGGCTAGAAGAACCATCTGTACCGGACGCCGGTTCTTTAGAGGTGTCGGTGGAGCCAGTGGCTCCGCCGGAGGTTTCTTTGTGTTCCCAGGGTGAGACCTTATTATTGCAAGATGTGGCCTCTCAGGAGGCAAGTCAGGCTGAGGGGGCTTCTCAGGTTACTATACTCCCCTCCCTTCCTAGGGTGGCTAGGCCCTCTCCTTCTGTTTCAAAGGCTTCTCCCAGGGGCAGGCCAGGTTTGGCTTCAGTTGGTGTTACCCCTAGTTCTTCAGGTACTGTGCCCAAGAAGCATATGCTTAAAATGGCAGAGGATTTGATTACTTTAATTAGGGGTTCTATGCCCCCTCCTGATAAGAGACCTAGGTTGGAACCTGAGTTGGGGGGTTTTGAGCAGGCTTCGGATGTTTCAGAGTCTTGGCTGAAGACTTGCAGGAGTACTCTCCTTATTCTGATTCTGATGTGGATGATTCTACTCCTTCTGCTTCTCCTCCTGAGGATTTTTCTTTTCAGAAACTCTTCATTCCATGAGGGAGCATTTTAAGTGGGAAGGTCAGGACTTCTCTGATTCCAGGAAAAGGCTTAGGGAATTTTGTTTTACCCCAGCATAGGCCTTTGGCTATACCTCCTGTTTTGGATGTAGTAGAAGATGTTTTACAGAGGCTTCTCTTAATCCTGATTCTTTGCCTCCTGCTCCTGTTAAGCGGATAGGTATTACAGGGTGCCTGAAGCTCATAAGAATCTTTTAAGAGTCCTAGGGCTGACCCAGAAACTGTTAGTCAGGGGCCTAAAGGTGTTAAGGCTTCTGTTGTTAAGAATCCGGTTCCTGCAGACAAAGAGGCTAGGGCCTTGGATAGATGGGGAAAGAAAGTTTATACTTCTTCCACTCTTGCTATGAGGGCTTTGAATTGCCAGTTTCACATGTTGAAATACCAGAACTATCTCCTTTCACAACTAAAGTCTAAGGTTGATGCTCTGGCAGTAGGTATTGATTGTAAAGAGTTGCAAGATTTAGTGCATGTTTCTGAACAGGTGGGTAAGCATTCTTTGCAATGTGGTTTTGATGCTGTACAGGCCTCGTCTAGGGTGGCTGCCACTGGGTCAGTTCTTCGCAGGAACGCCTGGCTAAGGGATCAAAATTTGTCTGAACATGTTAAAACAAGGATTTTAGATGCTCCTTTACAATCTGATGTGTTGTTTGGTTCTCCTGTTGAGGCAGTTTTAAAGAAAATGGAAGACAAGGCTAAGTCTATGCAGACTGTTAAAGATTTTTTGCAGGTCCAGCCTCCAAAGTTTAGTAGAAATTGGCCTACTAAGGGGTGGACGTATCCTTCTTATGATTCCCAGTCTAGGGGTAGATCTAGACGTGGTAGGGGCAGGGCTCTTTCAGGCCTAGAACAGGGAGTTCTCCTGCACAGTCTTCGGGTGAGGGCAGGGGTCAGTCCTTTCGTAAACAGACCCAATGACCTACCTTTTCAGCTGCCAGAGCCTTCTCATCTGGCAGCACCTTTGGGAGGAAGGTTGGCACTTTTCAAAGAAAATTGGAGTTTAATTACCCAAGACAGATGGGTATTGGATATCATACACCACGGTTACAGGTTTTATTTCCATACCTTGCCTCCTTTCAAAGGCATGCCAGACATTCCTCCTCAACAAAGAATAGAGGCTCACAAGCAAGTTTCTCTGTTACTCCAAATAGGGCCATACAGCCGGTCCCTATGCCAGAAGTGGGCCTAGGATTTTATTCTCGCCTGTTCCTAGTACCAAAGAAGGGGAACACGTGGAGACCAATTTTGGATTTATCTACCCTCAACACTTATCTGGACATTCCCAAGTTCAAAATGTTGACGTTACAGCAGCTTTTACCTCTGCTGGGCAAAGATCATTGGATGGTAACTTTGGATCTCAAGGAGGCTTACCTTCATGTTCCTATCAGACTAAGTTGCAGGAAGTATCTGCGTTTTCGAGCTGGGACTTCTCACTATCAGTTCTCTGCATTGCCCTTTGGCTTATCTACTGCCCAGAGTATTCACGAAAGTTCTGGCTCCAGTGATAGCTTTCTTCAGGCTAAAAGGAATACAGATCTATCCTTATTTGGACGACTGCCTGATTCTGGCTCAAGGAAGGGAAGAGCTTCTTCATCATTTGGAATATGTGATAGCAGTGCTAAGATGCCTGGGGTATTCTGTGAACGAAATAAAGTCCAGTCTAGTACCCTCTCAGGACATGTGCTTTCTGGGTGTGAGACTGAATACAGCATCTCAGATGGCCTTTTTAAACCCGGACAAACAAAAGAGTCTATCCCTTTACTTCAGTCAACTATCTCATCAGTCCGTGCTGACTGCAAGGACAGTCCTTCAAGCATTAGGGTTCATGGCATCTTGTATTCTGGTGCTTCCCAATGCCAAACTGCATATGAGGAAGCTACAATGGTATCTCAAAATGTATGGACACAGCACTGCCAGGATCTGGACACTGTCATTCAAATAATACCTTGCATTCAAAAGGAATTTTTATGGTGGGCTCAGGAATGTCACCTAAACAAGGGACTCTCTGTGACCCGGCCAGAGGCGAGTCAGATTTTAACGACAGATGCCTCAGACAAAGCTTGGGGAGCTCATCTACATGGAAAGTGGATACAAAACAAGTGGCCTGTCAGACTACAACATCTACATATCAACATGAAGGAGATGTTAGCAGTCCAGTTTGCATTAATAGCTTTCAAGGAATTACTTCTTCCAGGGCAGGTGTTGATTCTAACAGACAACACAACTGTCATGTGGTACATCAACAAGCAAGGGGAACGATTCTTATCCTCTATGCAGGCAAGCAATGATTTTGTGGGAGACTGCTCTCAGTTTACAGCTCAATCTTCAGGCAAGGTTTCTGCCAGGAGCACAGAACTCCTTAGCAGATGTGTTGAGCAGACGAATTATGGATCCCCACAGTGGAAATTGGATCCTCTTGTATTTCAGAAATTGACAGTGTCATGGGGAACTCCAGACATAGATCTGTTCGCTTCTCCACTAAACCATCAGCTGCCAAAGTTTTGCACAAAAGGGTTTCATCCCACAGCTTGGAAAGTGGATGCTCTTTCTTTCAATTGGAGCAATCTTCATGTGTATGCCTTTCCTCCTCTGCCTCTCCTCCCAAAGGTACTTCTAAAGGTCAGACAGGACAAGCCAAGGATGATTTTAATAGCTCCAGATTGGCCTCGACAGCACTGGTACCCATTACTGAGAAGTCTGGTACGGAAGCCTCCATGGCCTTTGCCTTTGATTCCACACCTGTTGTCACAGGAGGACAGCCATTTGCTGAATGTCAAACTTCACTCTCTTCACCTAACAGCCTGGCATATTCTGTTTTGAACCATAGAGGGTCTCAACTTCCACAACAAGTTTTGAATGTGATTTTGGAAGCTAGAAGGCCTAGTACAAGGAAAGTGTACGCAGATAAATGGAAGAGATTTTTATTTTGGAGTGCAGCAAAAGATTTTGATGTTTCTGAGCCAAATTTGAGTGTGGCTCTTCAATATCTTACTGAGTTACTGGACAAGGGTTTGTCTTTCTCTTCTATTAAGGTTCATGCTGCAGCAATTTCGGCTCACTATGATTGTGTCCCACCATTGTTTTCTCATCCTTTATTCAAGCAATTTCTTAGAGGGGCAAAGAATATAAGACCCCCACGAAGAGCTCCTACTCCTGCTTGGGATCTCAATTTTGTGTTGGAGAAACTCACTCTACAACCTTTTGAGCCATACGGCTACTTCTGAGTTGAAATATTTATCATGGAAGACTGCTTTTTTGTTGGCAATTACCTCTGCAAGAAGGGTTTCTGAATTGCAGGCCCTTATGGCGGTTGAGCCTTTTTTGATTTTCCATAAGGATAGGGTATCATTACGTACTAATCCTTCCTTTGTGCCTAAGGTGGTTTCTAGTGTGGCTTTAAACCAAACTATTCATTTGCCTACTTTTTATGCAAATCCCCAAAATAAAGGGGAGAAGATTTTGCACACTTTAGATGTACACAGGCAGTTGCGTTATTATTTGGACAGAACTAAAGGGTTCAGGCAGTCTCAGCAGTTGTTTGTTTCTTTTGCTTTGAGTTCTCAGGGCAAGCCTGTGTCTAAACAAACTATGACTATCAAAGTTGAGGTTATTGTCTATTGTTATTCCAAGGAGTTTGGTAGTAGGGTCGGTAGAAATAAGAGTACCATTGTTAGATGTAAGTGTGAAATGTATGGGGTGGACTTACGGGTTGGTGAGAAGAGTAGCAGTTTAGTCTTTTTGGGTTTAGGAGGAGGCAACGGTTTGTGAACCGTTCTTCAACAGTATTAAATGCTTTCTGGGTAAGGGTCTGTAGTTCAGTTTTGAGAAGTGGCTGAGCAGATAATAGTAGAGTCATCTGCATATTGAATGCAGGTAGTATGTGGAATTGCTGACTGAAGGTCATTAATAAAATGGAAAATAGGAGAGGACCTAATATGGAGCCCTGTGGGACACAAGGAGATGGGAATGAGATTAGAAAGATTGTTGTGCCAGAGTACAGCTTGCTGTCTGTTTTCTAGGTAAGATTTGAACCAATTTATGGCTGGATCAAGTGATAGAGATTTCATTATAAGTAAAAGGAGTTGGTGATTAACTATGTCAAAAGCTTTGGATAAATCAACGAATACTGCAGAGGAAAGAATAGTTTTGTTAATACAATCTGTGAATGATAGCAGGGCAGTGGTGGTACTGTGATAAGGTCTGAAGTCATGTTGACAGTTGGCAAGTAAGTTGTTTTGGAGAAGGTGGTTAAGATATTGCTTATGGATACACTTTTCCATAATTTTTGCCAGAGGAGATAGCAGAGCTATAGGATGAAAGTTAGAGAAGTCATAAGAATTTCTACCTTTGTGTAGTGGAATAATATAAGAAATTTTCCAGATGGATGGGATATTTCCTTCACTTATGGTTCTATTGATCAGAATGGATATGGGGTAGGCAATGGCTTTAGCTCCTTTTTGAAGGTATTCTGCTGGGAGTTGGTCAGCTGAAGGGGTGGTAGGTTTTAGTTTTTGGAGAAGGGAGCATATACTGGAAGTAGACACTGGTTGTAACTGAAATGACGGGGGAGGTTTGAAGACAAAGTAGGCAGATTTGTGGTATCTGGAGATAGGTGGCTAGCAAGAGTTTGGATGGCATTGGTAAAGAAAGAATTAAAGGCATTGGCAGTGTGAATGGGATTCTCAGGGTTGGAGCTTAGTTTGTTGGGAGTGATAGATTGTCCTGGGTAAAGAAGTTTGTTAATGGTGTTCCAGAATTTTTGAGGTTTCTTTTGATAGGTCTGCTGTGCTTGGAGGTAAAAGTTCTTTTTTGTCTAACACAATGGCTTTTTTAGTGTAATTTCTAAGTTGCCTAAAGGTTTGGTGATCTATTGGATTTTTAGTAGTATGCCATTTTGTCCAGGATTTGTTTCTCAGAAGGATTTTTGCCTAGTAGCATTAGAGAGCCAGGGGGCTGGTTTAGCTTTACATCTAACAGAGCGTGCTGGGGCATGGTGGTTCAGGATGGCTAGGAATGTTGTGTTGAAGTAGGCTACTGCTTCATCAAGTGGGAGAGATTTTAGTGGTGACCAATTACATTGATTAAGTTTTGTCTGGAAGAGTTGAAGGTTAAATTGCTTATTGTTGCGTACTGTTCTGATAGTGTTAGGGTGAGGTAGGTTCGTTTTATATCTGATAATATAGGTTAGGGTGTTGTCACTTAGGTCATCTGGGAGGGTTCCTACTTTGTAAGTTTGATGGGAATTATTTGTAAGTATCCAGTCCAAGGTACTTTCTTTGTTGTTGGGTTTATTAGTTCTGGTAGGGGAGTTAATAGTTTGTGAGAAGCCGTATAAATTAATTTGGGTGGTGGGGTGTGTATTACTACAGGACTGCCAGTCAATATTAAAGTCTCCTAGGATTATGGTTTCTTGTGGGAGATTAATAGAAAGCCAATTAAGGATATTTTCAAGGGTATTGATGTTTCCTGGAGGCAGGTATAAACAAATAACATTTATAGCTTTGCAAGAGTTGACCTGAAATTTAGAGATAAGTATTTCAGCTCTATTGTCTAAAGGTGGATTAAGGTCTACAGTGTTAACTTTTAATTCTGCTTTGTAGAGGATTGCTACCCCTCCTCCCCCTTTGGTGGTGCAGTCTTTTCTAATGATATTGCAACCAGGTGGGGTTACTTCATTGTCTTTAACAGTAGGTTTTAGCCAAGTTTCAGATAAGCATAGGATATCAAATTGATGGATGTCTACGAGGGTGTGTAGGTGAGGAATTTTATTGTTAATGCTGCGTATATTGAGATGTGCTATGAGGAGAGAGTTAGAAGGCTTGGAGGAGGCTATGGAGCTAATAGTGTTTGGATTCCATTTTTCAGTGGTGGAAGTATGATTTGGGCCAGGGTTAGGATGTATGTCCCCATCTAGTAGGGAGTGAAGGTATATAATGTGTTTAGGGTAAAGGGGTTTACTAAAATAATCAGGTAGTTTTTTAATATTTTCATTGGTATATTTAATGGGTGCTAGTCTATGATATTTGGGAAGTAGGTAGCTGGGTTTGGACATGATGTTTAGGAAGTTTAGAGAGGTGGCTAGGGGTGGTGTAGAAGCGTGTTTGGAGGGGAAGGGAAGGGTGGAGTATAAAGGTTGTTCATAGGAGGTTAGGAGATAGGTAGTTGTAAGAGAAGGAAAGAGTGAGAGCAAGAGAAGTAATTGAAATGCCTGTGGGGTGGGAGATATGGACATAGTGGGATTAATAAGTTGGAGGAGAATGATAGGTGGGGTTATTAGGGAGGCACAGAAATGAATATGTTGGTGGTATTTTATAACAGGAGGAATGGGAGGTAGGTAGTACTACATATATTGTGTTAAGGGAGGTAGGAGTTGGTAATGACTTGATTAGTGTGATTGGAGCAAATCTTATGGGGGTGTGGCTTTGGAGGAATAAAGGTAGGAGTACTGGGGGCGGGTGGGAATTGGGGGCAGGGTAGGGGAGCGGAGTGAGCCCGCAGGGCGAACGGAGCGGGAAGAGACAAAGAAGTGGTCTGTCGAGAAAGACAATCAGTGAAATATAGAGACTGCAAGTGAGTCTGAAGGTAAGAGGTGTAGGAGAAAGATAAGAGGCTTAGCAAGTACAGATTTAGGATGTAAGAGGAGTAGACAGTGATTTAAGATGCCTTAAGGTAAAGAAGATTGGGAAACCAGTGAGTCAAAAGGAAGCTGGGAACTTAGTTGGGGAGATTAGATCAAGAAAAGGTAAAGTAAAGGACAGAAAGCTTAGTTAGGAAGATATGGCTGAGAGAGGATGAAGAAATTAAGGGTAGAATGCTAATATTAAAACACGACCTGGTGGTCAGAATCCTTATTGCATTAAAATAAGTCACCTAAGGGGGCTATCAGGCTGAGGGAGAAGGGAGATAAAAAAGCATGGGGAAAGTAGGGTAAAAAATAAACTAAAACTAAGGGTTAGAAGAGTGCTGTAAGAGGGAGGTAGTTTGGCTGCTAGCTAACCTGACTGGGAAACTTGCCTAACTTAGCAGTATGTTTAATTATTGTTATGGATGCAATCTTTCAAGTAGCTGTAGCAACACATACTTTCACTGTCTTTTTTCAGGGAGGTAACACAGGGAGCTGGTAGGTAAATTCTTTACACTGGATTATTTCCCTTGGGCATCAAACAGGGCACATTCAGGTGGTCAGGTGCAAGGACGTGCAGGAACACAAAGGTTTCACTGTCTTTTTTCAGGGAGGTCACACAGGGAGCTGGTAGGTCAATTCTTTACACAGGATTATTTCCCTTGGGCATCAAACAGGGCACATTCAGATGGTCAGGTGCAAGGACGTGCAGGAACACAAAGGTGTAGGTAGAAGCGTTGGAGCAGGGTACACAGCAGGGAGGTACGGAGTGAAAGAAGAAATATTTATGTGTAAGGTATATAAGATATAAGATATATGTGGCCAATAAAAACATTAAACCGTTACCTTATTTTCTCGACAATCTGAAGTTATACTATGCCATAAAGTAGTTCTGTCTCAATAGTTTTTAGGCATTTTTAGTTATTTTCTGCCTTTGTTTCCACTATGGTGGCACTGGAATGTGGTTGCGATAATACGTAAGTACCAGAAATTCTGACAAGGTGAACACACTGCTGCATAAACCACCATGAAGCTGTTGCAATTTAAACTTTTTTTGAAATTGATAGAAACGTTAGTGACTGAACATGTAACAGTGCCCAGTTAAAATGTATTCGCAGCAAACACACTTACCACATTTAAACATCCCAGGAGTGTTACCTAGTGCTACAGGTTCAGATAAAGAAAAGGCGAATCCTGTTTCTCAAAAAATGATTTTAAAGGTTTGGTCTTTTTTAAGGTGAACTTAGGACAAGACTCAACCAAATCTTTCAACTTACTGTCACTCGTGATAATTCTCCAATTACTGTTTATTATTTCCCTAGTGTACTTCATGTCCCTGCTGATAGGTAGAGAAAAGCTGAAACACATGTTGGAGTCACTAGGCTTTTTAGGAGGAGCGTTGAAACCATATTTTAAAATGGGTTTGAATTTTCTGTGTCTGACTGATCTAATTTCATTTCTAATGGAAAGAATCAAATGCAGAGGGTAATTTCTTTGTATAAACATTCTAGTTAAAAAATCACATTCAGTCTCAAAGGTTTCATCATTACTAATCAGTCTAGATCATGCCCAAGGAGAGGGGGGTGCAGCCGGTACATCGCTCCAGGGCCTATGAAGCTCAAGGAGGCCCAATGAAGCCCAATAAATTATGTAGTAGTATTAGTATTTTACAAATGCATGGACACGCGTGCCACCTACTATTAAAAAAAAAGAAAAGAATGAGAGTTCCACGTTGGCGCCTTGTGGTTGATTAACGTACTTGTTCGTGCCTGCAGAGTTGCTTGATTTCACTTTCCCGCGTTGCTGTTCATGGTCATTTGAAGAGAAAAATAACAAGTAAAAACTGAAAATGCACCAGGAATAAATAAGCTGCTGTATTGCTACCTGTTAAATCGTAAGTGCAAACATAAGAAATTTTGGTACAATACAGCTGCATCATGTAAGTAGAGAGCTTCAGTTCCCTGTTGCCAATGATTATGAATGCTAATAATATTGGTGGACTGACAATACGCCAAGCATAAAAATGATGCTATATTAACACAAAGGTGATTAATTATGGAAACATATTAGAGTTGAAAAATTATCTGAGTAGTAGCTATGTTGTTAACATTACCAATTGCAATTATGCTGAAGTATTTGGAGAAATTATTCACCAGTTTTTTGAATGTCACTTAAGTAATGTTATCTAAATGTGTAAACCAGTTATTGAATTTGTGATGCTATTTGAACTGATAATTAAGAAAAATAAGATTTGGTCTGTTTAATTGTAGAAAGTGTTTTCATTTCAGAATGCTCTTAAACTTGAAACACTTTTCAGAGTTTTTTTTTCAAATATTAAGGTTCAGTGGTAAATGTTGTCTGTATTGTGTTTATGAGATTATTGCTGAAGATATTTGTTTCTTAGGTTACATTTAGGAGTCCTTTGTCTTTTGGCATCCCACAAGGCTCAGTCCTGGGACCTCTCTTGTTCGGTATATATTTCTCTGAGGTACAGGCTAACACAGGAGGACTATGGCTGACAAAGTTTGCAGATGACTGCAAACTGGTGTCATAATCGACTCGCCGGCTGACACAAGCATCCTCCAAAAAGGTCTCACAGAGATGTATAACTGGTGCCAGAGCCATGGCCTAAAGCTAAATGCCAAAAAGTACATAGTCATCCCCTTTGGGAAAAACAAAGTGCCCACAAATTACCACATAGGTGGTAATCCGTTAAGTATGGAAGAAGTAATTAGGGATTTGGGGACCCAAGTAGATTGCAGTCTCTCATTTGACAATCACATTGCCAAAGTGGTTAGAAAGACATTCTATATAGCCCACCTTATCATGAAGGGGTTCACATCTAGATCAAGAGAGGTCATTGTGCCCCTCTACTCATCACTCATCAGGCCCATAATTGAATACAACGCCCCATTTGGGATGTACCTTACCCGACACCTGCTATAACTAGGAAGACCCCAAAAGTACCTCACCAAGAGGATCAAGGGACTCAAACAGATGCCCTATGCAGTTAGGCTAAAGAAACTCCGGCTCTACTCAGTTGCTTACCGCCTACTCAGAGGCTATCTGTGCCTGACGTATAAAGCCATGTCCAACCCAGAATTAATGGACATGCTCCACCTCAAGAAATCCAAATCCATGAGAACTACACGCTCCAGTGACTTAAACCTCAGCACAGAAATAAATAGAACATGCTGGAGGGACAGATTCATATCCCAGAGGCTCCCCTCACTCTGGAACAAAATCCCAGTCCATGTCAGACAGAGCCCCTCAATGACCCTCTTCAAGAAGAATCTTGACCTTTGGATGGGAGATCATAAATTTACCCCTGGGATCTCTTCTGTGTCACTGCTAGACAGAGGCACGGTAAACTAACCTTAAATGGGCTATCTTCTGTGACCTACTATACAGAGGCACAGTCAACTAATCTAAGAAGGGTGGTGAAAGCCAAACACACTCTGGCTAGGCTTGTAAATGCCCTAGGGCAGATAGCCTAGTATCAACCTATGAACCTATGAACCTATGAAGGTAAGTTACTTTTAAAGCCATAGCAAATATAAATCTAGGTTTTAGGTCTGAGCTGTGGTGAATTATTTAATGTTCTGTTGTGTGGTACAAACAATCTGCTTTTTTTTTTTTTTTTATTTGTAATGAGTTTGTGTGAGATCTTTGCTTCTAATAAATTTATGTAATTGTCTCTCACCCACTGTGTCATTTTGTTTAATTAGTAGGTGGTTGTCCATAACCATTAGACTATTACTGCATTGATTAGAGAGGTCTATTTCAACCAAGTTGACTACAGTGACAGTTGTAAAGTGCAAATCCATGGTTCTACATGCTTACTAATGTGGGCTAATGGGGAAATAGAACTTATGAGGTTTGGAGTTGAAATACTGGAGTGCTATTTGTCGAAAATAACAATCTAAGTCAACACAAAAAGAGCATAGTGCCTCTCAGCAAATACTGATGGAACCATTTAGGCTTTTAGTTAAGGCATTAATTTGCGCTATTCTAGTAATAGTGGATAGAAAATTTGTTTTGAGCACCAACAACCGGGTAGGTAGTAAATACTTAAGTGGAGGGCAGTTTGAAGGATAATATGAGGTACTAGATTAACTGTAGTGGGATGCATGAGGTCTCAGTGTGTGAGGAGAGTATGAAAAGATGGTCAAGGGGACAAGATTACAAAGTAAAATAGGAAGAGGCAACCATCATTTCCAAAAGGAGAAACCAATGCTATATGTTACACTGAGGGAAAAGGAAAGGGCACATAAGATATTAAAATGGGGAAAAGCTAAGGAGGCAAACAATAAAAAGGTTAACAAAAACGATGAAGGCAAAAATGAAGAGAGGTTTGGCCCTAATGCATAATGTCATAACATATGGGAGGATGGAGGGAGAAATGAAAAAAAGGTAAGGACATACTGTGACAGCTGGACAGAACAGGAAAAGGCACAGGGGAGGAGAAGCATGCACAATTTAAATAATTTCAAAGATTGTATATTAAATCCACACACACACACACACACACACACATATATATATATATATATATATATATATATATATATATATATATATATAATTTTGTTTAACCTTGTAATTTAGTCTACTGATAAACAATGACTTACTCATACTCTCATCAATTAAATCAAGTAGGGAATAAAAACAGAAAAAATGTCAAAGTTTATTATTAGCTCTACAGTTGCTGTCTTAGATGCAAAAGTTTTATTTATTTATTTATTTATTTGCATGTATTTACCAGGATGGTCCAGCTGGGCCAGAAGTGCCCCTTTTCAGTGGAGTCCCAGGGAGAAAAGCTCCACATATAAGACATTTCACATTTATACCTATACATACTTATCTAAATGTATCAATGCAATCTATGATTGTTAGAATTAGAAATAAATAATAATCTACACACTTACGTGTGTGTAGAATTTTGTATAAGGGGGGCCCCACACACCTTCTTTGTACCGGGACCTGGATTTTCTCTCGGCGGCCCTGGTCTAGATAATCCAACAAACTGCCCCTTCACTATATTTCTCTTCATAAAGAATGTATGCTGACTTCCAAAGTCCAGGTAGTTGTTTCTGTATGTCTCTTTCCTAAAAATGTTTGAAGATAATTCACCAGTGGATTTGTAAACAGAAAACGTAGTGTCTAAAAAAGATACAGATGAGCCCTTGTCAGCATTAACAAATTTAAAAAAAAACAATGCTGACTGACAGGGACTCAACAAACATATATAACTGCTGTTCATTCTTTTTCCAAACAAAAAAATATATCATTAGTGAAACGGCTTAAAACTATATTTGCGAATGCTGGTGCCATTTTTGTGTACATGGCAACTCCTCTTATTTGTTTATAAACACATTTATGAAATGAAAAAAGTCGTTGTCAAGTACCAAATCCATTAACTTGTATAAAGTGTCTATCTTACTTCTGGGAAATTTAACAAACATATATAAAAAATGTTTAATGTAATTGAGTCTTTCTTCATGTGAAATACTAGTGTATAAGGCCACTATGTCAAGACTAACTAATAAACACGTGTTATCTGTAGTATGAAAGTCATGTAACTTGTTTAAAAAATCCCAAGTGGTGGCTTCAGCAATGGGGTTTAATGTAAAATCAATATATTGTGCAATCTTTTCAGTTTTTGTTCTGTAATTAGACACAATTAATCTGAAAGTTGGGTCTGCTGAATTTTTATGAACCTCTGGGATTCCAAATAGTTTCCCTAAATTAGGGGTGGGGGAATACATAAACTGAAAATCTTCATGAGAAATACAGTGGTTACTGCACAAGGAATTAACAACTTTCTCAACATTCTCAATGTGTTTGCATACAGTGTCCAAAGACACCTCCTCATAATAACCATCATCTTCTAGCAGACGTACAGTGCTAAACACTTACCTTCTAAGTCCAAATGGAGAGATGAAATCAGAAATCATCAAAAAAGTAGAACAGAAAATTCATCCTTAAGTCTTGATGAGCACCTTCATGTGGTGGACCGTGTTTTTACAAAATCTCACCAAGATAACACTGATATATAGATTGTATTTTATATAGCATACATCATTGAGAAAAGTAGGTTAAAAATAAAAAAGTGAGCTGGGTGCACTTTCCCTGGTTAAAAAAGTGCCCAGTCCTGCTGTACACAATAGTGGCAGGACTGGAAAAAAAGACAGTGTAGTGTCCTCAGGACAAGGAAACATTCCTACAACAGGGTGAGGCCAAGCTCAGGGGAAGATGGAATCTCTGTTGTAGAAGGAAGTAATAGTCCACAAAAAACACAAAAACTGATGGGCAAAAAAAGAGCCATAAAGATGACAAATTGGACTGTTGAGAATAAGGAAGAAATTATGTTTTGTTAATGTTATGCAAGAGTCCCAGACTTTCCAGAAAGATGATATTTAGAAAGATTAATAGAGAAATTAAAGGAAAGAAAAATACTTGCAAAAGAAAACAGTTGAGTAAGGCAGAAATTAAATACAAATTGAAATTATGGATTATCTGCAAAGTGAAGGATTTAGTGTGGGAAATCCAATAAAGGCAATGTTGCAGCATTATGAAACCGTGGACTAGATTCCCCGATTAAGGAGCAACCGATAGAGCAGGAGGCATATGAAGACAATTTGCAGCATGATGATGGTCTGGTGCCTTCTGTAGGAGACAAGTATAAAGGTCCAGTTGAAGGTGCACAGCAAGGGAAAGAGAAGGAAACAGTGGCAGCTCTGACACAAGTAATGTTGAAGAGTGATGGCATCTGAAGCATGAAAAAAGAATAATTTTCTGGAACTTTCTCTAGTTTACTGGCAGGAAGCAGGGAGCAAAGACTCAACCCAGAAGAAAATGATTCAAGGAAAGACTTGTGTGATTTAATAGAGATGGATAGACATATTAAAACAGATGAAAGAACATTACAGGAAGTAAATAAGACCCAATATATTAGAAGATTGCTAAAACAGCTGAAACACTGTAATCAAGACTGTTAAGAGGAATACATGTGATACAACAGATTGTATCACATCCGCCTGGACTAATAAACAGTTTGCGTTTCGACCAGGTACTGTTGCAGAACATTTTTCATTAACTAAAGAAACAGATAATAATTTTGCAAGCTTTAATGACAAACTGTATGCTTATAAAACAACGCAGTTGGAGATTGATTATCTTTGTGAATGCTTACGTGTTAAAAGAGTCCCCAAAGGTCTCCGTATTAATAAATTTCCGAATAATGCCACTGCTGGCTCAGAACTTTTTAAGGAACTCACAGACCTTTTCGATAGAACAGGTCTTGAAATGATCCAGTTAATGGTGAAGGACTATGAGAACAAAATGGAAAGCTTATTATGTGATTTAAACCTGTTAAATGAAACAATTGTATGTGATGTTAATTTTCCATGTGTAAAGAAGGATTATGATACCATTTTTCAGGAGGTAGACCAGTATTGTTGTAGAATAATGGATCGTAAGATTAAAAAATTAGAGAGAGATTTGAATGAGTATAGAAATGGGGTTGCTTATCAAACATTAGCGAAAGGGAGATGGTTTAACAAGCAGTTTAACAACAATATGGATAGTAGAAATTTTAATATGGGTAATAACACACCATCAGTGAATGAAATGCCCAGAAGAAGTGAACGTATAGCACAAAAATACAACAACAATAGTAATAATGATACACATAGTAACACACAACAGGTTTTTTACTTTCCCCCAGGGAGACGAGGGAACAGAGGATACCCGCAACAACAACAGAGATGGGGGAATATACGGAGATAGCAGGTGTTGGAACTGAAAGGACATATCTTACAAATGAAGGAGAAATAGAGCATTTTTTTACACCATACACTGTTTCAACCAGGGGCAATTTTACAATCTTTAATTACACGGAGATGCCTTTGCAGGAAACACATTTCGAATTGTTCTCAAAGGGTTTTCATTTCATACCAGCTCGTTCGATGGATATAACTAAGAACATTTTAGAATTGAAACTTTTTATTAGGCAGTTAAATTTAAAGTTAATCTTTAAAGGACAAGAAAACACAAGAGAACTTTTCAGTAGATCTAGTACTTTTAATCCGCCGGTGCACCCAACATTAAGAATATTTGAAGAATTAGTAGAACAAGACTTAAGGAGTTTTGATACCAAGTTCCATAAGAAACCAGATAATTTGTCCTTAGAATGTTTTTCTTTGATCAACTCACTAAAAGAAGAGCATGTCAGAGTTATGAAGCCTGACAAGGGTGGGGGTATTGTATTAATGTACTCAAACGACTACGAAACACAGATACACAATATCCTACAAGATACTGAACAATACAGTTCAATTTCATTGAACGAAGTTAATATAGCATACACTAATATAAAGTACACCATAAAAGATCATTTGTTGCAAGGTGTTATTAATGAGAAACTTTACAATTATTTATTAGTAGACAAACCCCTCACGCCTGTTATTTTCGGCATTCCTAAGGTGCACAAAGGTCTGCACCCTTTGAAGTTCAGGCCTATAGTAGCAGGAGCGGGTAGTATAACAGAGCCACTGGGAAAATTTGTGGATACATCACTTAAAAAATTAGTGGCATCTTTTAAGCATATTTGCAAAGATTCATGGGGGTTTCTGGTAAACATCAAAAAGGAATTTTATGAGGAAACAGATTTTATGGTAACTATTGATGTTATTGAATTGTTTCCGAGTATCCCCCACGATATTGGGCTTGAATGGTTTAAAGAAGTACTTATTACACACTCGGATTTTAGTGCAAAAACTATTAACCTGCTTGTGGATTTTATGGAAACCATTTTACAAAATAATTTTATTTATTTTAATGGGGAAATTTTTAAACAAAGAAAAGGGGTGGCTATGGGTACACCCTGTGCTTCGTCCTATGCCAACGTAGTTTTGTTTTATTGGGAAAACAGATATGTTTTTACATCTTCATGGGCAAAAAATATTGTGCACTATCAAAGATTTTTAGATGATATTTGTGTCCTGTGGAGAGGCAAAAGAGACGAGCTGGATGAATTTCTGCGATACATTAATAACACCACACAATTTTTAAGGTTCACAGTGAATGTTAGTGGAAGTTCTATGAACTACTTGGATGTTTTATTAACTAAGAATTATAAAGTTAAAACATTTGAATCATCAATTTTTCGGAAAAGTACATTTTCAAACGCGTATCTACATTTTAGTAGTGGGCATCCATTTTCACAAAAGAAAGGTATACTCAAAGGCCAATTTATAAGGGCGTCTAGAATGTGTAGCACTGATGCTTTGTTTAACAAAGAAATAGATTTATTAATTAAACTCTTTATAGAAAGAAGTTATCCAAAACAGTTAATTGAAACAATGTTGCAAGAAGTTATGAAGGATAGGAATCAGAAGTACATGCCTTTACTTGGCCTAGGGGTGGATAGTTTACCTTCAATGTCACAGAAAGCCCACGTAGACACACATGGATTATTTGTACACACATTTAGTAACGATTCACCAAAGATAAGAAATACGGTTATGAAGTACTGGCCAATTTTAGTATTACAAGGAGAGATTGCCAGATATCTACCTAAGGAACCAACGTTTGTAAACGCAAGGGGTATTAACCTCAAAGATATTTTTGAGAGACAACAACAGAGGTCAGTTATTCATAGGGGTTCCAAAATGGGCACATACAAATGCAATGCATGTAAGCAATGCCCTTATATTATGAACAGTGAAAGTTATTTTATACCATCTAGAAAGTATAAAATTAAATCAACAAGTTATTTTAACTGTGCATCAAAGGGCATTGTTTATTTAGGTGTTTGCCAGTTCTGCTCCAATTTTTACGTTGGTAAGACGGAGAGAACATTGCGTAAAAGAGTATATGAGCACTTGTATGATATCCAAAAAGGGAAAGAAACAAACGCTTTTTTTAAACACTCCTTGGTTTGCCCAAAGATGTCATTGAAATTTATGGTCTTGGAACAAGCGGCATTAAATCCAAGAGGTGGTGACTGGGAAACCAGTCTGGAGTATAAAGAATTGCAGTGGCAATTGAGGCTGAATGCTTCCAGACCACCAGGGTTAAATGACACACTTAGCATTAGTAGTGTGTTGAAATTAAGACGAGCTAGGCTCTGACATCATGCATCCAAGGGGTTTAGAATGGTGAAAACACTATTTAAGTTATTTTGCCCCTATGCTACTGAAATGTTCAATAAGTTCACAAATGGTAGGTTAATTGTAGATGGTGAGTCACAGCACATTAGTTTTTTAGGGGTAGGTAGGTTTGAGGCCAGTAATATGCATTTGATATAAATATTTTGATCATTTTGGCAGTGATATATTATCTGTGTTCACAGGTACTTTTTGTCCAAAAAGAAAGCACAAGGTTAGCTTAGAAATAGAGTAGTCGCACCTTCGGTCCCCTTTAAATTAAATTTAGTTTTATTCTTTATTTTTCATACACATTAGTTCTATAGTACAGGATATTTCAATATATGGTCATTTATTTATTATATTTTAATATTTTAATATAAGTATATTTATGCGTATTTTAATATTATAGAATTATTTATTTATTTTTTTATATACATGGGTAGATAGTCGTACATCTACGTACTTTGTATAAATATAAATAGTAATAAAAGAATAATAATTATTACACCACAATAAATTATGAAGAATACTATATACTATTTATAGAGATATTGGCTTCATGGTAAGCAATTTAATATGTTGATGAACGTAATACCTTTTAAGTTGATACGGTATTCTTTTAGTAAAAATAATGAACACATTTACCAATAAGTGAAACTACAACGTTTTACGTTTAACAATAGGTAACACAATATTTCTTATAAAATATTGTTCCCACTATGTGTACATTCTATATTACTGAGTTTAGACTATATATTTGTTAGGACATTAATATTATAACATCAACTTGGTACATAAAGAATAAAAATGTGTTTACATATTTTTTTAGAAATTTAAAAAAAGTAAACAGTACAAGGTTTCCTTTAAAATTTCAACAGGTTGAAGAAGAGAAATGTTACAAGTAGTTCAAAAAATCTTTGACTTGACTTGGTTTTAACTTGCTAATTTGCTAATTACAGTCAATAAGCACCAATTAAATTTTATTGAAAGCACTATTTATATGAAGTTTTGGTTGAATTTAAACATCTTGAAAAAGCCTGACAGTGTTTCAGGCGAAAGCGCTTGATTTAATTTATGTTTGTGGTGGTTTTTTGTACTTAATAAAGAAGTTTGAAGAAATCCGAGGAAGTATTTTGGATTATTTGATCTCCACCCTTCTACCGGTGGCTCTTTTTGGCTTTTTGGGACTTAGTTTGTGTGTTTTTTATGAAAAAAGATGTGCCACAGAATAATTTTCTGGAACTTTCTCTAGTTTACTGGCAGGAAGCAGGGAGCAAAGACTCAACCCAGAAGAAAATGATTCAAGGAAAGACTTGCGTGATTTAATAGAGATGGATAGACATATTAAAACAGGTGAAAGAACATTACAGGAAGTAAATAAGACCCAATATATTAGAAGATTGCTATAACAGCTGAAACACTGTAATCAGGACTATTAAGAGGAATACATGTTGCACAGCTAAACTAATAACTGATAAATTATTACTACAAAAACATAGAGTAACAAAGAAAAGGAAGAGAGCAAGGTAAGTCATGGAGTCACCACATAGAGAAATCTGTAAAATAATTAACAAGTACCACTGTAAGAAGAACATAGGGCCTCATTCCACAAAGCCTACACTATATGTATTCAATGCAATTCTTATCACATGTTTTGTACTTTCTAGTCACTCAGAAAGTTTACACTAAGTGTACATGTAGTCTGCACTTTGTGGTAACCTTTATGAATCTCTGTCAATATTTAAAGCTGCAAGAATATCAGTAGGAAAACTAAAATTAGGGGGAAGAAGGTGTGAGTTATGTCTGTGTTGTTTGTTTACTCAGAACGGGCGTTACTGAATCCTGGGGATAGAAAAGAGAACGGGTTATCAAAAATACTTAGATGTGATAAAAGCAACCCACAGTATCAAAACACATCAAGATTCATTGTATACTATTGCCAATAATAAATTAAAAATATCTGGACAGGCAGAAAAACTCAGAACGTGTACAGATACATATAACAAAAAAGTACATAATAAGCAAGTTATGGATCACCCAAAATGATTTTATAGAGAATTGAGAAACAAAGCAAAAGGACTAGAAACACCACCAAAAATGAAGCTATAAGGCATTCGGGAGAAGTATTTATGAAAGTCCTGTTAAAGTAACAAAGATGATGAATAGATAATAGAAGAATTAAAAGAAATATTAAGTAGCTCTAATGTAGCGCATATGAAATAGGATGAAGTAAGGAAGAAAGACATTGAGAAAAATTAACAAAATCTCCTAAATAGAAAATCCCTGGCCCAGCTGCAGTACCTAACTTTGGCTAAAAGCATTAACATTGTTAAACAAAGATTTAGCCCTGAGTAAGAGTTATTTGTATGTGCATGCCAAACAGGCACTAAACTTGATAACAACAGTAAAATGATACTCTCCTTAAGGGTGAACCTGCAAGCCATCCTAAAACTTTAGACAATACTCGTCTCCTGACAATATACCAGAATTGATGCAGACAGAGTTTATAGTCATTTAGAAAAAAAACTCAGTTATTGCAATAGAACAAAAGAATAACTAAAGAGTCATATGAAACAAAGACTCATTTGTTGTTAAATAAAACCATAATAAAGAATTGTAAAAAGAGGAAAAATCTAAGTATAGCATGGGTAGATTATAAAAATCATTTGACAGCATTCCACATTCATGGATAAAGGAGTACTTACAGATGAATAAGATACACCTTACATTGATCAGTTACATTACAGTAAGCATGAAACAGTGGCAAACCACTTTTTGAGCCATGAGAAAGGGCAGATTATTATCCTGATGATAAAAATTCAAAGGGGAATATTCTAGACTGATTGTGTCACCCCTGTTGTTTTGTCTTGCACTTAACCAATTACAATAGTTATTAAACAGGCTATGGTTACAATTTGGATCCCAGAAACCAACTTTGTTTAAAGACCTCTCATTTACTTTTTTGTGGATGACTTAAAAATGTAAAAATTCATCAGACAAGGAGTTGAACATACAACTGCAAATGGTTAAAACATTATCAGATGATATAAGAATGTCACTTGGTCTTGATAAATGTGCAAAAACAACATTTAAAACAATAAAGCTGCAGCACCAAGAAAATATTAATCTGGGACATGAATGTGATATTGAAGAACTTGAGCAAGAGGGAATGTTTACATATTTAAGAACAGATGAAGGATCTGTCATAAAACATTAATAAATGAGAATAAAACTCAGTAAAGAATACTTCAGAAGACTAAAACAAACGTTAAAAAGTGTATTGATTTCTAGGCAAAAAGTCAAAATTCCTGTATGTGTATGGATTCTTGACCTTAATACCAAACCTTTTGAAGTCATCTTGTATGACCAGTTGGTCAGTTTGAATACAATGGCTAACAAAACTAATATGTTTTTATTTGTTACATTGTTGTACATCTAATTTTTCTTTATAGATTGGGGTAACCAATACTTCTGTCTTGTTTTGTGAAATTTCTGCTGATTGTAGACTAGAGTTATAATTCTGGAAATGTTTCATAAAAACTTCATGCATGTTCTGAAATTTCTTGTTTGCGAAATTGTCAGACACTAGGACAGCTGTCTAACTTCAGTTTGGTTACATTTTATGATTAGGTACTTAGTACTTTATGGACACTTTTGCCACTGGTTTCTATGCTATGCCCTGTATGTTGCCTGAATCTCTGCTAAAACTGCCTATAAAATGTCTTGTGAAAAGATGAGTGGGAGTCTTAGACATAGCACTCCTCATGGGAAGTAGTGCATGGGTAGACATAGCACTCCTCATGGGAAGTAGTGCATGGGTAGACATAGCACTCTACGTGGGAAGTGGTGAATGGGAAGACATAGCACTCCACATGGGAAAAATGTTTCAGAAATAATGCACAGCTAGTGACAGTAATGACTAGTAGCCTGAAAGTCACTGTCTGTAGCACTTGTTAATACAAAGGGATGCACAATGTGTCTCTCCTTGCCTGCCTCACCATCACCTAAATTCCTAAAGGCCACTCAAACATAATTTAATACCATAATGGTGAGACATAGCAGAACATAACTGTGGCATTTGTACATTTGCATATATATGCATGCTCATATAGGGCAGCCTTGCAAAAGTGTAATGGGGTTGGGAGGGTGGCCTAATGGTTAAGGTGTTTGCCTTACAAACACAAGGCGCAGGGTTTGAGTCTCACAAGGGATACTTGGCTAAGCTTAAAATGGCTTGCAAGAGCAATTAGCCTAGTACTAATCTATGAACCTATGAATTACATCAGCAAAGAAATTGCTCTAGTGCTCCACTTGTGAAGGAATGACACGCAAGTTTATACTCCAGTACTGAGCTTTACAAAATGTTCCACAGGCTGTTAGGCTTATGTAAAGTACTCAGGAGTTAAGGTCAGACACAGTGTAAAAGCAGATGATGAGATGCAATTGTGATTAGGTATGCATAAATGGATAATGAAGCTCATAGAAACACCTGACTTCATGAACTGCATTCCTTGGTCAGTAATGAATTTTTAGGTATAAGTACACTGTTTTTCCCATAATACCGCATTACACTCCACTGATCTATCAGTGGTAACCAAAATACATACACAGAGGCCATTGTTTGCATGTGTGTGTGTGTGTGTGTGTGTGTGTGTGTGTGTGTGTGTGTGTGTGTGTGTGTGTGTGTGTGTGTGTGTGTGTCTGTGTGTGTGTGTGTGTGTGTGTGTGTGTGTGTGTGTCTGTGTGTGTGTGTGTGTGTGTGTGTCTGTGTGTGTGTGTGTGTGTGTGTGTGTGTGTGTGTGTGTGTGTGTGTGTGTGTGTGTGTGTGTGTGTGTGTGTGTGTGTGTGTCTGTCTGTGTGTCTGTGTGTGTGTGTGTGTGTGTGTGTGTGTGTGAGCCTTATTTTGCCACCTAAACAATACACAGATAGATGAGAGTACCCATGATCTGCTTTTCATAGGAAATTACACCGTTATGCAGTTGTCAGATTTTGATACAGCAGTTAAAGCACATCTATGGCAGTGCACACAGTATGCAACGTGTGTGGTCTTTCACTGATTTGCACCCCTCTGCAAATGCTCAGACTATTGCAGATGAAAGGTGTCCAGATTGCATGTGCTGTATACCATTCATCCCCTTATATTACTCAAGGAATTCTACTTGAAGTACCCCACCCCCCTCCCATAAGACACACAAATTGTACTACTTTGTGGGTAATTCTGAAAGGCAGCAAACACTCTTGCTTGGGCTGTGCTAAAATATTTTCTGTTTCTACACCACTGATCAGGACTGTCTGTAGACTCCAGATAAATGCACAAAGCATGTTGTTTTGTAGTGTTCTAACATACTGTCAGCCATTGACTACTGTTCTTCTGTCCTATGGCTGTAACTGTTGTGGGCTATTTGACCTCTACACGCCTTCTGTTGCACATTGCAAGATTCATCTTGGAAAACCATGGTTTAACAGCATTGGTCCCAGTTCCATTTCGGTTCTATGCTTATCTGTTACTGATATTTAACCGAGAATTTTTTTCCTTTTACTGGTTATGTTTAAAGCACTTTTTTTCTTTTTGCTTTTAAATCTTATACTACATAGGATTTCTTTCTTGTGTTTTCATATTTCACTTGTTCTTTGATTTCTTTATAAAGAACACTATACTCAATATATTTTTATTTTTTGTGTAGGTTAACTTATTTTATACAAAGTTCTCAGTGTTTATTCCTCTTTTTAGCTGTTCATATCTGTGATGCCCCTTCCTCTTGGCCAGTAATCAAGGAGCTTGAATCCTCATCACTGACACCAGTGAGGGATGTTCACAATGGAACAAAAATATTTCCAGATGAAGTTCTCTGCATCAAGCACAATTTCCCTTAAAAGCACACAGGAAACGCACTCAGTCTGTCTCTCTTTCCAGGCCCCCAAAAGACTCCCCACTGGCACAGCTGTAGAGTTGAGTCCTCAACCAACTGTGCAAGCCAAGTCCTCCACCACTCTCTCTGTGAAACCAGTGCTGTGTGTCCCTACTCCAAGTAGCTAACACACACACTCTTTGAGATTTGATTTTTATACAGACACACACACACACACACACACACACACACACACACACACACACACCTGGGAAAGGCTGACACAGATTTACTAGCTATGCCTCTCTGGCCAGACTATAAGGTAGTTACTGCCACCAGACACTCCAAAGCCAGATACTCTAAGGCTCTTGCAAGGGTACCCAGTTATACTGAGTGAAGTTAATACTAATACAAATGGTAATGCTGACCAAGCAGCAAGGCTATCAGGAGCACCCACAGTGTCACCAAATAAATATAAGTACTCTCAAAGGTTAAAATAGTCTCTAAAAGACCAGCCATAATGAATTTAGTCTACAAATCCGCTCTCTTTTTTGTTTTCACTTGAAATGTTTAAATATATTTAATAGTAAATAATAAAAGAATATGAAAACACTAAATATTTATTTACAATAAACACCAGAGGTCAGTCACAGAAAATATTAAAACAACACATATAGATAGATTCACACAGATACAGAAAAACAGTACTTAACTAATCTCACTTTATTTCCCTGACTGATCTAAAGAATTACTATTCCACCACGAATCTGGTATTAAAACCTCATTTTAGTCCTGGGTTGCAGAATGTCATTACATACATTTGGTCATCTGACTGGTTCCCATACTACCCCCCTTTACTTGAAACTGAACCAGAATCTCGCACATATGTGTTACCATACACACAGACAGAGCTTTGCTAAAATGTGTTGCAGCTTTTGGAAGTTATAAAACAATTTCAAACTTCCACCCTTCCAGAGTAGCAATTAGTTCACCACCAAGAACAATACAGAAGGCTTCCTAGTACAACCTTTATGGCTATTGCTGCATTGAGACCTATGAGATACAGTGGCCTAAATTAAGTAATTTAATTTCAAGATATTTTTCTAAATGTTAGCTGGGACTGAGCTTAATCACTTTTCTTCCAGTATCCTCTGTTACAATATTAATTTCAACAATTATAATACCATGACATACTGGTGCATTTCTTTTTTCTGTCTAGCAGGACCCATTGTTTGTACATTTTTTTAACACAAGCAGCTTTACAAATGCATTTTCAACACAAGCATGTATACAAATCAGTTTGATATACAAGTGACATGTAATTCTTTACAAAACTCCATCTAGCTATGCTGGCATATGTTATACATCCACTGCCCTACTTCTCCTGGCATAGCTGTCAGTACCTCATATTATCACAATATCTATTCATATAATGTTGTATTTAAACTTATTATTCTTCCATTCTGTGTTCAGTCATTTTTGTTCCTTAAAGACATCCATTCTTCACCATTCTTACAACCCATAAATGTATCCCTGATTCTGAATTCTCTCATCTCATTTTTGATTTTGCTAAAAGCCTCTTAACATGCTTCTAATGTTCTTAACACTGGATGGCTATAGTTCATCCACATCTAACCAAGTATTTCATCAAATGATCACTGTTTGTTGAGGTGTGAAGGTTGAGGTCTCTGGTAGAAAAACTGCATCTGTTGTATATTTTGATAGCTTGTTGGGGCAATTTGCAGCTCAGGGCACATTACATGCTTGTGTTGGGTTTTTAATGGGATGAATAATGTTTTGATGGCTGGGGTCTTTTCTGGGTGGTGGAGAATTTTTTATGAGCTAAGGTTAGCTGATTAAGTTAAAGGAGCAGAGGGAGTTCTAGCCATTCGAGGTGTTTGAGTGATAAACAATGATGTGACTTGCAGGAAGCATTGGTGGCAAACTTGGAGATTTTATTATAGCAGGCTTTAAGCTTGGCAAGGTCAGTTTTGCAGAAGTTTGTTAGGATTGGGGATGTATATGGGAGTGTTGATAGAAGGTGTGTCCTGGCAATTGTCATTTTTGTACTGGTTGTTAGAAATTGGTAATTTCTATATAGGAGGCCGAGTTTCTTGTGAGCTATTTTGATAGTTTGGTCTATATGGAGATCAAATGTCATGTCATTGTCAATTATAACCCCTAGCAGTTTGGTATAGGGAGTAGGAGTGATTATGGTTTTGTTTTTCGAGAAGATGTGGAAATGATGTGGAGGAAGAAGTATTTCTAGTGGGGTAGAAGAGCATAAGTTTTGTTTTATTGGGATTTAGTATGAGCTGGGAGTTGGTTATCCGAGTTTCCACAGATAAGAAGGAGTCTTGGGTGATGGTTTGAAGGTCATTGAGGCAAGAGCTGTGCATATCAAAGTGGAGTCATCAGCATATTTAATCATGCTGGTATGGGGAGTGGCGGAGTGAGGCAGATTGGTAAAGAGAGAGAAAAGAAGGGGTCCAAGGATGGAGCCTTGTGGTACCCCTAAGGAGACTGGGAGGAGGGTTAAAAGGGATTGCTGCCAATGGACAGCTTGTTGTCATTACTTATTTGTTGTTGTTATTATGTTATTGTCAAACTGTTTGATTCACTGTCCAGGATGACTACATTATTATTTCTGGTATTGTTCTTAAGGCATGATAATGTAACAGTGCCTACTCCTGTCTGCGTTCTGATAGTTTTCTTTTTGTCTTTATTTCATTTCCTCATACTTCTTTCTATACATGTTTTCCCTGCACTTCTTTCAGTAGCTGGACCTCTGTTAAGGTTCAAAAAACAGCATTCATTCATATGACCTTCTTTTTATGCTTTTCTGTTTTAGAACAATCTCTATTTATGTAAATGGTCCCCTTCCTTATTTCGTATTTGCCATGAAAGGGTCCTGTCCATCATCTTTTTTCTCTCTATTCTTCTTTAGCTGTCTGGCATCTGTCACAATAGGATATATCCCATCCTGTTTACGCAAAGTGGCTTGTTATTAAATATCTCAGTTTTAATAAACACATAATAAAACACTTTATTTACTTTTGTTAGGAACTTTAAGTATGCATTAGGTCTTTGTGATTTCCTTGGTGTCTTCACATTTGTGCTAAAATTGCAGATAAAAGAGAATGTTAGTTTTAAATGACCCACCTTCAGCATTTTTGCCAACTCTTCAGTATGTTTTTCATCTCTCGCTCCTGGTTTGACTTTTTTGTAATTTTTCCTACATGAACTTTCTTAATTTCTCTTTCTTTTTTCCTGATGGTTATATGACCGTGGAGTTAGTATATACATGTTTAGGAGAAACGTGTGTGCGGGTGTGCATGTGTGTGTGCGAGCACACAGGCGAGTGTGTATGGGAGGGTGGCTTTCTCCTCTGATTAAAATACAGGTTTGTCAGGTATGCAGGAATGCCATGGATATAGCATGAATGAATGACTGATTTCATGCAGACTTGTTTTGTTGGTTGCATTCATTAATTCCATACATTATGTTGCTGGCTATGACCTGATTGTTTTTATTAGCATTTATTTATCTCTCAGCAAAACAGTGCGGTCTGCAGATTAAGGGCAGCCTATGATACATTTACCTTTACAAGGGAAGGCAAAGACAGAGGAATTTTTTGTGGTCCTCAAAGGTACAAACATACAGTGTATGTAGAAGATATCTTTAAAGGTTTTCTTAATTGATAGTAAATATATTTTTAGAATGCATTCTTGACTGACAACTAACAACTTGGTCAAGATTCTATTTAATGAGTATTTTTTATGTATATACAGTATATGGAAAGGTTTCTATTTTATTAGGAAAAAGTCTGTTACTAACTTCCTTCAAAGGTAATCTATGGGAAATAACATCACAGGTTAAGGCAGTCATGCTTCTTGTAGTCCTGAAAGTCATGAGCTAGGTAACTGAACCTATGAACTTGTGACGCTATAAACAGCCTTTTGACTAAGCTGTACTGTCCAATCCCATCAGTCAGTAAGTCACTGCTTTTGGACTTTAAACATGGGCATTGAATGATAAAGTAATGGTGCTCATTGGGATAGGGTTCTTAATGTGGCTTGGAATCCATATTTGTTCTATATTCAGCATATATTGTTCAGGTAATGTTTTGGAGTTCATATTGTAGCCTCAGTGTTGAACTGGAATGCTTACAGAGTTACATTATCAATTAATCTCTTGAAGTTTAATGTGGTAAACTCTTCAAATTGGGTTACAAAACGTTATTCAGAGTTCAGCCATTCAGACTAGTGACATTTGACCAGAATGAGAATTGAAAACATCACGTGGGAAGTGTGCAAGTACCACAATTAGTTTCAGAAGCTGTGTGTAAGAACAGGTATCTCCCATCCTGGACTTTTGCCCCATAGTGGTCCTAATTACTGTACATAGTCTGTTACAGTCACCAAACTCTTAACTAAATCACTAATTCTGTACATAAACCTAACTGTATGTGAATAATGGTTGGAGCTAGTCCTACCCTTAAAACTGGACAGGGTTATAGTTTGCTTCTAGTCTGGGACTAAAATAAGCTTAGTTACTGCAGTGTAAATGGTATCCTGTCTCAGCTCTGGTGTATCTCTACCATTTAGACTACCTGTAGCACCTAGTGTCATAGAGCTATCATTAGGGCTACTTTGGTCTGTTAATTTCTAGTGAGACAGTATGAATGAAGAAGTAAGTTTATTTCATGGAACTATAACCCACATTTTAAAAATTATGGCTAGACTGAGGGTTTGGCTCTGTAAGTCACATGGTTGTCTATATACCTACACACAGACACACATTCATACACAGTGTTGAATCATGTCATACCAAAGACCCAAAATGCAGCCATAACTTTCAGCCACTGCTGAAAGTGCAGACAGTGTGTTCAGCGCACCAGGGAGTGAGTAGCGTGTATGGATTGTGAATGGCTTACCAGGAATCTGCAAAGTGACAGGGCAGTGACATCCGGCATTGTGTATGCTGCTCTAATGAGATGCATATAAGTTCTGGTATGTAGGCTGGGTAATTAGGCAAACACAGGGAAAACAGTCAACACATAGAGCACACCACTGCCTTTTTACATAGTATGTACATCTGCTGCCTTACTTAAGTGTAACATGCTACAAATAAACATACAGGTGTGTGTGTGTGTGTGTGTGTGTGTGTGTGTGTGTGTGTGTGTGTGTGTGTGTGTGTGTGTGTGTGTGTGTGTGTGTGTGTGTGTGTGTGTGTGTGTGTGTGTGCGTGTGTGTGTGTGTGTGTGTGTGTGTGTGTGTGTGTGTGTGTGTGTGTGTTGGGGCATGCCAGTACATACATTCTTTCCTATTTCCCCTTTTCCCTAAAGGAATTACGTAATGCTGAAGTTCCTCATCCATCACATATATGTAGATCACAGTCCTGACATGCAGGAGCCCCATCCCCACAGGGCTACATACAAACTATATGATGCTAACAATGCATGTCCTACAGGCTGCAGTGCAGTGTGCCCATTCCATTTAAAGCACCTTTTCACTATTACTAATAGTGTGTTTATAATATGCAGAGCAAGTAGGCTGTGGTGCTATTTGTGAAATAGCATACACAATGACATGTAACCTCAGCAGTGACCATTGTGCAGGTAGTCACCTACCACCATTCACAAAGTCCGGCTGGAGAATATTGCAAGTATCTTACATACCCTGTGTAGAAATGTGCCATAGGTGCATGATTCTTCTTTGTACCCACACAGGGACATTGTGATGCTTCTAGAACAATCCATGACGCTGTGTATCCCCTCCTCCATGAGTCATATTTTGCTGTAAACTCTTTACGGTGGTCAGTACACTGTTGACTTGAATAGAGTACTGAGCTCCTGCTCGAGACATCATAGTTTTAGTCTTCTCCACACTGAACTTGGGATTACTACTGTGGTACATCACTTCCAGAATTACTTATCGATCAGTGCATTAATCAAAAAGACATACCTGTTGTGTCTGATGCACAGTATAGAAGGCATCAGGGAATGTTTTACTGCTAATGTTCAATTTTTGGGTTACCCATGTTTATACTTACTCATTAATATACTACCCTATAGGTGAGATGATCCACATTGGACCTGTTTCATTCAGTACCCAGACCAATGTCAAAGAAGTCATTCAGCTTGAGAGACTTCAAAAATGCGTAACTAAAACGATATCCAGATAGACAGCCCTTTATGGACTCATCCATGGTGATCTGTGCCCAGGGGTCTGCAACCTTCACTATCAAAAGAGCCATTTTTGGCCTGTCTCCCACCAAATAAAATTCATCAGGAGCCACAAAACCTATTTGACCCCTAAAATAAAGATAACACAGTGTATAAAGTTTTATATATAGTTATACTAAATATAAAAGAACTAAGTTTATAAGAGCAATATTTAAAATCCATCCCTATTTTTCTTCCTTTGATTGTTCGATTGCTCTCAGTGTGTGTGTGTGTGTGTGTGTGTGTGTGTGTGTGTGTGTGTGTGTGTGTGTGTGTGTGTGTGTCTGTCATATCTCTCGACCTCTTAGAACAAGAAATCTGGACAAAGCCATAAATAATGGGACACAAAAGCCCCAAATCAGGAACACTTTTTAAATAATGTTCTTATAAACTTAGAAGGTTGATAGAATAACAGATTTTGCATTAGCATTAATTTTCTGATGGGTATGAAGTCTGAAACTCAAATGTCTATTTATTTTTTCTGACTTGATCCATCAATGATTTGCAAGAAAACTACAATTTTATGAGAAACAGACCAAAAATATGAAGCAAAAGTAATGACATTCTATGAAAATGTATACAGTTGAGAGGTAACTGTGTGTGTGTGTGTGTGTGTGTGTGTGTGTGTGTGTGTGTGTGTGTGTGTGTCTGTGTGTATGTTGTGCGGTAGAGTGGCCATTATTTTTCAAAGCTACAGGGAGCCACTACAGAGAGGTGGAAGAACCACATGCGGCTCCAGAGCCCTAGGTTGCAGACCCCTGGTCTAGCCTTACGAACTATGAAAGACACTGACCTCCTTGACCTCCTGTACAAATGCTTCCAAAAAATGCATAACTGATCTGAATTTTTTTAACGACTCAATGGCATGATAGAGTCTTATGACACTACATCTCTCCCTCTGGAACAATCTTTCATGTCAAACAGAGACATTCACTTTGTACTTCCAAGGAAAATCTCAACATTTGGATGGGTAGCTGAAAATTCTACCCAGGTCTGTCTTGTTTTACCCTCTTTGAGGCAGGAGGAAACTTTAGAATATGGTTTATTGGCTAGGCTTATAATGGTCTGAAAACGAATTGTCTAATATTTACGTACGAACGCAAGAACCTATGAACCTAAGATCATTGTCCAATATTTATACTCATGAACCCATGCACCTGTGAACCTAAGAAAATTTGTCAGATTAGTTTACAGTTTTATAATAGTAATTAATTTGCAGGTATTTTACAAATGACACATTTAAAATTGAAATGTGGATGTTTCTTTTGTACCAAGACACTAACAAAGTACTTGTTCTGTTTTTTCAGGTCACCGCTTCCCACTGACAGAGGAAGTGTAGACAACATATTTACCCCCCTGAATGAAGAGAATCTTGATACAGGCCCAAGAACACTTCGACATTCTGGCAGGTAGGCACACTTTCCTATAGCTGCACATCATGCTAGTTGGGTTACAGGTAATGTTATAGAGCACAGAGAGTGTAAATTAAGCATGTCTTCTCATAAATGGTGACAGAGGACTACCACCACTAGTAATAATACCACTGAACACACACTGCCCCCTTTCAGGGTGACCCAAGAGCAATGTCTGGTTAAGTGACTTACTCAAGGCTACGCAGTAGGCAAATGAGGGCTGAGAGAATCAAACCCTATAGTACAGGAACTACAGCTCACAGCCTTAACCACTGTACCAACTACCAGACTAATATGGCAGAGAAAAGCAAAGATAGCCCAGACAAGGTCTTTTGCAAGGAAAATGCTCTTTGTTAGTATTCTGGAGCTGTGGATTTCTGACCAGTGCTACCTGATAGATAATTTTCCCTTAAGTGTACTATACCACTTCTTGAGTTTCCTAGTCATCAAAATAAAGCACAGCTTTCCAAATGCTTTTTATTATGCTGACCTTTTATTCTTCAGATGGCTGAGAGTTTAGTGTAGCTAGAAGTTACAACAGTTGTGACTTACATACTTAGACAACTGCACTCAAAGGAAAATTAGTTATTTGGTAGGGCAGGAACACCCAAGAGGAGAGATTTCCTTGCAAAAGTCCTTGTCAGGGCCGTCCTTGCTTTTTGTAGTTTGTCCTTCCCACAGAGATGGGAGAGGTTAGATCCATTTGACTCTTAGTGCTGGCTGTTGTATCTTACAGACTGCCAATATGGGAGACAGATATACAGATGAGACATTTTGCTCTTTAGTTTTTCTCTCTCTGCCATGCCAGCCTATATTTCAGATCAGTGATGTCCCATAGGAACAACTTCTGATGTAAGAAGTCAAATTGCTTCCTTTGAGTGTTAAGCACAGTATAGCACCATGTTTTAAGAATCACAATACAGCTGTAAAAAGTCAGATGTTGAATGAAAAAGTAGTCTGCACATTTCTGTTACTCAAAGAGATGAAAAAGAAATAAGAACGTGGTCAGCTGTTGAAAACACAGCAGGTGGCAGTGGATAAGGCCTCTATGAAGGGTTGACATGAAGTAGGTATTGTTTTTATATTTCGATTATAAAACCAAAGACTGAAAAATGTATCACACTATTTTAACTTGTTCATGGATGTATAATTCAGACAAAACACTGCTCCATCTCTGCAGGTAAACATACTGCAAATAACTTTTGGAAAGAGATACAGAAAAGAGGATATTAGTTAAACTTGAATCCATATGTCTAGTGTGTTTGTGTGTGTGTGTATGTGTGTGTGTGTGCGTGTGTGTGTGTGTGTGTGTGTGTGTGTGTGTGTGTGTGTGTGTGTGTGTGTGAGAGTGTGTGTGTGTGTCTGTGCATGTGTGTGTGTGTGTGTGTGTGTGTGTGTGTGTGTGTGTGTGTGTGTGTGTGTGTGTGTGTGTCTGTCTGTGTATGTGCACACTCTTGTATGTGTGTCTGTGTGTGTTTGTGTGTGTGTGTGAGTGTATGTACAAAGTTGTGAGCATGTGTCTATGTGTGTGTGTGTGTGTGTGTGCGTGTGTGTGTGCGTGTGTGTGTGTGTGTGTGTGTGTGTGTGTGCACGTGTGCGCGCGTGTGTGTGTGTCTATATGTGTGTGTGTGTGTGTGTGTACACACTTGTGAGCATGTGTGTGTGTGTGTGTGTGTGTGTGTGTGTGTGTGTGTATCATGGGGGATTGCAGGGACAGATAATTTCATGCACTTTTCGGCACTCTGATTAAAATGTAGATTCTGAATAGAAATGTGACTTGCTGTCTACAGACAGACTTTAGGAAGAGGCTAATGAAAACAAACATATTGTAAAACTGGAATATTTAAAATCACTTGATGTTTAAATTATACATTAAATAAGTTAGGAGAAAATGTCATTGTCATTGGTATTTCCACTTCCCATCACGATTGACATATCGCTGATAAAAAGACATCCTCAAGGAGAACTATAAAATAATGGGGATTTGGCTAAGATACTAGTAGGCAGTCCCATTTTTACTTGCAAAGGAATAAACAACCTCAAATCTATTTTAGAAAGCCACTCTCAAGCTGATTTGGCAAAGCATGTTACACCAGAGACTTACAAATGCGGCAGATGCAAACAATGCCACTTCATTTATAATGCTTCTAATGTTAAAGTTAAGTCCTTAAATCTGAAATTTAGGTCTAATAACAGGTACAAATGTAATTCTCAAGGAGTTGTATATTTAGCTTTGTGCAATTCTTGCTTCAGCTACTCTGTGGGCAAGACCATAAGAAGGTTGTCATTCCTAATTTATGAACACACGTTATCTATTAAAAAAGGTGATACAAGTAATGCCTTAGCTAAACACTCCTTACAATGTTCAGATTGTAAGATACTTGATGCAGTAGACATGAGAGACTTTGTAGGGGACTATAATGTATGGGTGGAATGTCGAGAGTCCCAGTACAGAATAGACTAAGATCGGACAAGCACCCAGGCTTAAAATGAGTCAATTAATATAAAATGCTTCTTGCTAGTGCAGAAACTAATAGCTCAGTATGTCCTGGTGTATTTAAACTGTCATTCTAAGATGAGGTTTGATATAACTTCATATTTTTAACACTGTATCTTTAAATTTTTATTTTGTGTCTTTGGTGGGATGGTGATTGGACATTTCTAAACATGTGACCAGCAAGTCACTGTTTTTAAACTTTTGTAGAAAGTAAGTAATTAGATTCTGATGAAGTTTTGAGTATTAGTTAAAAAGAACGAAAGTGCTTAATCCTAATACTGAGTTCGTGACTCTTTTGTGCAGCTTTGTGGAACCTTCGTTGTATAAGAGAGTCATTCTTACAGGAAGAAGGTAAAACACAAATCTAGCAGGGTTGTAACTTAAATAGTAGTTACAAAAATGGGCAGACTCCATGGATGTATTGTCTTTAACTTATTGTCAATTTCTAGGCTGAAAATATGCTTTTTAGGAAGATTCATCTCTACAGGAAGCAACCTGTATGACACAACGCTGCTGTACATTGTATACAGAGGTTCATTGCTTGGTAATCAGTTTGATTTTTTTTTCTTGTTCTTACATGTGCCCACCCAAAATGTTTTGTGAAGTTTGCAAGAAGAAGAAGAAGCCAAATTTTGATAGTTAATGGAATAAGTGTACTTTAGTTGCTGTCTTCATACCCTAGTTTTAAGAAGTAAATGTACGTTTAAAAAACTCTGCATTCAAACCCTGTGTTAATGTCACCAGTAAGCAGTTATGGAAAGAAGACAAGAACTGCTTGTTTGTATCTTGTTTACATGCTGTTTCTGTACCACAGAAACTTGTTCATATAATGTCTTTGTTGCCCTCAATTCTTTACTACTTAGGTTATCTTTATTTAGCTTATTTCTTCTATGACAGACCCTGTTATG
This sequence comes from Protopterus annectens, assembly GCF_019279795.1. NCBI lineage: Eukaryota > Metazoa > Chordata > Ceratodontiformes > Protopteridae > Protopterus > Protopterus annectens. Next base: position 1,261,517,059 of record NC_056732.1, on the reverse strand, counting down.
GCACCTTCATCTGAACATCTTGGGAGCACTATATGTAGATGAGTCCCAAGTGCTTGAAGATTACTGTTTCGAAATCAGGGACATGAGCATCTTGTAGCTGGGGTAAGCTGTTGCCCATGCTGAAAACGTGAATATGAGTTCAGGCAGGCAGCTGCTGCATGTTACGCTAAGGTGTTATATCTGTCCAAGGTGAGTGCCACAGCTGTTGTGAGGAAGTGGGTGGGAATTTGGATTAGGGCATCAGTTGGGGAGGGAGTTTTAGGTTTATGGAGTGGTGTTTTAGGGTTGCAGAGTGGTAATGATGTCGTAGGGTTAGAGTTAAGATTCTGGTACGGCTATACAGTGTTATGTGATAGGGTGCTGGGAGGGATAAGTAGTTTTGGGCAATTGAACTCAAGCACTTGTTTTTTCGAGCAAGTGTCAGCTAGAAATTATGTTGTGCTCTACTAGTACACAAGCACCTGTAGTAGATCCGAACAATGTTCTAGGTATCTACAACTTTGTTCTGTGAATATACTGCATGCCCCATCCTGTCTTATTCATGTCCATACATCATAACATTACACATTTGTGATGTAACTTTATAGTGGACTTTATTAAGTAAAATAACTAAAGATCTAGTGACCCATTCAGCTTGACCAAGAAAAAAGTCCTTTCTAATGGAAAACTGTTGATCATTCTAAACCCACACCTTCATTTTCTGTAATGAATAAAGAATGACTTGGGCTTCTTCCATATATTCTTAAGTCCTTCACTTTCTTTAGAACTTAGTCAACATGCTGATTTGTTAAAATGTCCAAATGCCTTTCTGTGGAATGAATAAATTGTTGAATTTTCTCTTATTTTCTGCTCATTTGTCTTCACAGTGTACATTTTTGTCTGTGGGAATTTCTTCCAAGATATTTCCTGTGTCATATTGAGATATGTTAGGAAACTGAATGCCTGCAGCATTTTCAGAACATCTTAGTGCCTTCTAATGTCCACTTTAATCTCCCACTGGAGAAGACATACATTTATCTATTTATTTACTTATTTATTTATGCATGTGCGCATATTAATTTATTTTGCTAGTTGACTGGCTTCTTAAGTCTCCTGTTAACTGATTTGTATCATGAAATGCTTAAAGTGATCGTCATACCCCCAAGCTGATTTACACTGAACTTACATTAGAGACATAAATCTGCACTGTGTGTTGTTTATTGACTGAAAATCAGAAGAAAGACTTTTGACCTAGCAGGATTACATGATGTATCAGTAATTCAGATGGAAGTCAAACCAGTAAATATTTTTGCTTTAACCATTGGGCCCCTTGCAGTCTCCAGCATTCATCCTTAAAGACAGGCTTTCTTTTTATAAATGAAGAACAGAGTCTATTTATAAACCACCACAAAGGCCCAACACACCCACCCACAACTAGTAATTTCTGCTTATCAAAAATGCTCATTTTCCACTAGAGCGGTGTTTAAAACTGCAGTGTTTGCATTTTCCTTTGGAAAGAAGGCAGTTATATCTACCCCATTTTTAGCATGGAACTGAAATGATTTTCAGTGTTTTCTTCCAAAGACAGATTTTGTTTGTAATAGTCATGGAAAGTTGCAGCAGTAAATTATTCTTCTGGACTTTGTCTTGTGAAACAGACAGGGTTCATATTCTATAGCAAAAAAATTTTGTTTAAAGCTTTGATGCACCTTGGATAACTGTAGGCCAACCAGAAAGTCAACTTAAGAGACATGGTTATAAAAAAATGAGTTATTTTTATTTTTGAAAAAGTACTACACTGGGCCTGAAAGTGAGCTAAAATCTCAGTGGTGTGTTATATCATACTCTGAATTGATTTGACCCCGAATTCTTCATTTTATTTTGAAATGTTTCAAATAATCCCATTTTGTAAATGGAAACTTTGCAAGGACAATCCCATCTTTTATAAATCATGTTTGTGTGTGTGTGTGTGTGTGTGTGTGTGTGTGTGTGTGTGTGTGTGTGTGTGTGTGTGTGTGTGTGTGTGTGTGTGTGTGTGTGTGTGTGTGTGTGTGTGTGCGCACGTGCGCGCACTGTGGTGATATTTCTAGCAGGATGTTACAAGGATTAATGCAGTCACACCAGAGATGCGTGTTATAGACTCACAGCTGCCTACTACGATGATGGTTAGGAGATAGTTTCTTTGCTCTAGCTAATGTATGGAAGGTTCTAGAATGATATCATTTACTGATCTTCAGTCATTTAATACTTACAAAATTAGGAACAGTCAAAACTGTTTTACATATACATAGTGGTATTTCACGAGTACCTCAGCTTTCTTCTCGCCTGGTCCTCATAGGGAAAAATATCCTGTGATCTCTGAGTGAAACTCCTTTCTTTGCATTTCAACCCTTGTCCTAAAGTGAAGAAATATCTTCCCTGTAGCCCTGTGATAATATTCTAGACTCCTGATGCTATTAATAAGCAAGGTAGCCTTAGTCCAAAATGAAATATTTTGGTTCTCATCTTTCCACTTTAGTGATATGTTGAGTTAGTGTCTTTTTATCTAACCAGGGAATCAATGAGTCTCTGACATGCTGGTGCAGTGTGTGTGAGTACAGGCACATCTTCTCTGTCTTTCTCTCACAGTCATATTAGTCTGCGTTATCAACACTTTTGGTCTCAGGAAACTGCTGCCTTCATTTCCTGGGATTTCACATTGACCATCTCTCTTTCCAGATGGACAGACTAGTCTTAGACAATGCCTTTTTTGGAAGATGTTTAGTTTTATAATAAATAAACATATATATCTGCATGGATAGAAGCAGGCAAGCAGCTTAAGAAGCCTGGTTTTGCAGCATATAGACACTAAACAGAAGAGTAAAGCACAATTTGAAGAAATGGCGTTCACCATCATAATACCACAGACTTGTTTAGTGAATTTCTATATAACAGTCTGTGGTTTGGAAGGAAAAGTACATCATTTTGCACATATCACAGCAATCTATGATGAATATGATGTGGGAGGGGAGCAGAAAAGAGACTTAGTGTTGCAGAATTAGTTAGCAGCAGTGCCAGTGATGTTTTGTGCCAGTAAATATCAGACAGTATACTTAAGACACAATAGCCTAGTCGGAGACTGTCTAGTTGGTACAGAAGCAGGGTTGTAGTCTGTGCTACTAGTGACTTGAGCTTTGGAATACCTTCAACTGCCAGGAAGAAAATATTAAAAGAAGAAATGAAGGACTGAATAACTGGTGGGCCACTGTCTTTTGGGAGACTGTGCATAAACATCTGTTGGAAAGGGCACTTATGTGACTTGTTTCACAGTAATTGTATGAAGAAGTCTGTGTGATATGTAGGCTGTTAGTAGACCCACAGTCCAGGAAATCATTAAAAATATCCCAGTTTCACCAGCGCACTATTTTGCTAAATAGAGACCAGTTGGCATAACATTCATGGTCTTTGACTTCCATGCACAAGTTACAAGGTTTGATCCTGATCTCTGTCTAGAGCCTGTTTGGAGTTTGCATGTTCTCCCTGTGTCTCTGTGGGTTTCTTCCACCTCTAAAAAAACATGCTGAGATTTTACACCTCAAACTTACCCAGGAAAGGAGCTGTTGGCTGGAGTGCAGACTCTACATGGTGCCTTATAGGGGGAAGAGTTTTATAGACCAATTGCTTTGGGCATCTGCTGTGGTGTGAAGTATCCTCAGGATAGGAGAACACAGATCACACACTGTGAGCTGTGGCAGAGCTAGCCACTTGATGGTGTAAATATAACTCTAGGTGATTTGGTCATGGTGACTAATGATGCCAAATGGGCTGGGTATTTGCCGATGATAAGTGGGTTGAAGACCTGGCCTAATTGTGGTGATGGAGAGGCTTCCATAGACATTGAGGAATGTCATTAGAATTAGTGACATACCCATGGTAATCAGACTCCAGACTAATGATAGGGCAGTATTCATTACCTCAGCCTATGCCCCACAGCAAGGTTGTGATAGTAATGAGAAGAGATAAAGCAGGACAACTTGAATTGGTATTGATAACAGGGGGACCTCAATGCACATGTCAGGACAGACAGACTGAAATGTATATGAGAAATGCATGATCCACAGGGGTAGAGCAACAAGAATAAAGGGAAGGCCATTCTAGACTTCTTTGGCAAATGGCTTGATAGTGGCCAACACATAGTTCAGAAAGAGAAACAGTCACAAGATTAAATACAACAGTGATCAACAAGCAACTCAGGTAGACTTTCAGTCAGTCCACAGCATAAACTACTGGTTGCTACAATCATTTGCAAGCTATGGTCAGAGAAGGCTAAAGGGCAACAGAGACCAGGATGTTGAACTGGAAATTGACTAGAGAGAAAGTACAACAGTTCAAGAAATTACTCAGGGCTCTAGCACCTCAGGAACAAGAGGACATAGAGTTGAAGAAGAATGACAGTGCCTCAAAACAGCATGTGTGAAGGTGCTGATGTACAAGAACAAAGGACTATTGTCTGGGGCAGAAACCTAAAAGCTAGAGGTGATGGAGATGAAGTGCCTGAGATGGGTAGTAGAATGAAAACTGTGGGACAGACAAAGAAATGAGGACATAAATGCAGAAGGCAAAGTATCTGTATAGGACGTCATTGCAAAGACATGCATCTGGAGCATTACTCTGTGGGCCTCTGCTGAAAATGGGATCTGTCCCAGTCGGAATTTCCCAGTTAACAAATGTAAAATAAAAATAAATAAATAAATCTACAGTTGCAGAAAAAGTCAAAGAGAACAAATTATGGTGGCTCAGTCTCATGTGCCAAAAAACAGGAGACAATCAGGTGAAGAAGATTTGGTTCAAAGAGGAAGAAGGTAAGAGGAAATGAGGGCATCACGCACTGAGGTGGATGGATTGTGTGAGAGAAGAGCTGTGACAGTCAGGCATGAGTGCTGAAGAAGGTAAGAGAGTGGAACTGAATAGAGAGAGAGATAGTGACAGTTGACACAACATCCCAAAGCCATGTTGAAAATGGGAAAAAGCGAGTTGATTATGATGACTATCTTGCTAAGTGGTATGCTTTGAGTCACCTTGTAGGCAAAAGGCAGCAGAGAGTATCAAACGCTGGACTATAAGAAGCAACAGTAACACCTTATAGCTGTAATCCTGAACAGTAACTGCTAGAAGTCTAAAATTGCTGAAAACTGGTTGTCACTCTAATGTCATGGACACTGTGTTGGAGAAAAGAGAATTATATAGCAATGTTTGAATCGGTAGTCTCCATGCACAAAGGTGGGCCAAGAAAACCTACAACCAACAGAACTGCAGTAAGCCCCATTCACATCACTAAATCCTATTCAGTCCATCTGAAATACTGTATACAGACCTGGAAACCTTTTTTATTACATTTAACCTTTTCATTTAAAAACATCATCCCTGGCGACTGTTCATTTTACAGTAAACTCTCAGTTAACTGGCACCCATGGGGATTGGTAGATGCCAGATAAGTGTAGTTTCTGGTTGCTTGAGAGTTACTATTAAAAATAGACCTGACAAATACTGTACCCTATACTATACCATACCATAATCACTATCTTGATTTGATTTTAATATTGAAATACAATAATTAAAAGCCTTGCTGGAATAATAATATTTTAAACTTATATTTCCGCTAGAAAGCATGGCACGTGGAATGGTTTTCAGTGGCATGCTGAGTGGATTGGAATTGAATGAACTGAATAAAGACAGAGAGTGAATGCATGTATGTGTGAGAGCTCACAGAGATGTATGAAAGCTGAAGACAGTGTGTGTGTGTGTGAGAAATTGGAGAGAGAAAGAGTGAGTGAATGCATGTATGAAAGCAGAAGCTATAGTTTGTGAGAGATTGGAGAGCTGTATGAAAGCTGAAGAGAGTGTGTGTGAGAGACGAGAGAGAGAGTGAGTGAGTAAATGCATGTATGAAAGCTGAAGAGACTGCGTATGTGAGGTCAGAGAGAGAATGTGCAATCTGATGCAAACTGACTGACTGAGTGGGTATGGAGTGAGTGTTGACATTTTAATGATTTGAATTATTTGGTTTGACTTGTTCTCAGGTTGAGGAGAGAGGGAATGTATTTATATCTTCCTGTTTAAAACCCTAAAACTCTAAAAATGTAAGGTATGTTTCTGTGGGGGAGAAAACAGAAAGTGCAACACATGAAAAAATGAATTGTCCATACTGTATTATATCTCTTCGATTTTTTCTGGTTGCTTGAGAGTTCTGGTTGTTTGAGTTCCAGTTAACTGAGAGTTTACTGTATGTGGAAATCAAGTTTACATTTTCTATGTTAACATTTTATACATCTGGACAAACCCAGTAGCAGATGTACACTGTTCCATTCTACACTGTAATTTCAGTGAATATAAATAGAAATAACTCAGCATCCTCTGCCTTTACTTCAAAACAGGCTTCAAAACATTACATATGAAGAAAGACTATAGCTGGTTTACATATCTCATCCCCCTTCCCTTACAATTTTCCTAGTCCCTTGCATTGTTAACTCATTGCTTCCTACAAGATTATAGTGGTCTGGAAAGCAGAGTTCACGTGTATCCTGTAAGAGACCACTGATTTTTACAGGAAACTTCACAGTACTCCTGAAATGAGTATTGTCATTGTTTTCAAAGTCTGATTTCTGAAGTACAACTAAAGGTACACACATAAAACCAAGGCATCAAAGTGGTGTCTAGATGCTGACATGATTTACTAGGTATGACAGAGAAATGGTCAGTATGGGATGTGCAGAGCAGGAGTGATAAAGGAGTATTTTCAAAAGTTATGAAAAAATTGGACATTTCCAGGTTTACATCAATAATGCAAAAATAGAGTGACACCGTCACCTTGGGGTGGTGTACCCCAGCAAGGGGTGTTAGTAAAAAATGACATTAAAACATGGTGGATAATGGAACATATTCTGTGATGTAAATGTTCTTTTAGTAAAGTAGTTATGACTATTACCTTTATTTTTCATAACTGCATTAATTTCACAAACGCGTTGTAACCTGCAGGTGAATAAATGGTGCCATCTTCTATAAAACATTAAGTTACACAATGCTGCCACTGCTACTTGCTCTTTAACACATTTGGTTTTATCGATTAATATTCTTTTGGAATATTATAAAATTATTATATGCATAATTTGCATAGATCTGGCATTATCACACAACACTAGTATGTTATCCCCTCTTATCATACATCACTGGAAAGCTCTTGAACAGGTGAATAATTCACACACCGATGACTTTACGTTATGTTACACACGTACAGAAATGTAAACTTTTATTTGTCCATTGCACTAGTATTTTGGCAAAATACAGTTTTTCTTTCTTAACTCAGCAATATAATGTAAGCATCTGTATTCAGACATTTGATACTAATACCAGTGTATAGCTCTTTGTCTACCAAAAAGATGTCATAGTTTACATTTTCAGTAACTCACAGCATTTATCGGGTATTGTAAATCTAATGAAGTATGTTTTCAGTATTTTGAAGAAAAATTCTCAGGAAGCAAGTGGTTTCCTGATTTAGATTATCTCAAGAAGCAAAGGTCTTAATTAGTGTCCTGTTGTTAAGGATTAAATAGGTTAAAGACTTTCCACACACATGGAATCATGGCATTACATCAACTGTGCTAATTTTATACCTCCCTGCTAAAACTCCCCCCTGTGATCAGTGCTTTGAGGCTCCTGATGTATCCCCAAATTTAATTCTAACCTTTAATTTGAATACATACACCCCTCCTTTTTCATTTCCAGAGATCTTGACTATGAAGCCATCTTTTGATGAATTGTTTTGTTCCTACTGAAAGTCTTTCTTCATCTGCCTTTATCCATTCTAAGTCTCTCAGCTCTTCTATGGTCAGGCTCTCAACCCTTTTCCACTTCCTGGCTGTATCCATCTTGGCTAGTAGAAGAATAATCCGCATGATCTTTCTTCTGGATGAGTCCAAATCACTTCCTAGAAACATTTTGTCTTTGTTAGTGAAGACAGCCATCCAGCATGTTGTCTAATTGCAATTTAAAGCTCCTTAATTATTCACAACTCCAAAACATATGTCCTAGAACCTAACCTCATCTCCAGGCCTCACCAGTTGTACCTGGAAACATCTTCTGTATTATGCTGTCTGAAGTGTAGAAATCCTTACACAAACACTTCCACACAAATATCCTAAACTTCCTGGACTTCAGTAATTTTCCCAGGCATCATGAACGCTACTTCCCAGCTTGCTGTTTCAGTTTGTGCTTCTAATATGTTGTTCAACTCTCCTGAGATCTTTTTTAACTACTGTCCTGTCCTTCTTTCTGAGCATTTTATAATTTTTTGAGACAATCCCTTTGTCAGTATATGTAGTCTTTCTTATCTCAGTCACCCATTTCACTAAACCCATCCGATTTTCCTGTTCTTCCAGACTCATCAAAGTCTTGCCTAACTTCCTTCTTCAAGCCCACAAGTGTAAATGTACATATGCTGGAAGAACAAATACATTTTCTGCCTCTTCCTAACTTAATATCTTATCTACTGTTAGGTAACTGGTCCCAAAATCTTATCTTCATCAGTAAGCTATTCCAGTCCCACACAACTTCTGTTCCTCCATCTCTATCTCCCAGCTTGCAGCCTATTCGTAGAATCTCCTGTCTCCACTTAGTGAGTACATCTGAAGGTTTGCCCTTATTTCTTTACCCACCACATCAAACAGGGGTGAGTGCAAGAGCCTAGACCCTCCACCTCACAAAACCTCTAACAGATCACCTCAGTCTAACCACAGGAAGGTTTCATTATCATATCCTTCCATTTTGAACTAGAATCAACTGCATGGCATCATCCCCAAAAGGACAGCTGAATGGCTTTCAAATACAGCCCTAAATCTGGGACTGCCATCCCCCTGTGATTACTTGTAACAGTACCCTCTCCCAAGTCACCGTGTTTGTTCCCTCCCATAACAAATCTTTCATCCAAGCCTGCAACATTCTGAGATAATTCTTATGGGGTAGATTACAAAAGGCATGTCCCAAAGGGTTCTCCTCCCAAGGATAAACTATATCCCTAAATGCGAACAAATACCTATTCATACCTTACATCTCCTTACTCTCCCTTCTTCACTCACTTTCTTACTCCTGTCAATTTCTGTCCCCTAGCTTTCTGTCTAAGTATACCATAAGCCTGCTTTTCTCTTACTTTGTATTGCAATTACTGTTTGTATTATAATAACTTACATTTAATTTTTTTAATAGTTCCGCTGTGGCGACCCCTAACCGGGAAAAGCCAAAAGACACAAACAAACAAACATTTAATTTTTTTAATAAACTGACTAAAATGTCTGTAACTATTTTAATCATTGTCAAATAACTTGTATCTGTTATTAGCCGATGTTTTCATATTATGATTAATATGGTATAATTATTTAAACTGTAGTTTTTTTTTTTTTTTTGTTATTTTTAAAGACTATTATAGTTCAACTGTTTTGTAATACTTTGGAGCTTTTCTTCCTGGGCATCTACTGAAAATGGGCGCCTACCCAGTCAGACTTTCCCTGTAATCAAGTATCAATAAGTAAATAAACCAAGGATGTGAGGAACAACATGCCACTGCAATATCAGTACTTTTTGATGTAGTTCCATTTTTAACAGTTTCCATATTTCCAAATTCCCCATAATCTTCTGCATCATTTCATTATCAATCTCTGCCTGGAAGTCTCATATGTATGAGACAACCATACCACTAAATACGTAAATATATTCTGTTTCTTCATTTTTAAAACTTATCTAACAAGCCTCTGTTCCCATTGTTTGTTCCAACCACTCTTCTCTTATCTTGGTTGACCTTATATCCCGGTAAGAGTCCAATGTTTTTAAGTGATACAAGTAAATTTATTGTGTACTAAACTACACTGTTATATTGCAATTGTCTGCTACACTGAGTCTGTAAAATCAAATTTTATTGCTGTTTTTATGGTTTAGCAAGCATTTTTGTTCTTTCCACTGTTTGTTAGTATTTACTGGTATTTTTTCACTGTTTTAATGCTATCTGTTTTGCCTGCTCTGGTTTTCCCTCCAAACAGTACTTAATTAACTTATCTGTTAACAGTTTAAATAATTCTTTAGAGCCTCCTGGATGATTTTCTGCTGTTTTAAAAATGTTTCCAGTGTCTCACTGCTATGTATCTGCTGTGTTAAATATTCTGTAGTGTTTCCCACTGAAGCTAGGGTAGCTAGTAGCTGTAGCATAGTCCAGATCCAGGCCTGCTGCTTCTGAAACAATTTGTAGTGGTTTGTTTGTTCTGAGCATGTATTCCAGGTCATCTTGGATTGGAAGCGGCCTGTCTGCACTTTTCTGAGAGAATTGTGATGACTGGGACCTGACCAGTAAAGGGAGGCCTGTATAGGGCTTGGAATAACCATCCTCATTGGTCCTTTTGAATTTTGTTAAGAGTTTTTTTCAAGTTTTAGCTTCTGGTACATTCATCTGAGCATGTTTCTGCTCATTTGCCCATTGCATAGTACCGCTCACTGCTACGCAATTGTGCACCAAAGCATGACAGTTAAATTCAACAAATTTTCCCCGTAAAACCTAGGAAGAAATATCCATTAAATGTATTTTATTTTACACAACTAATCAATACAACTACTAGATTCAACTATAAAACCAATAAAGGCTCAATACTAGACTAGATCCTGGTCTCAGACCCTTCCAAATACCCAGTTTCTGGCACCCTGGCAAACTCCTTTAGTGACTACCTCCCAGGCTTTGCTATTCACAACTGCTCAGCTTTCTCAAAAGTTCACAATATTAAGATAATCCAGGCCCTGTCAAAATTCTGTCCACATACCTTCAACAGTATCCTAAGTAGCTACAATTAGAACTGTCTTAAAACCCATCTACTAGATGATGCCCCCCTTTACTTCAATAACTCCTTTCTAAACATCCTGCAAAGCTTAGATCCTACCAAAATAATTAAATCCAATCATGTCCCCTGGCTATCTAACTCCACTAGAGAAACCATGAAAAATAGGAACAAAGCTTGGAAGCACTGGCTCAGATCTGAGAATTCTTTAGACCTTATCCATTATAAACAACTCCGAAACCAAGCCAAAAAACTTATCTGCAAAGACAAGCAACATTACTTCTGGAAGTTACAAACAAACAGGAAAAATAATCCCAAAAATTTCTGGTCCTCTATGAATGATCTCTTTAACCTCAGCACTAAATCTAATCCCTGCCCTTACCCTAGCATGCCACCTGACCATATCACCTCTAAATTCTACTCCTACTTCATTGATACGATAGCTAATATTACTATTGCCTTTTCCACACTCCTACCAAATAACTACATTCCTATACCCACCTCCCCTCCTTCCCCACTTCACAATCTCTCCAGCTCTAACATCCCTACTCAAAAGTATGTACAGGAACCCCCCGAACTAGAATCCAGTCTCTCCTCTATCTTCACTTCCTGTATCAAAAAACTCCTTCTGAATCTAAAGCCCTGTTCTAATTCTGCCGACAAAATTCCTACCAAATTCCTTAAGATTGCTGCTGATGCTGCAGCCTACCCAGTTAGCGTCCTTATTAACAGGTCCATACGAGAATCCTATGTCCCTTATCTTTGGAAAAAAGCTATCATCCTGCCTCTGCGTAAAGGTGGCCCATCCTCTGATATCTTTAACTTTCGACCCATTGCTATACTTTCCCCTATCTCCAAAATTCTGGAAGAATGTGTCCAAAAACAACTTATCCATTACCTCCTAAATAATAAAATCCAGCATGGATCCTGTCCTGGGCACAGCACATCTACTGCCACAATCTCCTTCTTAGATATAATCAACAAAGCCCGTGACTTTGGTCATACAGTATCAGCTCTCGTCCTGCATCTATCGAAAGCATTTCATACTATTTCTCATTCTATCCTCCTGTCCCAGATTTCTTCTATAGGATTATCCACCCATTCTCTTAACTGGTTTAAAAGCTATCTCTCAGAGAGGCAACATGCTGTTGAATGGCAAAATTCTATTCCTCCCTACCTTCATAACCCTACAGGCATTCCACAAGGCTCAATTCTTGGTCCTTTTCTGTTTAACATATTTATGAATAATCTTCACCAAGCTATTCCAAATGTCTCCCTAGTCCAGTATGCAGATGACTTAACCATAGTCTGCTTTGCTCCCAACCTTAACATACTACAACAAATAACCCAAACAGCTTTCTTTACTGTAGAATCCTAGCTCCATAAAAAACTTCTTTCTCTAAATGCCAGAAAAAAGAAAAACTTATGCTGTTTACCCTCAAAAGAAACACAGCTATCAACAAAGAAGATTTCAATATACTTTCACTGAACTCTAAAAAAATTTAATTAGTAGCCAATACCAAACTATTAGGAGTCATAATCAACGAAAACCTAAATTTCTATCTGCATATCTAATCCAATGTTAATAAAACACACAAAAAACTAGGGCTACTATACAGGCACACTAGGATTCTCTCCTTACCAACTAAACAAGCTTTAGCCCTCTCTTACTTGCTGCCCTCTTTAACCTATGGTGCACCATTGTTAATTAACTTGCAGTCTTCCTTGAAAATAAAACTAGAATCCTGCTACAACAAGATTGCCAAATTTGCTAGAAATAGTTACTGTTCTTCCCATCATTGCATCGCCTTAAGGAAACTTCAGTGGCTCGAATTCCCTCAGTACTTAATGACTACTCCTTCAGCTAACTACCTCACATAAACTTATCCATAAACTACAAGACTGCCCTGCCCTTAACTCCTTACTTGCCCCTTACACACCCCTTAGGCCACTACGTTCAGAACACCAACGCTTACTCCAAATTCACAAACCAAACCTACCTGCAGGAAAACTCTTATACTCCTGGATCTTTGCCAGATTATGGAATAACCTTCCCTCTTCTATCCACAGTGAACAATGTCCCTCTAACTTCAAAACTGCCCTACATAAGCATCTCCTCTCCAATTGCATATGTAATTACTCAAATGCCCCTTCTGCCCCACATGATGCCATCACTAGACTTTTCTCTTCTTCAGACCCAGTCTTGCTCCTATGCTATCTCTTCTCTCTAACCATTCTCCTTCTTGCTGTCTATCATCACTGGGAATTACCTAGAATAAATTTATAGCAATCTATTGACTTGAGAATTTTCTTATTTGACTCCTTCTGTAACTAACTGCAACTCATTTTGAAACTACTGTATATTGAATTTCCTATGAAACTTTGTATATTTTCTGTACTTATCCGCATCTTATTTTGAAATCACTTGTAAGTGACATAGAATCTGAAGCTTATGACTACTTTGAAACTTGTGAATCTTGCCCACTTTAATTTGTTCTTATGAAACTCTGGATTGTTGCTTGTTATATGTTTTGTTACTTTTGAAAGATTGTATTTCATTGTTATTTTGATCATGGGGCTTTTCTCCCCGGGCCTCCACTAAAACTGGGCTCAATCCAGCCCAGTGGACTTTCCTGGTAAACAAATGTCAATAAATAAATAAAATTAAGAGAAAAAAGGTCTCTCAGCAAGAAGTACCATTATGACTGTGTCATAGTTCATGTTGGTGTGAAAGACGTGAGACATACCTTGCTGGACTATATGAAGAGAGACATGGTCGAGGTGGGTATGCCCCTAGCCTTGACCATCATACTACCCTCACCTAGAATGATGCGACAGTATAAACAAAAAATTATTGATTTCAATTACTGGCTTAGTTTTCGGTGTCATTCAAAGGGGATCCAGTTCCTATCTGCCTGGGAAGCCATGGACGACAAACCTCACTGCTTTGCCAGAGATGGTTTGCATATGGTACCCCTAGGCTTTCAGCTGCTGGCAAAGGCTATTCCCACCCCCATATTGCTTTTTTTAGGCAAGGTTTCGAAAACAACATTACCAATGTGAAATTAACCAATCAGAACAAAGTAAGGGTTATGCTGCTAAATGCTAGGAGCTTAAACCAAAAAACTGCACTTCCTGGAAGCACTTCTGTTACTAGAAGATGTAGATGTCTGAGCAGTCACAGAAACCTGGTTTAAGACCTCAGAGAGAACCCTGGACCTGCAGGGTTACAATGCCTTCCACACCTTTAGACTGCAAAATAAACATATGATGACCCAATGAGGCAGTGTTTCAATCTATATTAAAGATAAATTCACCTCTTGTCTAGTTAGACTGAACAAATCCATAGAGTTACTATAGGTCCAGGTTACGGTGGATAAGACCCCCATTCAAGTCCTAGCCAGTTGTAGTGGGTCACGACACCCATGAAGATTTCAATTATCCCACTATCAACTGGAAAACTCTAGCCAAACTAACTAGCACAAAAGTTCCTTGAATTTGTAAAGTCAGATGCCCTGGAGCAAACTGTATATATCCCAATAAGAGGAACAAACATTCTAGATCTGGCCGTCACCAACATGTCAAACAGGTGCACTACTGCAACTGTTGGGTCCTCGTTACTTAAAACTGGCCACAAATCAGTCACCTTTGAACTGACACTAACACCAGAACTCACAAAGAGTGAACTCAGATTAAAAAACTTCACCAAAGCAAACTATCCTAGGTGAAGGTATAAATGCATTTCAAGCCCCAGCCCTATGCTGAAAGTGGTAACTACACCAAAGCTTACACTAATGCCCTGTACAATTACTTGCATAAGTGTAAAAACTCGGCTGTACCCGATAGAATAAATGCCAGAGCCCCAAGTAAAATCAAACTGCCATGGTGGACTTCCAGCATCAACAAACTCTACAATAAATGCAAAAGGTTGGTGTCCAAGAAAACAAAGACAAGGACCCAACAATGGAAAAGCACCCTCCTCCGCCTTAACAGGCAAATATGACAACCTGTCAAATCCTCCAAGAGATGGTTTGAGTGAACCCTAGCAAGTACTGCCAAGGATAACAATAAGGCCTTTTACAGCTAGGTACATAATCTAAAGAGTAGGACCCAAGCATGTGCAGAACTGGTGGTCAACGGTATCACACATACTGACTACACAGAGATAGCAAACCTGCTAGGGGATAGGTTTGGTGAAAATGTCATTCCCTTATCCCCCCCAACTTAGAACAAACCCTCCCCAAAATTTCCGTCCAACCTTGCGTATCTGAAGAACAGGTCCTCAATCCCTGTCCAAGGCAAAGAACGTGGCCTCTGTAGGACCAGATGACATCCCAGGCTGCCTTCTAAACAGGCTAAAACATGAACAAGCATCACCACTAAGTAGCCTTTTCACTCATAGCCTAACCACAGGCTTTATACCTGTGGAATGGAGAACAGCTACAGTTATTCCCCTCTGCAAAGGTGGCCTGGCAACAGACCCAGAGAATTCCACTCCATAAGCCTGACCAGCCTCATCTGTAAGGCCATGGAACATATTATTATGGACTTCATAAATAAAGAGATAGGTGACCTTCAAACCCTTGATCCTACCCAATTCAGCTTCATGAAGGGCAGATCCTGCCTGTTAAGTCTGGTGGATTTCTTTGCAAGTGTGACCAGGCCCATTGATGAAGGCAAATCTGTGCACACATTATACCATACCTCAATTTGGCAAAAGCTTTTGACACAATCCCACATTTGGGCATTAGCAATAAACTTAGCAAACTGAATCTAAACCCCTTCATTGTAAGATGGGTTGCCAACTGGCTCACAAACTGAACACTCACTATCAAAGTGGATGACTCCACATCAACCAGCAGAGCTGTTACCAGTGGGGTGCCACAAGTGTCAGTGCTGGACCTCCTACTGTTTGGTATATACTTCTCAGAAGTTTAGGTCAAAACTAAAGGGTTGTGGCTGACCAAGTTTGCAGACTGTAAACTAGGTACAATCATTGAATCCCTAAATGATGTCAGTATACTCCAGGAGCATCTCACACAGGCCGACTGGTGTGTTAGTCATGGTCTCAAACTGAATGCAGAGAAATGCATCATCATTCCCTTTGGCACAAACAATGTCCCTAAAGGGGCCTGGGATCACAGGTTGACCACTACCATAACTTCAACTACCATGTGTCTACTGTTGTAAGGAAGTCTTTCCACATAGCTCACTAGATTAGTAAAGGTATTGCCTCGAGAGCAAAAGAAGTTATAACCCCCTATACTCGGCACTTATCTGGGCAGTAATTGAGTATAATGATCCATTCAGTATGTACCGTATTAAGCACCTGCAGCAATCAGAGAGACCTCAGAGGTTTATAACAAAGAAGATCAAAGGACTCCGGCATGTGTCTTAAATGGACCGACTAAAGTCCCTGTCACTATTCTCCATATTGTACAGACTAAGAGTCTTAGGGGAGACTTATGCTTGGCCTACAGAGCAACCCAAGACCAAAACCTAATGAACTTACTGCATATCTGTAAATCATATAGGTCTAGGGCTACCCATTCCAGGAACTTAAAATAGCCTGCGACTTAGATAGGACATGCTGGAGGGACAGATTTATCTCCCAGCAACTGCCACGTCCTTGGAACAAGATACCAATTCATGTGAAACAGAACACTTCTATGACACTGTTCAAGAGGAACCTAGACAAGTGGATGGGGACCTTAAATTCTTACTGGGGATAATGCCCACAACCCTCCTGGACATGGCCAGCCATCACTAAATCCAGTCGTGGATATTGACAAGTACTTCTGCGATATTACATTTGGTTGAAATGACTAGGCTTAAAATGACCTCCAGGTCGACAGACTAGTCATCTCCTATGATCTATGATCCTATAATAAGAAGTATAGTGGGTATGCTTAGAGGCATAAGTGTGTTTAAGGACCTTAACAGTGGCCATTAAATATTATTGCTGGCCTCAGAAAGATAAGAGGATGTTAGGATGTAAAGAAAAATCATTCTTTTTTTTTTTGACGGGCCACTGACTTGTCTCACCTTTATTGCTCAGACACAAGATGTGCTTATTTCCTCACTGGGAGACAAAGTATGAACAGTACAAGTCGCAACCATACAGCCGGTGTCAGTAAGTCCAGAAAACATTGCATAACCAGTAATCCAATGAAAGTTGTCCAAAAAGGACCCCAAAACTTTTTCAATGCACGTTTATTAATGATTTCATCCTAATGACAAGGAGTTCTTCAGATAATATTAAGCGTCATCTTGTTTAAGTATGTTTAAAGCAATCACATGAGTGAAACAAGTAAGAGCATTATTTTAAATTTGACCCTATTTTTGGGCCTGTGTTCAACCATTATTTTAGGCTTTGTCCAGTTTTCTTGTGCTAAGAGATTGAGCGGTAATGAATTGTTCAGTTTTATGGGAATGGAAGCACTTGTCAACCAGATGTCTTTTGAAATGCTCCTGTGGTTTTGGTAGGGTGGAGATTTAGTGCTGATGAAAATTGATACTTTTCAGACGAATGTAATTCTTAGATGGATATGCTGGTGTGACATGGAAGTGAATGTAAAATTAAAAGTTAAAATGAGTGAAGATGACAGGAATCCCTCTAGATGGTGAGGACAGTGATTATGTTTCATGTTCAAATTTGAAACTGTGAAACTAAGACTTATGGCTTCCTCCTTTCAGAGCAGCCATTGGTATTTTAACCTTCTGCAGTGAGCTGTTCTAGTATTAAAAATAAGTAAATAAATAAATAATTAAAACAAAAGGGAAAAACTAGGCCTCATTCTACACAATTTCTTTTGGATATATTTTCTTGCCTCTGTGTTGCCACAAAAAAGAGGCGCTGTGCCAGTGGATTCACCTGCTTTGCAGATAAAAAAACACACATACTATATATATATATATATCTATATATATCTATATATCCATATATATATATATATATATATATATATATATACATACATATACATATATCTATATATATATATATACATACATATACATATATATATATGTATGTATATATATATATGTGTGTGTGTGTGTGTGTGTGTGTGTACATACACAGACACACACACATCTATAATATATATATATATATATATATATATATATATGCACACACACATTTATCTACATAGACACACACACACACACACACACACACACACACACACACACACACACACACACACACACACACACACACACACACACACACACACACACACACACACACACACACACCTATGTTACCTCATGTATCTAGTATGCATATTACATTTCCTTTTCCCGTATTAAAAACTATGTTTCCCCTTAAGCTAGAGAATGGACATATAATGCTCAAAATGATGGGGGTTTATGACAGTTCGTCGAACCTTAAAATAGCGAACACCTCTTCATCAAACGCCTTTTTAGCGAAGCTACCAATCGTTGAATGGAGTTTTCAGCGAAATTTTTCCCAGGGCAAGGCAATGGTTTCCCACCATTGGAAATTTGCCCTTTTTCCATACTGTAATGTGATCTCAGAGTTGGCATAGCCCTCCACCTGGGTAGGTGTTAAGTTTTATTATTTTCTTCTTGATCACTGGGGTGGCCTATCGTTGCCTTGCCGTAGGAAAACTTTCACTGAAACGTCCATTTGACATTTGGTAGCTTTGCTAAATTGGTGTTCATTGAAGAGGTTTTTGCTATTTTAAGATTCGAGGAAATGTCATTGACCCAAATGATAGATCTATTCTGCTCTCTTCTAGGGACATCACATGTAATATACTTAAAGTTTAAGTCAATGAACAGATAATACATAGCATAACATTCAGACATATTTTTGTCACCAGTGGTAGATGAAGTTATAGCTGGTGCTGTAGATAAGTCAAGTTAATATAGCAGAGATAATTCCGGAACATCAGGAAACTAAAGATTGTTTAGCGAGTGGCACAAGCTCAAGATTGGAATAACCGTGCAACTCTCAAAGAGTTCATGCGCCTGACCTGTGTGTCATTTCTTGGTGTGAACTACAATTCTCTGGTTCTCTCACTGATACTTCTTGATTCCTCCTTTTGAATTTCCGTTTTCGGAATTGAGCTGTGGAACACATCCTCTCCTCCTTGTTATTACACTCTCAGTAAAGGCACATGTACTGGATGGGTGTATATATTACTCCCCATTTACTGCTTGCTGTTGACTTAATAGAGAACATACATAGCTGTTGTGCTTTATCGTTACTAGCTTTTTATGTTAAACCAGACAGGCAGCTGTTCTGTATCTTTTTTGTTCTTAATATTATGGTTGCATAATTGGATTAAACTGACTTATACTGTTTATGCCTAGATTTAATTCGATAAGGCAGTGTACCTTGTTTTGACTGTAGTCCATCACACAAATTAGATGTCAGAGATTTCCAGCAAAGCCAGTGCACTGTACTTATTTGTATAATTATAAACACATAAATCTACCAGCTATTGAGTGGTTCCACATGCAGAATAAAATATGAAAAGAGTCCTTTTAATCATGTCTGTGTTGTGTCTAGAAATCACAGCTCAGAGATGAAGAAAAATAAATTATCTTTAACAAATTTAAAGTACTGAAAGGGCCAGCAGCCCATTAGTTAGTCTCAGACTGGAGTAATCCTGGATAAAAGGATTATTCTGCCATCTTTGAATGTATTTTTGATTGATCTACTCTGTAAGAAGTGTAATAAAGGTGGTAGTAAAATGGATCCAGATGTTAGCAGTGCAAACTCGGTATTATGCCGATTGATACTATGGCAAACTGTATCAGACTTTGTTCTGTGTGGTCTGAAGTCCAGTATTATGTATCCTGTGAATGTTTACTGTAATTCTTGGCGTCCACTGCCTGCACTGCCCCTTTAACTGACTTACAGCATCAGTATACTCCAGTACTTTTCATGTAGATGTTCTTTACTTTTGCAGTGACTCTTGTCCCAGAATCACAGCAGACGTATAAATAAAGTAGTTTTGCTGTGGTAATTTGTTGATTTGTTGCTTGTGACATTTGTGTACCATGGTTGTGAAGGCCTAGTGTCCATTAATTACAAGATATTTTTCACACACATTGTACAGTACTTTGTGGAACATACACATTCGCCATTAAACTAATGTGGAAATAAAACAATATATAGTTAAATGTTCCTCATTGTGGTTCAAATGTTGTGCTCTAACGCTAAATACTTGAATCAGTATACACTGTTTGTCATTTGCAGACTGCCTGACCTTGTGCCTTTGCTAAAAAAAAGACCTCTATTAAGACCAGTGGGAGTTTAGAAGCTTGTAAATAAGTATTAACTTAATAAATATGTCAACAAAATTGGGAAGAAAAGGCTGAAAGAACTGAAAATATGGTTTGATAGCCACAGTGCTGCACTAGGCCGCGGTGGTGCAGCGGTTAGCATTGTCGCCTCACAGCAAGAGGTTCTCCTGTTCGATTCTCGGCTGGAGCGCCTTCTATGTGGAGTCTGCATGTCCTCCCCGTGGTCAAGTAATGTCTAAAGATATGCAGGTAGGTGTGTGGCGTGAATGGGTGTGCCTTCTTTGAAGGTTGAGTGTCGGGCTGGCTACTCGGCACTGTAAAAATCCTCTGCCACTCATTAGCGGACCGGAGTTCCACTGTGGCGACCCCTAACTGGGAAAGGCTGAAAGACCTTTTCTAGGGGATATAGAAAGAAGTCCATACCAGAGACTTTGCATGACTTACTAGATGTATATGCATGCAGTTTCAGGATAGTAGTGCAGATACAATGTGCTATGGGCTAAATGTGCCCCCACTTCCCACCCCTGTGCACACTTTGACATACATATGCACAGAAACAAGTGGCTTGTTATATAGTGAATCATAGTAAGGGATTCTAGACTGCAGGAGTTCAAATCTTGCTGCCACAGAGTTCATTGCACACATAGCTCCAAGCAGAAGAAAGCTTCTAAAACATGTTGTGTGAGACCTGTCTTGTCAAAAGCAGATTTACTTTCTAAATAAGTGTATTTTTTTAATTTTTGTGGGATCCATTACTTCTAAATCCCCATCCAGGTATCACCACTGTATCAGTCAGCTCTGAGTTCAGTATATTTGAGGAAGAAGAGACATATCCTTTATTGTGGCCCACAGTGAGGTATTTTATTGTGGCCCACAGTGAGGTATTTTATTGTGGCTCACAGTGAGGTATTTTATTGTGGCCCACAGTGAGGTATGCAATTTTTTATTTGACTCCACACTTTCAATGAAATGCATTCAGTGAAATACTTCTGTCAGTTTTACTTCTGACCCTATGATAAAAGAAACTTTGGTATCCTACATTAAGAAACAGTAACATGACCCTAAGTAACATTAGAGTGCTAGAAACCTAGCATCACATAATTATTCTTTCTTGTTTTCTGAGGCTTGCCCCTTTCAAAAACTGCTTACAGCTGCAGTTACTCAGTTTACTGCTGGACCACTAGTGTTTCCATGGATCAAAATTTAGTCATTTTGGTAACTGACCTGCACAAGTACCTTCAACATGCCACAAACTAGTCTTATTTCTTAACAACAGACTTCATAATCATAAATATCTTACCAGTAGTGATTTTGATATTAATACATGGAATCAATTAAATCTCCAATAATGGTTTGCTAATTCCTTACTAAGATTTATTTTGGATAAATTAACAGGCATAGATAAATTACAAATGAGGGACTCAGGATATGAGTCTCCTACACAGTATATATGTGCCTTGGGTTTATGATAAATTATACAATTTATTTTTATTTATTTTTTATTTTGCATTGATTAACCGGGTTAGTCTGGCTGAGCTTTTGGCTCATTTTCAGCAGAGACACGAGGAGAAAAGCTCCTCAGGACTAGAAAACAACTTATTAAATTTTAGTAACATAGTAGTAACAATCAGCTATAGGATCTTACAAGCAGAGACATGGAGAGAAAAAAAGCTCCTCAGGCAATTCAATTATACAGAGTATTAAGAATTGGTGGTGGTGCTGCAGTAACGTTGTCGCCGCACAGTAAGACGTTGTCCTGTTCGATTCTCAGCTAGAGCGTCTTCTGTGTGGAGACATGCATGAATGGGCGTACCTTCGTTGAAGGTTGTGCGTCAGGGCTGGCAATGCGGCACATAAAAATCCACTGCCAATCATTAGCAGACCGGAGTTCCGCTGTGGTGACCCCTAACCAGGAAAAGCCGAAAGACACAACAAAAATTAAGAATTGGCAGACAAGTATGTGAGTTGTTACAGACAAGGTTTTAAACAATTAGCAGAAGAAAATGTGACTAGTTACAATATTATTTAAGCTGCTTAAAGCAAAATGAGTTAATAGTTAGGCAGATGCTTATTTAAAGTGGGTAGGATCTAGTTGTAGAGGAGTTAGGAAACAAGAAAGGAAAGTAAGAATGGCTAGTAGGAGATGTAGGGGAGGTAGAGTATAGGGGACAGACTAGACAGGTAGGTTGTTTTGAGACTGTAAGAATTAAGAGTGGTTGGAGATAGAGGAAGGGAAGAGGTAGAAGAGGCAAGAGGCAAGGGAATAGTGTTAGAGATACATTAACAGTGAGGTGGTGAAATAGGTGAAAGGATGGTAGTTTCAGGGAGGTTGACTACAGTGGCAAGACCACTTTGTTTTTAGTTATTTCTTGTGGTTAATTTGAAACTTTTGTTATGCTGGAGGGATTTTATTTCCAAGGGGAGTTGATTACAGGATGTAGCTGGGTTATAGTTATAGAGAAGTCAGCCTATTTTGGTTTTGGGTTTGTAGATGTGTAATAATTCTTGATTTGAGCTGCGTAGCATCCTAGCAGGGGAATATTTGGATATGATAGTGGAGAGGCTGAGGCAGAAGGAGGGTAGATAGAGGATAGAGTGGATGATTTGTAGATGGTATAGATGGAGCAGCTGAGGGAATTCTAGCCAGTCTAATTGCTGTAGTGCTAAGCTGTGGTGTGACTTGAGGTTTGGTTAGCTGCAAATCTGGCAATCTTATTATAGGCAGTTTCAAGCTTGGAAATAAGTGTAGAATGTAGGTTTGTGAATATGTGGCAGCTGTACAGGAGTGTTGCGAGTAATAAAGCCTGGGAGAGAGTTATTTGGGCAGTATTAGTTAAGTATTTCTTGCTAAGGAAAAGGTGTCCAAGTTTCTGATGAGTTCTTTTTACCGAGTTAGTAATATGGAGATTCAAACTTAAGCTGATCATCTATTGTAACACCTAGCAATTTAGTACTAGATTCAGCTGAGATGATAGTGTTGTTGCAGTTTAAGATGGTAAATGTACTTTTGAGTGTGGTGATGTCAGGAGCAGCCTTATGTCAACTGGTGCCCTAGGCAAAAGGGCTCCACGGCACCCCCTACCACACCATCTGGTGCCCCCATCCTGGTCTACCTACACCAAATAAATATTAGAAAAGCACCCCTGCTACAGCGGCGCCCTAGGCAGCTGCCTAGTTGGCCTATGCCTAAGGCCAGCTATGGGTGATATTTTTAGGGAGGAAGAGTAGGAGCTTAGTTTTTTTTGGATTAAGTATTAGTTTGTTATCACTAAGGCAAGTCTCAATGGTGTGGAAGGATGCCTGGGTAGTTGAGTGGAGGTCAGTTGGGTTGTCAGCAATGGTTATAACAGTTGAGTCATCAGCATATTGCACAAGAGATGACTGGGGACAAGAGGAGTAGAGCAAGTGAAAATATTAAAGAGTAGTTGTCCAAGTGTGGACCCTTGGGGGACTCCCAATTGTACAGTGAGAGGGGAGGATAGTGCAGAGAGTCATTTAACTGATTGGTGGCGGGTAGAGAGATAGCTGGAGAACCAGGAGATAGTAGGGGGAGAGAAATGTAAGTTAGTGAGTTTATCTAGAAGTGGGTGAGAGACAGTATCAAAGGCTTTAGAAAGGTCAAGGAATAGGCATGAGACAAGTTTATTGTTATCACGAGCTAGGGAGACTATGTTGATGAATGATATGAGTGCTGTAGTTGTACTATGCTTGGGATGACAATGCTGTGTGGGTGTGAGAAGGTTTTCCTGGTGAAGGTAATGCATTACCTGCTTGTGAATGCATTTCACTAGGAGTTTTGAGAGTGGAGAGAGTATGGCAATTGGTCTGAAGTTGGATATGTCTGAGGAGTTGCCCCCTTTATGAATGGGTAGAGTAAAAAAATTCTTCCATATAGTGGGGACATAGGATTCAGAAATGGATCGGTTGATTAAGATGGATACAGGATAGGCAAGAGATTCAGAGGCAATCTGCAGGAAGTAAGAGGGTAGCTTGTCAACAGATGGGGAGCAAGGTTTAAATTTAGAGAGTAATGACTTTACATAGTCAGTTGATACTGCTTTTAGAGAGAAGGAGTTAGGAGGGTTTGGAAGAGGTATAGAGTTTGTGGGGGTGCTAGTGTTGTTTCTGGCGGGGATTTATTATGGAGGTTATTGAGTTTATAAAATGATTGTTAAATTTGTTGGCTATGTCTTCAGGTGTTGCATTGGGACATGGGTTAGAGAGGAAGGGTTTCCTGGATGAAGAGTCGGTTTAATAGAGCTCAAGAATTATTTGGGTCTGATTTAAGAGTAGAGGGAGGATTGGCATGGAAGTTTATCTTCTCATAATGGATGATTTTTTAATGTTATTTCTGAGTTCTTTATATTTCTGAAGAAGAGAAGGGGTCTTAGTTTTAGTCCACATTTTCCAAATCCAATCCTGGTCTTTCATGAGGGTTCTGTTAGCTTTAGTGATCCAGGGAGCAGTATTAGATTTGATTCTAATTGTGCGAAGAGGAGCAAGGGAGTTAAGAATGTTTAGGAATGTAGTGTTGAAGGAGTGGACAGCTTCATCTAAAGGAAGAGTGGTGAGGTAAGACCAGTTAATTTTGGAGAGTTGGTGAATAAAGGAGTTAGGACAGAAATGAGAAAGTGAGTGGGTGGTAATAAATTTGTTAGGTTTGGTAAGGTGGGGAGTATGTCTGGTAACTGTTATAGGGCAGTGATTGCTGAGGGCATTTGGAAGTACACTTATTTCAGATTTTGTCCTCCTATTTAAAATATATCAAAAGACAAAATTAGCAAATAAAGGCTCTCTAACAATTGCAAGTGTTTTTGCATGGCACAAGCCCCTCCGCACATACCATGTGGTGACCTGTGCTCCCACTAACTTAAATATACTAATTCTGAGATTTCACAAACTCAAGTATTTAGTTATTTCACTGAAATACCAAAATTCCAGTCATTCTTTTTGAACTGCATTTCATTCATTAAGTTTACTTCATAAAAATGTATTAAAAAAGAATGCATTCAACCATGTACCTGGGATCCCAGTGCCTTTGAGCTTGTTAAGTAATCACCTTGTTAAAAAGAAAATAAAACAAATAAAACAATGTTTTAAGTGACTTTTATGCATGTGTGTTCTTGATCTGTAGAAATTAAGTAGTGTTTTTTTTATTTATTATTTTATTTATTTGACATTTCGCGGTGGTACAGTGATAACGTTGTTGCCTCACAGCAAGAGGTTATCCTGTTCGATTCTCGGCTGGAGTGCCTTCTGTGTTGAGTCTGCATGTCCTCCCCGTGGTTGACTGGCCTCCGAAAGACATGCGTGAATAGGCGTGCCTTCGCTGAAGGTTGGGTGTCGGGCTGACAATTCGGCACCATATAAATCTACTGCCAATCATTAGCAGACCAGAGTTCCGCTGTGGAGACCCCTAACTGGGAAAAGCCGAAAAGACAAACAGCAATTTATTTGACATTTGTTAACCAGGTTAGTCTGACTGGACAAAAGAAAACCCTTTTCAGCAGACACCTGAGGAGAAAAGCTCCAAACATATACAGTAATAAAAGTCAAACTTATACAAGTACAAAAATATAAATAACAGAGCATAATTTGTTACATCTTAGTGACACCTTCAGGAGCATCTACATTTAACCCCCACTGATGCCTCAGGTGCCAAATACTGCCCATCCACACAAGGTCCCAAAACGATTTACTCTCAAAGCTCACAATGACAGACTCAAAAACATTAATATTTACATATTTTTGGTTTGAAGAGTTCCCATGTGAGTGGATACATTTTAGTTAATAGTAACAAAAATACATAATTGACAGTTAAATAAAGGATGGTAGCGCTAGTATGAGGAAAGATAAGGAGGAGTGGGAAATTCTTAGTCTGGGGTAGAGCAAGGACAGAGCCATTTACTGATAAGGTATGTTTTTAGCATTTGTTTAAATTTGGTTATAGTAGTACTAGATGTGATGTTAATAGGTAGAGAATTCCAAATCTTGGCAATATAATGAGAGTAGATGGATTCACCAGCACGATTGTGTGCTGTCGAAATCAGTGAGAGGGGCTTGTTGTTGGAACACAGCATTCTACCACAGGAATAAGGCTCTAATAGGCCTTGTAGTGATGGAGGTTTTGCAGAATGATAAAAAAGTTTGTAAGCCATGCTAAGCTGGGACAGATGTAAAGGTTGGGGAAGTTCCAACCACTTTAATTTCTTTCTTTCTTTCTTTATTTATTTATTTTATTTTACTTTTGTTAACCGGGAAAGTCTGACTGGACACAGGTCCTTTTTCAGCGGAGGCCCGGGGAGAAAAGCTCCAGATACAGTACAGGTTAGGATTTCATTAAATCTAATACAATCAGCATGCAATAGTAATACAATACAATCCAGCATGCATTAGTCAGATATTAACTTCATTTTAACAGTACAATATACAGATATATTATAGACTCATTTCAGCATGTGGTAGGCAGAGCTATACATTTTGGTAGTTCATTTCAGCATGTGGTAGGCAGAGTTTTACATTTTTGGTAGTTGGTTAATAAGCAGTACAATGTCAAATATTAACTCCTTGCTATTAGGACTATATACAAGTTTGTTTCAGAGTCATTTCAGTATATTGTTGGCAGAACTTTACAATTACTAGCAGTACATAAATCTGCAGTCCATTCAGAGACTGAGAGTAGTACAATATTGGGAAAAACAGTACAAGAGTTTTATGTAGCAGTGGTGGATGTATGTTGTGTATCTAGTAGTTTGATGGATTAGAAGTCACATGGTATCTGAGAGAAAAGGAACAAAAGGTTTTAGAAGGAGTACATTAAGAAAAGTCTGTGTGCTTGGGGTAAGCAGGTCAAACTTGCATAACTAGAGGTAGTAATAGGTGATTATCAACAGATGCATTCCCCATTTAGCAACAGTGCAGTGGGTTGGTTTAACCTGGGGAGACACAGGAGCAGAGCCAGTTGTTTGTAAAGGTGCTTTTGAGGAGGTTTTTAAATTGGAGGGGAGAGCTTGTAGCAGTGATGTGATTTGGGAGTTGATTCCAAACTTTGGCTATGGTGCAGGCAGAGGGAGACTTACCTGCATCATTTTTATGTTTGATGACATTTAAAAGGTTTTGGCTACTGGATCTTAAGGTTCTGGTGGTTGTGTAGGGTTGAATTAGTTGCTGTAGTGATGCGATTTTGTCGGGCAGGTAGTAGAGCTTGTGTGTTGTATAGAGTTGCTGAAGTATCAGTTGTTGGGGCAGCTCAAGCCAGCTGAGTTGCTTTAGGGCAAGACAGTGATGGGATCTATGAGAGGTCTCAGTAGCAAACTTGGTAATCTTGTTGTAACAAAATTCCATTTTGGTGAATTCGGAGTGGCGAAGATTTGTCATTATAGGGGTGGCATACAGTAGGACGGATAAGAGATGAGTCCTTGCAACTGTGGATTTGGTCTCCTTGGTCATGAATTGTTTGCTTCTATAAAGGAGACACAGTTTTTTGTTTACTTTCTTGACTGTTTGTGCGATGTGAAGGTCAAATCTGAGGTTGTTGTCAATAATTACCCCTAGCAATTATGTGTGTGTAGTTGGAGTGATTGTGATGTTATCTTTAGAGACTATAGTTAGATCATTGAATTGCTGAGGTGGTCTACCAGGGCCAAATATGACTAGGTTGTTTTTTTGGGGATTAAGAAGGAGTTTTATGCTGGCGAACCATATTTCTGCTGAGGTGAAGTTTTGTTGAGTTATGGTTTGTAGTTCATTCATATTAGTGGCGGCACATATAATAGTGGTGTCATCTGCATATTGTACTACTTTGGCAGAGACTGAGGATGCTATCTGGTTTGTTAATAGGGAGAACAGTAGATGACCAAGAATGGATCCTTGAGGGACACCAATGGAGACTGGTAAGAGAGAGGACAATTGGTTTTGCCATAGCACTGCTTGTTGTCGACCTGATAGGTAGTTACTAAACCATGATATAGTGGAAGAGTGGATGTTAAGGGTAGCTAGTATTTCCAGAAGCCTGCTATGGTTAACCATATCGAAGGCTTTAGATAAGTCGAGAAATATGGCGGACACGAATAGTCCCTTGTTTCTGTAGTGATTGACTAAGTTGGTAAAGGCTAGTAGTGCAGTGGTGGTGCTGTGGGAGGATCTAAAGCCATGCTGAGAATGGGATAGCAGGTTATTTGTTAAGAGACATTGCATTAGTTGAGAGTGAACTGTTCTCTCCAATATTTTTGATAAAGGTGAGAGAATTGCTATTGGCCGGTAGTTGGTCAGGTCTCAGGATTTGCCTCCCTTGTGGGATTGGAATTATGTGTGATACTTTCCACAAAGTGTGTACAGTGGATTCTGTTATGGACCTATTTATGAGGATGGATATGGGGTAGGCTATGGCATCAGCTGTTGTCTGAAGGAAGTCAGCAGGGAGTTTGTCTGCAGCTAGTGTGGTTGGCTTAAGTTTTTTCAGGAGTTTGGTAATAGTCTTAGTGGACACAGGGTATAGGGAAAAGTTAGGGGAGTTGATTAGTTCTATGGTGTGGGAGGGGGTGGGATTTGGTATGGGGTTGCTGGTGCTATTTTGGGTGTTGGCTAGAGTTTGAATTGTTTCAGTAAAGTATCTATTGAAATGTCTTGGGATGTTGTCATGGTTGTTTGACAGTTTGGGGGTAGGAGTGGTCGCTTTTCCAGGGTACATTAAACTATTTATTGTGGCCCAGAATTTCTGAGGGTTATTAGCAAATTTGTCTTGCCTGGTTTTATAGTAATTGGCTTTTCTAGCTTAATGTGTTTTTTGGCTTTGTTGCAGACGTCTAGGTATTGTTTCAGGGAAGAGGTTTTGTGTTTATGAAATTGAATGCAGGCTTTGTCCCTAGTTTTCATTATTGTTTTTGTCTCTTTTGTTAGCCAGGGGACATATTTAGTTTTGACTCTAATGCTTCTGGGTGGTGCATGTTCATGTAGGGCTTTGAGGAAGGCTGTGTTAAAGTATTGCACATCTTTGTCTAGAGGAAGGTGAGTAAGGGGAGTCCAGTTAATGAACTTTAGAGCATTAAGCAGGTTATTAGCTATGAAGTTCTTTTTGTTCCGTATTGTTTTTAGAGTGGGGGGAGTGGGATGGTGCGATCTATTCCTGATCAGGTAGGTTATTTGATGGTCACTTAGACTGTCTGGGAGACCACCTGCTTGTTGTATGAAATTGGGGTTTAATACCAGTATTCAGTCTAAGATGGATTGTTGTTGGGATGTCCTATCAATTCTTGTGAGGTGAGAAATAATTTGGGTAAAGCCATGTAGGTTGATATGGGAGGAGGGGCTGTAACTAGAGCATGCAGCCCAGTGTATATTAAAGTCTCCGAGTAGTATGGTTTCCTGTGGGAGGGAGGTAGACATCCAGAATAGCAGGTTTTCCAGTGTAGCGATGTTATTGCCTGGTGGAATGTAGCTGCCTGCAATAATTATATTTTTTTCTGGAATTTAGTTTTAGTTTAGCAAATATTACTTCAATATCTTTTGTTTCATGGGTGTTACATTCAAATTGTTCCATAGTGAGATGATTTTGGAAGACTATGGCTACTCCTCCACCTTTTTTCCCTATTCTGTCATTACGTAGGATATTATATCCAGGTGGAGTGATCTCATTGCTGTGGTGTTGTGTCTTAAGCCAAGTTTCTGTCAACACCGCTATCTCTGGTTTGTATAAGGCTAGGAGAGCATGTATGTCTGGTATTTTGTTGAGTATACTTCTTGAATTTAAGTTTAACAGTAGGAGAGAAGAGGTAAGCCTTTTAAATATAGCTTCTGTGTGATTTACGTTTGTTATGCGTGATGAGTTGGGACCTGGATTAGGGGGTATATCTCCACAGCAGGTGAGATTTTGGAGAAGGTGGAGGTAGAAGCTATTAAGTCTGTGTAGTATTCTTGTTATTTTCTGAGAGGAGTGGGGGCTAGTTTTATAAGCAGGTTTGTTATAAGAGTATAAAGGAGGTTGTGAGGAGGAGAGATCTGATGGTGATATAGGGAAGTGTATTAGTTTGAAAGAAGTGGTTGTGGAATCTGTTTGCCACTGAGTTGTGCTTCTCATATAAAGCTCAGTGTGGTAAGAGGTTAGGCTGGAGAGCAGAAGTAGAAAGATGGAGGTTAGTAGATATGTTGCAAGTTTTGAAGGTTGGGTGTGCTGTGGGTGTTGCATGGTTATAGTTTGTATAAAGAGGGGTATAAGTGGGTGTAGAGAGTATAAGAGGGTAGGAGTAGTATATATAGCAGTTGTGGCAGAGAGTAGGTAAAGGGTGGACTGATTGGGGTGTGGTGAGCTGTATATGGAAGATGGTTGGGTGGGCGGGACTAGTAATTTGTGGAGGGTGTAGCCAGTAACTATAAGTGTAATTGTTATGGGGGTAGGGGAGCAGAGTGAGCATAGCAAATGGAGCGGGGCAGCACAGTCTAAGGAATCAGCAGCAGTAGTCAAGGAAAGCAATCGGTGGTAACAGTAGGGGAATGCAATAAAAGAGAGATCTAAGCTGTAGTGTTTACTGGGTTACTGTTATAGTAATGGTCAGCTTGAGTTATTTAGCACAAATCTATGGGAGGGATATTAAGAGACCAAGCTAGGAGTTAGGCTACAGAGGTGGTTATAGAGAAACTGGTAGGGAAAGGAGTGGTAGGGACTGGAGAGTCTAGTTGAGAGCTGTGGGAGTGAAGGAAGGGTGATTCAAGCTATGGCCAGGGAGCAGTGGAGGTTTGAGGGTCAGTTATTAATGAAGATGGATGAGCAAGGGAGGGGATAGCCAAGAGGAAGACTAGGTGGCTGCGGTAGTGCTGTTTAAAGGCTGAGGTATGAGGGTTAGAGGGAAGGAGATGGATTTTAATGGCCAGGGAGAACTCAGGTAAGGGGGGACACAGTGATGTTGTTGACGCTGACCAGGAGTAATACTTTAACAAGGCTCACAGAAGTCAAAAACAGGACAAGATAACTTATGCTTGTTATATCACATACGTTGTTCAGGGACTGCACTTTTGCTGGAGATGATGTCTTCTGGTGAAGCAGCACACCTAAAGGGTGTATGAGACCTTCAGCTTCTGCAAGTTTATTAGAAGTCTGATTTAAGAGGCAGGGACCTGTAAAACAAGATAGAAAGGTAGGAAAAGGGTGAGATAATTTGCAATAATGTTTAGAGTGAGGTAGAGGGTAAGATAAGTAACAGATGGACAGATGTGACTTGTGATAGGGCTGCAGTAGAGTTGTTTGAGTGGAGGAGATACCAGCGATAGGGACCTTTACCATGAGAATGGGAGAGTACAAAGTGAATGAGGAGAGTAGTAGGGAATGCAGTCAAGGAAAGAACATTCTAGAGAGAACTGGAGTTGGAGAGAGAGTCAGAGTAGAGACAGACAATGTAGTAATTAGCACAGTTAGTTACTTAGTATTACAGTCTCAGTGTAGGCAATTGTTGACTAGATTGTTTGTTATATATGCTTACTGGTAGCAACTGGTTCTGTGAAAATGCTAATGATAGGCCTATTGTTGCAGAGCAAATAACCTGTCTCTGCTACAGGGGGCAATTTATTTCCAGTTATACAAATCTATTGAGATAGTAGGGTATAGCGAATAGTACTTAGTTAATTTAAATGCATTAGTAGTAGGTAGGATTGAAAGTTCAACCGCTGCTTATTACCTGCATTTCCACTAAAAAGTGGTATATGTAGTGTAGATAGTAACAGGCAGATCTGCAATAATTGTGTTCTTCAGCATTTAGAGCAGAGCAATGATGAGATCTGAAAGTAGTGCATGCTGCATACCTAGCTATTCTATTGTAACAAGATTCTAGTTTTACCAGTTCAGTTTTCCTGAGGTTAATAAGCATAGGTGATACTTAAAGAAGAGTTGAGGTCAAATGAGTTTGGGCAGTAGCTATTCTTGTGTTTTTTGTGAGATACTGCTTGCTCCTATATAGTGCACCTAATTTTTGTGGACTGTTTTAATTGATTTAGAGATGTGGATGTCAAATCTTATATTGATGTGTATTTCCACACCCAATAGTTTGGTGTGTGGAGAGGGCCAGATAGTAGTATTATTTGCGGAAACAATGTAAAAAGATCCTGTGGATATAGTAGCTTTATTGGGCTGGAATAGCATGAGGTTTGTCTTACTGGGGTTTAAAATTAAACATGAGTTTGTTAGCCAGGACTCTATTTTGAAAAAGGATGATTGAGTGATTGCTTGTAGCTCTTAAAGGGTATTGGTGGCACATAGTACTGTGGAATCATCAGCGTATTGTATAATTGTGGCAGAGGGGGCTGCAGTATAGAGATTGTTTATAAATATGGAGAAGAGTAGTGGGACAAGAATAGACCCTTGGGGAACTTCTAGATTGACTGGACGTAGGGGGGATACAGTTTGGTGCAAACGTACTGCTTGTTGTCTTCCAGTTAAGTAGCTCTGGAACCAATTAAGAGTAGAATGTGATAGGGCCACATCAGAGAGGGCATGTAGGAGTTTGTCATGTTCCACGATATCAAAAGCTTTTGATAAGTCTAAAAAGGTGGAGGAAACATGATTACCTTTATTCCTGTGGTTAACTGTGTTTGTAAATGACAAAACGTGCAGTGGTGGTGCTGTGGTGTGGGCAGAAGCCATGCTGTGTTTTGGTTAACAATTTGTTTGCATCTAGGTGGTCCCGGATTTGCTTACGAACAACTTTTTCCAGTATTTTAGATAGTGGAGATAGAATTGTGATAGGGCCGTAGTTAGACAATTCAGTAGAATTGCCACCTTTGTGAAGTGTAGTGACGTATGAAGTCTTCCAGATGGTGGAAACATCTGAAATAGATCTGTTTATTAGAATGGTGACAGGACATGCAATTACTTCAGCAGATAGTTTTACAAACTCAGGTGGTAAGTGGTCGGCAGCTAGAGAAGTGGGCTTTCGTTTCTTAAGGATGTTTATAATAGTACTAACTGAGGCTGGTTGAAATAAGAAGCTGGACTTGTTTTGTTGGGGTGTAGGTGTTTTTGAGGTGTCAGTAGGGGGCTGGTTATTAGAGAGATGTAGAATAGTTTGTGTGACGTAGGTTTTAAATTGTGTGGCTATACAGTCAGAGCTGTCTTTTGCAGCAATTGTGCATCATTTGATCATAGGGGTAGTTCTTTTGTTTTGCAAATTACCTTCAACACAAAGTAATCTGCATTCATTAGAGGATCTTGATATTCTGCATGCATCCACATTGTTCTGAAGATGAAAAGCAGAGGTCTTGTTTGCCTGTGTTATGTAAATACATACTAGTAGTAGCATACAAGTACCCTTATCTGAACTTTTTTTTTCCAGATATAGATTGTTTATGAATTACAGTCTCTTGTTAGTCTAACAGAGAGTTTCGTCCACAAGCGAGTTACCTTTTTAAGATTATTCTATTTTATTGTAGAGGAGAGTGAAATCACTTTAAGTGCATATTCTGGCACTGAGTGAGGGGTGTCAGTCAGTTGGATACACCTTCATTCATTACAGCATTCAAGTTGCTCTGCACAAGGGCAAATGCCTCTTAGCCTGTAGCATTGTGCTGAAATATCAGGTTTGGTTTTTTTGTTTTTTGTTTTCTAACTTCTACATTGTTGATCTTTATCGTGCATTTATATGT
The DNA here is from genome assembly GCF_019279795.1 of Protopterus annectens. Taxonomy (NCBI): domain Eukaryota; kingdom Metazoa; phylum Chordata; order Ceratodontiformes; family Protopteridae; genus Protopterus; species Protopterus annectens. Next base: position 1,261,483,322 of record NC_056732.1, on the reverse strand, counting down.
AGCACCTATACCTCTTTTAGACTTACTATACACCCTTATGTCAATACCCCTGTCACCGTCTAACAACCACCCTGTGTTAAGCTTAAAAAAATGTGGTGATTTGTTTGTTTGTTTCTTGAATTTAATTGTCATCCATCACTATGATTTTTATTGTCAGTTGTTTATAACAATTTATGATTATATACATTTCTTTCAGTAGGTGGTCTCCTTCTGTAACCTGTTCAGTCTTGGTAAAAATATATCTGCATCATATTTTAACTTTTGCTCCAAGAGTCAGGATGAAGGCCTTTGCTTTTGTTATGTAAATGCATATAACTGGCATAATGCAAGTGCCCTTATCTGGAAGTTGTTTTCCAGTTATAGATTGGTTATGACGTACTCTAATGTACTGTTAGTATTATGTTGCAAAACTGCAAGATTGTTCAGTAATGTATAGCTCAGGTAAAAGGTGATACAATAGTATTGATGAAGGACCTGGAGGGAATCATTGTGCAAGGTATTTGATAATAATAACTATTCATGAACCAGGTACACCCACTGGACTCACACTCCCTTTTCAGGTGCAACCTGGGAGCAATGTCTAGTTAAGTGACTTACTCAAGGTCACGTTTTGTAATGTTTCATAAATGTATTTATCATTTGTTGAATGGGAAAGTCCGACTTTGAACAAAACTAATTTTCAGCAGAGATCCAGGAAGAAACCCTCTAGATGCATGCCTTTGTAACGTGGGAGGAAACCGGAGCAGCTGGAGGAAACCCACACAAACGCAGGGAGGACATGCAAACTCTGCACAGAAGGCATTCCAGCCAAGAACTGAATGGGAGAACCTCTTGCTGTGAGGCGACAATGCTACCGCTGCACCACTGAGCCATCCCTAAATTGCACTGTATTGTATTGTAAGTTGGAGCTTTTCTCCTCGGGTCTCCACTAAAAATGGGCCACTGGCTCAGATGGACTAACCAGGTTAACAAATGACAAATAAATAAATAAACAAATCTCTTGGTTTAATTTCTCCAAGTCTTTTGGGTTTGTAATACCATGATGAGAATGAACCCCATTCCAAGTCAAAGTATGATTAAAGTTCATGAAATTAGTACTGTTTCAATCTTTGATGTTAGCCAAAAATGCTACAGCACCCGCAGTGTGCCCAGAAATGACCCTTACAATTCATACGGAGTTATATGTGTTGGTAATATAGCTGAATATGACTGTTAATTTTATGAGACCCATTGGTCCTACAACTGTTGGAACTGTCTGCGTATCTTTCTTCCACATTGCCCTCGCTTCTGCCTACAAATCCTGGTAAAATGAAAGGCTTCGGGCCTGATTCCAAAAGAGTTGCTGTCAGTATAAAATTGCACCGATTCAGTAAGACTTGCTGTCGGTATAAGTGACTTACTTCAGTGTAAGGCTTATCTACAGACAGGCTTACATATGACAGCCAGATACCAAAAGACCTGCTTTTACTGAGAGCATCTTCTGGAATCAGGCCCTTCATCTTTAAGCTCATTATTCTGCATGTCAACAGAAATCTCACTCAAGAGGCAGTTTCCTTTTCCACTGAGAGTTCCACTTCATTAAATCACGCAGCTTTACTATTGTAAACATTGGCCTGCCTGTGCAGCCCAGCATTACTTAAAGCAGACAGAGCCAGTACATCTCCTTAGTGTGAGGAAGCTGCACATTTTTTGCAGATAAGGTTGCCAGGATTACATAGTTCTTCTCCCAAAGTGTATCTGTGCTGTAATGTATTTGGTCTTGTCTTTGAGTTATCAGAGCTTTGCTAGGCTGAGTTTACTTATGCTGACTATGAAGAGCTCAAAGATAACATTTCATCTTTCCACTCTACTTCCAGTGCTGTAGAGCTTTGTTCATCTAACTCTTTAAATCTCACCTAGAGTCAGTGAGACCATTTATTTTCAGTATCATTCAGGTCTTTGTGGGTTTTTCTTGCATCTCTTTTAAAAATGACACTGATTACCAGTGTTCCCAGGAAGCCATCTTTGGAAGTGAGTCTCCTGGAGCGTTACTTCCATGTTTATAGCATTTGTTTTATATGTAAGAGTATTGAGAACATGGTTTATAGCAGGTAATGCACTTCTCATTATCTTTTTGACCATGTCTAGCCTGGTTTTAGCACAAGGCAGACTTCTGAAACCACCCATATTTGAGGTATTGCTGACTGCTGTATAACAAGAAATCAAAGGATATATTCTGTTTTGGTCCTTCTTGATCTCCAGTATATTTGATGTACTGGATGTGGAGAACTAAATCACACTAATCCATCATGATGCTAATGCAATGCATCAAGTCTTTGTCATGCGTGGAGTGCCGTGATTATTCTCCAAAACCAGGGGAAAAGATAAACTCATGAAGAAGGGAACCTAGCATTTGACACAATCTTAGCAGCACTTAGTGGTGCTTAACAAAAGTTGTTAAGCATCCCTAAGCACTGTTAAGATTACGTCTCAATGAAAGAACTAAGAGATGACAGTGCTGTCTGACAAAAAATATTGGCAGAAAGTTAAGCAACTTTAAAAACTGTAAGAACCTCACACTGCCACACTACAAAGTGTACCAGAACAAACTGTACAACAGCTCTTAAAGCAATTATTTCTGCAAATGGATGCTTTGTTGTTACTCGCTGTCTGTTTGACAGTGCTGAGTGGTTTACCAGCTTTTAGAGCAGGAGAGGACACTAAACACTAGGGATACACTTCATAGCATGCCTTAAAGAATAGGAACAAAAGCTCATGGTCACCTTTCGCGGTAAAGGTAACTGCCTGGGTGGTTAGCATGTATGTGTGCGACTTCATGTGTGAGTGTATGTGTGAATGTGTGTCTGCCTGGGAGGTCACAGTAGGGAGGTTGGTTAAGGGAGAAGATTGGTGTGTGTGTGTGTGTGTGTGTGTGTGTGTGTGTGTGTGTGTGTGTGTGTGTGTGTGTGTGTGTGTGTGTGAGTGTGTCTTTGAGTAAATGGGTGAGTGTATCTTTTTGAGTGTGATCAGGTAGGGGAGTGTGTGTGTGTGTGTGTGTGTGTGTGTGTGTGTGTGTGTGTGTGTGTGTGTGTGTGTGTGTGTGTGTGTGTGTGTGTGTGTGTGTGTGTGTCTATATATGTGCTTGTCTATGTGTGGGTTCAGAAGTGCTGTCATACCTCCACATTCTCCAAGAGTAATGATCAAATCCTCCAATATTGGATTGGGGACACTAGTCACCAGGGATATCTCTTTAATATCATGCCTTAATGATACTTAAATAAGACATGGGTTGAGAGAACACTAACTAGAAGGGATATCTCTTTAATAACTTGCCTGAAATGCAGTTAAAAATAAAAATAAAAAATGGCATGGGTTGAGGGTACGCTCCATGTAACATCCTCTAAAGACATTTAAACAATTAAAAAAACAGTACTCTCCTGTCTCCTTCCTCAGATATTAGATCTCTACACCACCACTAGACAACAAAGATGCTGTGCCTTAAAGGCAGTTACAAGCATAAGGAAGGAAAGAAAGAATTATGTCGTTTGGGGGAAGAACTAGGTACTAGGGATAATTCCTTGATACCATGCCTTAATGGTACTTAAACAACACATGGGTCTGAGGGGAACACTGGACACTTGAAAAAATGCTTTAATAGCATGCCTTAATGGCATTTAGGTTGTGCAACACTAGTTAGCAATGGCAGTCTGTATATCATGCACTTATTGTGGAAAAACTAAACATAGTGTGGGTCAGGAGGGGACACTAAATCTGAGGAGTGCTCTCTATAGCATGCCTTTAAGGTACTGCAGAGATTCAAACTCTGTACCCTCCTAACTCCCATAGAGAGTTTTAGTTCTCTGTGCCACCACTAGACACCAGCGAATAGTGTGAAATAACACCTAAAATTTGAAAAAAAAGCAGAAAAGAAGGGATGGGGCTTTGAACCCTACATCCTTCACACAGAAAGTAACAGTATTAACCTGGTACACTGACTGATGAGCTAATGTGTCAATTGTTTTCCACTAAAATAAGGATCTTGGGCATTATTTATAGACTGCAGCAGTTCCTGAGTTACAAAGGAAAGAGACAAGGAATGTATTATCATACCTCTCAGCCTCATAGTGCAAGAAATCTGTACAATTCCAAAAATAATGAGGGGACAAAGAGCCATAATCAGGGTTGGGTTTTGATTATTCCTCTTATCTTCTTCTTCTTTCGGCTTTTCCCGGTCAGGGGTCACCACAGCGGGTCATCTGTCCACTCATGATTGGCAGTGGAGTTTGTACAGTATCGAGTTGCCAGCCCAGCACCCAACCTTCCACAGAAGGCACACACATGCACGCACTCACACCTAGGGCCAATTTAGAGTGTCCAATCCACCTACAGCATGTCTTTAGGATGTGGGAGGAAACCGGAGCACCCGGAGGAAACCCACGCGACCACAGGGAGGACATGCAGACTCCGCACAGAAGGCACCCCAGCCGAGAATCGAACCGGAGATCCTCTTGCTGTGAGGTGGCAACGCTAACCGCTGCACCACTGTGGCTGCCCTGATTATTCCTCTTATAAACTTAAAAATTTATTACAATAACAATTTTGCATTAGCATGCATTTACTGAAGGATATGAAATCTGGAACACAAGTGTATGCCATTATGTACAAACTGCAGTCCTCAATGTTTTGCCAGAAAATCACAAATTTTATGAGGAATAAAACAAAACTGTGAAGCAAACAATTGGTCATTCTAGAAAAATCAGGACAATTGAGAGGTATAATGATAAGAGGCAGTAGCAAGATCATCCTGTAAAATCATTCATAGTTGAGAGGGACAAGGGTACGTCCATGTAGGGGTGAGGCTTCAGGACAAAGCTGGGAATAACACTAGACTACACTTGGGAGAATTCTGAAATGTGACTCAAAGTCACTTAAAAAGTTAATAGAGCAACAGGTCTAGCATTGCTGTGCAATTTCTGCACAATAACAAGTATGAAACTGTAATGTCTGGCATTATTAATGGACCCTAATCATTTGTGATTTATGAGGTCAGGAAAAACATCAAAGAAGACATCAGGGTAGAGTTGCCACCTATCCACTTTTTTTTTTTTGGACTATCCGGAGATCAAACCGATTATCTGGTAGTCCAGAAAACACTGTGCAAACTCTGGTATTCTGTTAAAAAAAAAAGAAACAACCTAACAGAGTTTGTCAAATCTGTGGCTTTACTATGCTTTTTTACAAAAAAACATAGTATGTCTGCGGAGAAAAAAAAAAACATCTCAAATGGAAAAAAAGAGTGTGTTCCTCCTCATCTGACATGACAATGATGTCACAAAATGATCGAAAATTGGGCAGGGAGATGGAGGAGATGGGTGGTGTTGTGGGAGGTGCTAGAGGTGTGGCCTTGGTCTGGTTTTCCCTACAAGAAAAGGTGGCAAACATACATCAGGGATGTTCTAATAACTCGGGGACAAGTATGTGGTGTGTATATCTGTGTGTATTTTTGAATGTGTGGGAGAATGAATCAGGGAGTTTCCAGTGCCAATGTGATGCTTGGGATGCCAGTATTAACTACCATAGGAAAGTACTGATAAACACTAGAGGTAATTATCAAAGATTCATATGCATGCAAGTTAGCCAGTAATGAGGTGTTTCCTCATTGTGGCTAATGTGTCTCTGAATCACAAGTTGCTGAATAAAGTAAGCTGAGGTTCTTTCTCAATCCTTGGGAATACTATGGATTACAACAATTTGGGATTGTATCTAATAAAATTTCAGATAAAAGTGGCCCAGTACTGAAATGTACCCCTTCTTATTACAAAGTAAAGCTTTCCTTATAATGGAATGACTGTATTTTTGCGAGTAGAATTTTTAGTTAACTTAATAATGATGCACACTTTAGTGTTGTTGTTGTCGTTTATTACAAATAAATTAAATCCTTACATTTTCATCAGTCTTATGGTGCATGAGTTTGAATAACCTGAACAGGGCTAAATCAATTTTCTCATGGGATAGTGCCTGTAAAATTCCAAACAGTTTGCTGAGTACAACATTATGCAAGTGTATGTACTGTCTGTACTGAAAGTGAGATTTTGTTTAGCTCTGCAGTTATGGAAATTACTGTATCTTAATCTTGAAATTCTGTGTAATGCTGCAGCCTGGAATGATACTTTCAATTAAAATGAGCTATCTGCTTGAACAATGTAAGAGGAGATGTACAATAGCTTCTCTAATATTGCTAAATGTGCTTCATACAAGTATTCACAATATGTATTTATGTATGTATTAAAATGATATAGCAATTAAATCTCATTTTTGTGCATTATTCATTAAATTATGACATTTCATTTGAAATATACATTTCATTCAGCATGATCACATCCATGACTAGAAACATCTATAATTTGGGTCTATATTATATCATCGAACGTTTAAAAAAGCGAACGCTGATTGATCGACCTAATTTAAGCGAACGCTTACAATCTCGAACTGTCAGATCAGCGATTTTTTTCCCAGGGAAAAAAATCGCTGATCCAAAACACATACACACAACACAAGCACACCAAACAAACAGAAATCCACACACATACACCTAAAATCTGATACCTAACCCTACACTAAACTATGCACACACCACTAACTACCCACTTACCTTAACCCAAACCCTAACCCTAAGGTCCGTCACTATCGCACACTCATCTCACCCGCTCCCTAACCCTAACTCACTTAAATCTGCCCTAACCCTCATGTCCACTCAATCGCACACACACCTAACCCGAGCCCTAACTCTAACTCACCTAAATCACCCTAACACTCACATCCACACAATCGCACACTTACCTGAATCCGACCGGTAACTTTCCACCATAACAGTGAAAATACCGAAGCAACAGAAACGGACAACCGAATTCTTTCCCTAGGGAAAAATTAAAGTTTCTGCTGCTTCGATATTTTGCAGTTTCGCGAAAATAAGTTCGATCAATCAGCGTTCGCTTTTTTAAGCGTTCGAGGATATAATATAGACCCTATAATTTTACATTTCGTACAGAAATCCTAATCCCTGACAGCACTGAGATGTGTCTTATCTCAACACACACACACACACACACACACACACACACACACACACACGCACACGAACATGCACATGCACATACACACACACGCACACACACACGCCTTCACAAAACACTAATTATTACTAAGGTAGAGCAGGCAAAAAAAAGTGCAAAATGTTTTACTTTTTGCACAGACATCAAATACATATTTAATTTGTTTAGGAATTCTGGGGGGAGAGGTTGGCAAAGGAGGAAAAATCGCTGTAATTTAGTTAAATGTGTTACTTACAGACTGATTGTAGCTTTCAAGGCCAGAACAAATATATGAGGAAAGATATTCAGGGATTGCTAAGAGCGATGGAATGTCCATTGTGTGAGACCCAGTTGTATCTGCACTTAGGGAATGTGTAACAATATGCTCCTGTGAATGAGCTCTTACTTTCAAGTGTTGCACTACAGTAGTAATTTACAGATTTCTTTTCCTGATTTTGGAGGAGTGGTGCAGTGGTACCATTGTTGCCTCACAGCAAGTGGATCTGCGGTTCGATTCTTGGGTGGAGTGTCTTCTGTGTGGAGTCTGCATGTCCTCCCTGTGCTCATATGGGTTTTCTCTGGGTACTCCGGTATCCTCCCATGTTACAAAGACATGTGTCTAGAGTGTTTGTCCCTGGGCCTCCACTGAAAATTGCCTTCATTCCAAGTCAGAATTCCCCAGTAAACAAATAATAAATAAGTAAATAATCAAGGAGCTCCATGCAGTAAATGTTATATATACATGCATATTATATGTGTGTGATATATGTGTATGAATATATATCTAAACACACACAAACATAGACTGTATATAAGATGAAAAAAAGGTACAAGGTTTGATCATGATCACCGGCTGATGCCTGAATGGAGTTTACATGTTGTTTGTAGGGTTCGTCCCACCTCCTAAAAACATGCTGAGTGTTTCCAACTCAAACTCACCCGTGAATGGAGCTAGGGGCAGCACATACTCTAGATGGTGGCCTATAGTGGGAAGAGTTGTATAGACCAACTGCTTTGGGCACCAACTGTGGTATACAGTATCCTCTAAATAAGAGAACACAGATCACAGACTGTACACCTTATCAGGATTAGCCACTAGATGGAGTAACAGTTGGCTTCAGGTGATTCAATCATATTGACTAATGTTGTCAAATATGGGCTTGGGTATTTGTTGGTAATAAGTGGGTTGAGAACTTGGCCTCCTCCATCCTACACTAGGGACCCATGCTAATGGTGAGATAGGTGTGTATGCCCCTGTTGGCCATTGTATACCTGCCATAAAGCAGAGCAGCCCTGGGTCAATCAGCTACTGGTTGGTCAGTGTCCAGTTGTAGTAGGGGGCACACTGTGGGATATCAGAGTAGAAGCCAAATTGACTCCAATTGCAGAGAAAGTCAAACAGAACAGATTACTGTGGTTTGGCACATGTGCAAAAAAATCTAAAGACAATCCGGCGTAGAAGGTTTGGGACATACAGGAAGAAGGGAAAGAAGAAACAAGGATGTCCAGAAAACAGATGGATGAATTGTGTGAGAGAAGACCTGTGACAGTCAGGCATGACGTTTGAACAAGGTAGAAAAGTGTCACTGGATCAAGAGAGATGGAGACAGTTGACATGGCACCCTGATCCCATGAAGAAAATAGGAAAAAGGGGGTTGATGTTGATGATGATTAATAGAGTTAGATTTCTAACTTCTCACTTTTTTTCACATGGAAGTGCTATTGTAAATCTTAGTAATCTCTCTCTGTTGATATACACACACACACACACATATATATATATATATATATATATATATATATATATATATATATATATATATTTATAGGTTCATAGGTTGGCACTAGGCTATCGGCCCTAGGGCCTATACAAGCCTAGCCATAACAATTCCCTGGCTATTTCTTCCCACACTATTTACTTCCCTGGACCCCTGTCTAGCAGGGTGACTGACATGATCCCGGGGTGAATTTCCTATCGCCCATCCAATCATCAAGGTTCCTTTTGAAGAGGAAAAAAATAATTATTGGAGCCAGCAAACAGTGATTATTATAGTTTTATTCATGTAAAGATGAACATAGAGAACAAAGATTAAGCAGACCGGTTTCGGCTATATAATCCAGCCTTCTTCAGTGCATTAAATCCACAAAGCAAACATGCTCCTATTTATAGTATAGCCCCACCAGAGGTTACTTTGGGTAAACTGAACCAATTAATTAAGCACATTAGAAGTATTCATTCAATCCTAGAGAGAACAAGGCACCTAATTTTATTATCCATTTTTTCTCCATATTATTTAGTAGCTGATGCCAACCTGATTTGTTGTTTCTGTTGCCCTGTATTCTATCAATGACTGTAAATCTAAATATGGCTTTTGGGTGTTTCTCTGTATGTTTGTATAAAGCATTTGTTGTTGTTTTTTAATCTGATGTCACATAGATGTTCTGATATCCTGAATTTGACACATCTAGATGTCTGTCCCGGGTCTATATTAAAACATTGACTTTTTAAAACATCGAATGTTCTAATATCGACCCCTATTCAGTTAACGCTAACAATATCGAACATGCAGAACAGCAAATTTTTTCCCAGGGAAAAAATTTGCTGTTCCAACACACATACGCACAACACAAGCACACCAAACAAACAGCAATCCACACATACACCTAAAATCCTACATCTAACCCTACACTAAACTGTACATACACCATTAGCTATCCACTTACCTTAACCCAAACCTTAACCCTAAGGTCCGTCACTATCGCACACTCACCTAACCCGCGCCCTAACCCTAACTCACCTATCCCGCCCTAACCCTCACGTCCACACAATCACACACTTACCTGACTTGCTCCCTAACCCTAACTCACCTACCCCATGCCCTAACCCTCACGTCCACACAATCGCACACTTACCTGATCCAGACCCGAAACATTCCACCACAGTGCTGAAAATAGCAAAGCCACAGGAATGGCCAACTGAATTCCTTCCCTAGGAAGAAATTTGGTGTTCTGCAGCTTCGCTATTTTCAGCGTTTGCTGAGTAGGGGTTGATATTAGGGCATTCGAAGTTGTTAAACTTCGATGTTCTAATATAGACCCATCTGTCCCACATAAAAAGCTGAACAGCTTCAAGTAGCCATGTAAATAACCCATTCCGACTGACAATTGGCATAAAAAAAGATATATTGAACACTTGCCCAGTGTTTTACTAGTAAATTCTTTAGTCTTCAGCATAGTTTTACAGTGGATACAGTGTCCGCATGGAAAGCAGCCCTTCAAGGGCCCACTATCTAATGTTATTTGAGTTAAGCTATTACCAATTTTATTCCCTTGTTTATAATGATTCATGAATGAACCAATGTTCTTGCCCCTTCTAAAAGAAAAGGGGCATGTATCATCCAAAAACGCACTGAGCTTGATATCAGCCAGTAAGATATTCTAATGCCTGCAGACACTGTTGATAAGGACATCTATGTTTCTGCCATAAGTGGTGACTAATCTGATTTTAGAGTTATTATTTGGTGTTTTTATCCCTGTATTAACCTCTGGTGGGGCTATACTATAAATAGGAGCATGTTTGCTTTGTGGATTTAATGCACTGAAGAAGGCTGGATTATATAGTTGAAACCGGTCTGCTTAATCTTTGTTCTCTATGTTCTCTTTTACATGAATAAAAGTATAATAGTCACTGTTTGCTGGCTCCAGTAATTCTTTTTGTCTGGGTATTTTGTTTGGAGCCATGCAGCTACCATACTTGCAGGGGCCTGATTGCATTGGCATCCTTTTGAAGAGGGCCAAAGAGTCGCTCTGCTTGACATGTATGGGCAGTCTGTTCTAGAGTCTGGGGAGGCTCTGGGTTAGGAACCTATCCCTCCAGCATGTTTAGTTCATTGTGATGACAAGGTTTAGACCCCTGGAGCATGTGTCTCTGACGGATTGTGATTTCTTTAAGTGTAGCATGTCCAACAGCTCTGGGTTTGACATGGCCTTATATGTTAAGCAGAGATCGCCTCTGAGTAGACGATATACAACAGAGTATAGGTGGAGTTTTTTAGACGGTCAGCATAGGGCATCTGCTTTAGGCCTGTGATTCTTTTAGTGAGGTATTTCTGCAGCCTTTCCAGTTGTTGCAGACGTCTTGAGAGGTACATACCAAACGGGGCATTGTATTCTATAATGGGTCTAATGAGGGATAAGTACAGTGGGACAATGACCTCCTTTTTTCTGGATGAGAAGCACTTAGTGATGAGGCGTGCCACATAGAAGGATTTCCTGACTGTTGTGGCAATGTGGTTATTGAAGGTGAGACCACTGTCCTCCTGTGTCCCTAAGTCTCTTATCACACTTTCGGTGTTTAGTGTACTGACACCTATGTGGTAATTCACGGGTACATGTTTTTTTCCCAAAGGGGATAAGTATACATTTCTTGGCATTGAGCTTGAGCCCATGGCTCTGGCACCAAGCATCTGTTTCTGTAAGGCCCTTTTGTAAAATATCCACATCATTTGGGGATTCAATAATGGCTCCCAGTTTGCAGTCATCTGTGAACTTTGTTAGCCAGAGTCCCTTAATGTTGGCCTGTACTTCAGAGAAGTAGATGCCAAACAAGAGTGGTCCCAGGAGTGAACCCTGAGGTCCTTCACTTGTCACTTGCCTGGAGCTGGATTTGGAGTCGGCTACTTTTACAGTGTGGGTTCTGTCAGTAAGCCAGTTGGCAACCCCTCGAGTGATGTAGGGATTAATGCCCATTTTAGTAAGTTTACCTATGATGGTGTCGGATGCCTTGGTGAAGTCCAGATAGGCTGTGTGGACCACCTTACCCTTGTCCATGGCTGTGGAGATTGATTCGAAGAAGTCAGTCAGGTTCAGGAGACAAGATTGGCCCTTCATGAACTCAAACTGCGTGGGATCCAGTGTTTGAAGGTTGCCGATGTCTTTGTTTATAAGTTCCATGCTAATACGTTCCATGGCCTTGCAGATCAAGCTCGTCAGACTGATGGGGCTGTAGTTCCCGGGATCCAAGGTGGATCCCCCCTTGTGGAGTGGGATAACTATAGCTGTGCACCACTCAGTGGGCATGAAGCCTGAGGTGAGGCTAAGATTACGCATGACACTTAGGTGAGGTGCCAGTTAATTTTGTAGTTTATGTAGTACACAGCCTGGGATGTCGTCTGGTCCCATGGATGCTGTATTCTTAGCTTTGGAGAGTGCGTTTTTTACCTGTGTGTCTGTTATTAACGGAATATGGCAATCTTTCGGTATTGAGATGGGCCATTTAGGGGGTGAGAGGGGGGTGAAATTTGCACTGATTCGATCCACCAGGATATTGGCAATATCCTTGGGAATCAGTATATTTAATGCCATTCTGTTGTAGCTCAGAGCAGATCTGAGTATTGCCATTTAGATTCTTGGCATAGTTATAGAATGCCTTGTGGTTGTCTTTGGAATCTTTGGCAATTTTATTTATATATATATATATATATATATATATAGAGAGAGAGAGAGAGAGAGACAGGTGTGTGTGTGTGTGTGTGTGTGTGTGTGTGTGTGTGTGTGTGTGTGCATGTATGTATATATATATATATATATATATATATATATATATATAGAGAGAGAGAGAGAGAGAGGTGTGTGTGTGTGTGTGTGTGTGTGTGTGTGTGTGTGTGTGTATGTATATATATATATATATATATATATATATATATATATATATATATATATATATATATATGTGTGTGTGTGTGTGTGTATATATATGGTTACACTTTATAATCTCAAAATACTGAAATTTCGGACTTCAGTTGCTCGAGACTATAAAGTGGAATTTTTAAAATAGTGAAAGTGCATAATCGCGAATTCGAATATCTCAAATTCGCAGTTATGGCTTTACATTTCATTACGTCTGGTGTTTTCTGTGGATGGTGTATGGTGTCATGTTTGGATGTAGGTGCGATTTAAGGTAAGTAAGTGTTTTGTAAGGGTTTTGGGTGGGAGTTTCAATGTATGTGAGTGTGTTTGTAAGTTGTACGTGTGGGTTAGGGTAGGTAGGTGAAAGTATGAGTGTGTAAGTGTTGGATGTGTTGGTGTTTGTATATGTGTGATGTGTGTGTCTGTGTGCGAGAGACTGTGGAATGTCTGGGTGTGAGTTTGCTGCCTTTTCTTGTTTGTGCGATCTCGGAGTTAGTATATATAATTAGGGGGGTGTGGGGGGCTTGCCCCATTGCTTATATGTAGTTTAGGTTTGTTTGTGTTTTTGTGTTTGTGCGTGTTTTGTTTGTTGTGGTGTGAGTTGGATGGTGTTTGTGTTGTGTGGTGTATTGTGTGTTTATGTGCGTGATTTTGTGTTTTGTGTTATGTATATATATTGTAAGGCACAAATATATTCAACAACTCATTTATTCAGCAGTCTTTCACATTTCATCCACAAAACTGTAAGCCACATCACACTGTAGCAGAAGACTCTCATACTCTGATAATGTTCTCCCTGACCTAGGCTTGAATTCACTGCTTTAACTTCTACATGGTTATGACATTTTGATAAATTGTCTTGTGGCTTCACTGGTTTGCCTTCATGGACCACTCACAGAAGGTGGTGCCAGAGGTTCAAGTCTCTGGTAGTTACTTTCTGAACTGTGGTCAAACAGGGCTGGATCTTGGTGCTGTTATTACTCAGGGAACTTCCTAGAGAGAGAAACATATTTCTTATCAGTCACATGCAGATGACATGCCACTTTATGTCTGTATCTCTCAGGAGCATGTGCCTTACTTTACCACTCTTAAAGGTTGCTTAGACTTGAGCCTTCAATAAATGATTTTGAGTCAGTTGAAGTTTAACCTGTTCAAGACTGAGGTAGTTGTAGTATATGCTATTCTATGTCTCTTGCATTTTTCTGTTTTTTCCACCCTTACTTTATATGGAGGGAAACTACTAGAATTTGCTTCTCAAACCAGTGATTTGCACATGATTCTTGCTAATATATTTACAGGTGAGGGCTAGGCACTGGCTGTTGCTAAGACACCATATTTCCCACTAAAAATTATCTGTTATGCAATCTTATGCCCAGGGTTTGATTCCCTCAGTTTCCATTGTGTAACTTTGTAACCCTGAGCAAATCACTTAACCAGACAGAGAGCTTCTGAGCTGAGTCTGGACAAGGACCATGGAGATCAGTGCTGTACCCTGGTAAAAAAATATGTAAATAAAATAAAAATAAGCCCTACAACAAGTATTCTAAAGAGTCATATCACTGCAGGTTGGAGAAAGTGAAAATTCTGACCAGTAGCAGCCTGATCCAACAGTTCTGTTTGTTACTTTAATTTTATGATGAGTTGATAATACATCAGTAGCTCAGTCATTTTTTGCTACCATGTTGACAAACTCTGATGTGCAGAAATGGGTACAGAAAACAGAGAACTCTCATTTTTTAATAGCCAGTTATTTGCAAAACTGTAATGAATGCCAAATCAGCAAACACATCTGCTTGTTTACTGTGTTGTTTAAACAGTGAGAATCATATAACCAGTGAAAAGGAGAAAATACTGTATAGAATGTAGAATGGTAATGCCCTTCTGGGAAATTACATCACCTTGACCATAAATTCCTATCAGCAGCATGTAAGACTAAGGAATGGAATTTACATTACAGCTGTAGTATGCTCAGAAGGCTTTCCTGTTATGTAGCATGTAAGATTACAGGCTCTGCAGTATGTCGCTTGTACTAGAATACAGCACCTAAGACTCGATAAGGCTGAATTAGCCATGTGCTCCCATTATATCAGCAAGCCAGCACGTTAGGTAAGGAGAAAACATTAATAAAGTAGGCATGATTGTTATTTATATGTACCACATAAAGTACTGAAACAAAAATCATTGCAGGCATTGTACCTCAGTTTCTAAACTGAGTGATTTAAATTTTAGTCAGGCTTAGAAAAAATGCACACAGAAGTAGTAGCTGCTGAAGGAGGTGTGCATGAATATAACAACATTTCAGCAGAAAATATAATTTATAAGATAAAGATAAAATGGTAATGAATGCCCAGAGCAGATTATGCACCAGTTCCAAAATAACAATGGGATAATACTTTTAAAAATGTGCCCCAAACAGAAAAGCCCAACTATTTAGTGTGTTGAAACCCTCTTCCACCAAGCTCCACCATAGCAAAATGGGAGGAACAGAGCAGTCTGTATGAAATTAAATTGTGATATATGTGCTAAGTTCTTTGTTGGGGCAAGTGAGTTTGGAAGTTAAAAGTAATGCTGCTACCTTTGTTGGAATGATAAAAGTTTAATGTTTTTTGATATATTTCGTTTTGCTGATCTGAAGATGAAACCAGACTAAGGAAACAAGGTAACAGTTTTAGAGAAGCCTTCTCAGCCTTATTGCAAAGTATGTTTTGTGTTGTATCCATTTATTTCTGTACAAAACCTGTTTCTTAATACAGTAGCATTTTAAACAAACAAAGCCATTTAATTTAAGCTCTGCACAGGTATAACTATATACATTTTATATATATACATATATATATATATATATATATATATATATATATATATATATATATATATATATATATATATATATATATATATATATATTTACCTGTATCATATTAACAATTGTTTTTGCAATTAATTGTCAATTTAATTATACTGTGTTGTAAACTAGCTTTCCAGATGTAAAGCATGCTATTACAGCTAACCTATACTCTGTGTGGCAATTTGACTGTTATTTAATGTACTTTAGTGTGTTCTATATAAGTTTTTATCTCTGTATTACTTCCTTTGGAGCTTTTCTCCCCGGGCCTCCGCTGAAAATGGACATGTATCCAGTTGGACTATCCCAGTCAGCAAATGTAAAATAAAATAAATTTAGGAATACCCTTGTGATTTGCTGTATGATATAAACAAGATTAGAGCACCAAGTAGTTGTTGTTCTTCTTTCGGCTTTTCCCGGCTGGGGTTGCCACAGTGGAACTTCGGTCCGCTAATGATTGGCAATAGATTTTTACGGTGCCAAGGTGCCAGCTTGACGCTCAACCTTCAACAAAGGCACGCCCATTCTACACATGTCTTTCTGCCACCCGACCGTGGGGAGGACATGCAGATTCCACACAGAAGGCGATCCATATGTGTGTGCGTGTGTGTGTATGTATATATATATATATATATATATATATATATATATATATATACACACACACACACACACATATATATATATATATATATAAAACACAAAATAAGTGTACAGTAGAACAAAATGTCCAGAAATGCTTCAGTGCTTCAAGAGAACTGTGCTTAACACATTAGAGAATGTTGGCTGCTCCCATGTCTGCTGTTCTGCTGGATGTCCACAAAGCAGTGTTTGACTTTCTAATGTGCACTTATATTTCAAGATCATTTCTCCCTGCAGAAGTCAATGGCTTAGTGGGTAATTAGGTATCTCCTGATCCTACAGACACAATGAAAAATAGACTCCTGATGTAGAAGGAATGAAAGCTTACAGTGGTGGAAGTTATCACAGTGCCAGCTGAGAGGTTAGGAAGTTATTGAAAAAGAGAGACAATGACACTTAACAGTTCTTTCAGCAGCTGCCCAACACTTGGATACCTTTTCTTTTTTTGGACGTAGTTGGTCTGTTAAAAGGAGTATTTTAAGACACCACTAGATCTCCAGATCACTCATTCACAGCATGTACATTTATAATTATCAAACTGGTCAGTAAAGGCTCCACTGCTAGTTTAATCAGAGAAGGTCCATTATTTTCCATCATTTCACCTAAGTAGATTAATGAATATGATCTAGTTCACCTGGAATTGTCATTCACAGTGTCTCTGATACCATTAGAGAGCTGCACTGTCACCTTCGAAGATGAATTTCGGCCTAAGTTTCTTCATGTAGCTCTCCCTTTAATTTCCCACTCTGTTCACTTTCAATTTGAATATTCTTGTGCTACCAGCACTTTGAAAAACATACTCCAATGTCCGCATTCTGAAATCTGGACCCCACACATAACATAAGTAACTTGAGCCCCCACCTAACATGGCAACTTGTACCCCCACCTAACATGGGCAACTTGTACCCCCACCTAACATGGGCAGCTTGTAACAAGGTTCACATTCATCTGTTGCTTATAAAGTTCAGGAGAAAGTGGTTTCCCAGCATTTACTGTTACTAATAGTTACGTTGAGACTGATCGCTCACTCTTTGTATGATATTTCTGTTTTTTTCTATCTGTAATACTGTCGCTAGCTCTGATGACATGTGTAATAGAAAGCAGATCCACATGGTAGGTGAAAGGCTGCTCTAGCATGCTGTCTTTGTAGACTCCTGCCGCAAACTTGGTTCCATTAATCATTCCCATCATATGTAAAAAATAATAGCCTTAATCTCTCTGTCTGTCTTCATTTAAATAACTATTCACAACATTCATTGTATTGACATTACATTATGCCATGGCAATAACCATTGATGTGCATAAACAAATTCTGTGAGCAATGGAACAAATTAATATTTCATTACTCTTTGTACATAACATTTACAGGTACCTAGACCAGATGGCAAATAGGTGCCTTAAAGACATAACCTATACAACAGGATCATGGGATCATAGCAGGTCACTAGGCTAATGGCCTCAGGGCCCATACAAGCCAAGCCAACTTCAACTCATGTTCCCAGGGGGTCTGGTTCAAGCAGATGCTAAAATCAGAACCTATTGCCCCTGTCCAAGAGAGACACAGGTGGAACCCCCAAGGTCAATTTCCGGTTATCTATCCAATCATCCAAATTACGCTTAAACAGGGTCAATGAGGGGCTTTGTTTAACATGAATAGGAAGCTTGTTCTAAAATTGGGCCAAGCTCTGTGAGACAAATCTGTCTTTCCAGCAAGTTTATTATTTTATTTATTTATTTATTTTCAGTTTGATTACCAGGGAAGTCCACTGGGCCAGAATGTGCCCATTTTCAGTGGAGGCCCGGGGAGAAAAGCTCCGTAAGCAAATACATTACAATAAAGGTTACATAATGTTAAAAGTAGAATACATGTATAAAATTCATACAGTCAGGAAATGCAAAATGCATAAGATGTAAGTTCTGTTGAATCACATACCAGGTTAAGGTCCTTCAAGTGAGTGACCCCGTGTGCCATTTGACTTGCAAATATGCAGCATTTCCATTAAAGTTGAGTCAGAGATTGCTCTATATGCAAGGCACAGGTCATCTCTGAGCAGTCTGTATGACACAGAGTAAAGTAACAATGATTTCAATCTGTCTGCACAAGACAGATCTTGAAGGCCCTGAATGTTCTTCGTTAGGAACCTTTGTGGCCTCTCCAATTGCTGCAGGTATTTGGAAAGGAACATACCAAAGGGAGCAGTGTACTCTGTTGTTGGCCTGATGACGGAAGAGTACAGGGGGGTTATAACCTCCTTTTTTCTGGAGGCAATGCCCTTACTTATGAGACGAGCAATATAAAATTCCCTTCTTACCACTGGAGAAATGATGATCAAATTTAAGGTTGTTTAAAACCTGTGTGCTCAGAGCTCTCACCACTGACTGTGTGCCTAGGGTATTGCTGTTGATGTGGTAGTTTGCAGGAATTTCACTCTTGCCAAAAGGGTGATAATGCATTTTTTGCATTAAGTTTAAGACCATGACTTTGGCAACAGTCATTTAGTCTGTACAAGACCTTCTTGCAGGATGGTGACATTGCTAGGGGTTTCAGTGATCGCTCCCAATTTGCAGTCATCAGCAAACTTTGTCAGCCACAGTCTTTTAGTTTTAGCCTGCACTTTAGACAAGTAGATCCCAAACAGTAGGGGTCCCAGAACTGATCCCTATGGAATGCCACTGGTTACAGGTCTGCTGGAGGAGGTGGAGTCCCCCATTTTGACAGTATGAGTTCTATCAGTGAACCAGTTTGCAGCCCACCTAACAATATATATGGGCTGATACCCAGCTGGGTGAGTTTCTCAATGATGCCTGAGTGGGGGATTGTGTCAAAGGCTTTAGCTAAGTCTAGGTAGGTTGTATGCACAGATTTCCCCTCATCTCAGGCTTTGGTGACTATCTTGAAGAAGTCCACCATGTTTAACATGCATGAACTCCCCTTCACAATACCAAACTGGGTATGGTGAAGCATTTGGAGATTTTCTATGTCTTTGTTAATAAGGTCCCTGATGATTCGCTCCATGGCTTTGCAGAAAAGGCTGGTCAGGCTAATGGGTCCATAGTTCCTGGGGTCCGTGAATGCACCCCTTTTGTGTAAAGGGATGATGGTAGCTGTTTTCCTTTCCACTGGGATTAATCACCAACACATAAAATAGAAATAGAAAGATAACAGCCCTGAAATATCACATACCTGAATATTGATTACGAGGTTATCCTTCATTCCATTTTTATGACATGACATTAATCCTTCACCGAAGGAGGCATTCCAAATATTTTGTTATAATATAACTTGCAACCCTTGTACCTGATACAAAAAATAGACCAGTATTCATTATATGTATCTGCATAAATTTTTATTTATTTATTTTATTTTACATTTGTTGACCGGGAGGTTCCAACTGAGCAAAAGCCCTTTTTCAGTGGAGGCCTAGGGATAAAAACTCCAAGATGTACATATAAAACATTACAATAGCAATAGAGACATTCAACATTAGAGTAACACAAGAAATTTTGGGTCTATATTAGGTGATCGAAACTTTAGGTAATCAAATACCTAAACATCGACACCTAAACAGCGAAAGCTGTATATATCAAACTGCCACTTCCACGAATTCTTTCATAGGGAAAGAATTCACTTGGCCATTATTGGGAATCTGCCCTTTTTTCTACTGTAGAGTGATCTCATTGTTGGTATAATTAGTTAGGGAGGGTGGGCTGGGCACAGCCTCCCACTCAATTAGGGTTTGAAAAATGTTTTTTTCTTCGGCCAAGCAAATTCTTTCTCTACAAAAGAATTCACAGAAGTGGCCATTGATATTTATAGCTTTTGCTCTTTAGGTGTGTAGCTTTAGGTATTTTATTACCTAAAGCTCCAGCTTTGTAATATAGACCCGAATTTTTTAAGAAGGCTACAGTCATCAACAGTAATTTTCAAGTTAAACAGTATTAATGTCAAACAGGATGAGTAACAGTTAATGCATGGGAAGTAGGTAGTAGGGGTTTGAGAAGTATATGCTAATCTGGAGTTCCAAGGGCAGCGTATAGCTTACGTTTGGGAGTTTATTAGATAGTAAAGGAAGTAAGTTGTTCTTGTTGCGCATTGGTTAATCAGTACTGAGTAAGTTGATTGTGGTCAGGGAGGGTGTGAACAGTGGCATGTCCAGTATTTTTTAAAGTAGTCTTTGGTGGCTAGCTTAAATTGTTTGGTGTGTGTAAGGTTTTTAATTTCTAGTGGAAGTTTGTTCCATGCAGTAGAGGGGTGGTAGCTATATAAGTTGCAGTCAGTCTTAGATTTTGGTTTGTGAACCTTTAATTGGTCTTGGGTTGCACTTTTGTCATGTGATCCTTTGTTAAGTAGCCTTGATATCTTGAATGAGACATGGGATTGGTGTATGAGCTGCATTTCAGTGAGGTCATTTGAGGTTATGCTGTCACATCTTTCCTAGTGAGCATTACCACTTGAGTCCACAAGTTTCAATATTAAGACCTTTGATATTGTCAGTGTTTATTAATGCCCAGTCTGTTGTAAACAACCACCTCAATGTGTCCATTTGTAGTTCCAAGTAACATAATTGTTATCCACAGAATTACAGGAAATTAACTGGTAATGAGTGAAATACACGCAGGGTGCACATTCTCAGAGTACTATTCACTCTGCCCCAAGCTACAGTGACCTCAGAATTGATAGGTGTAGTAAATGGGGGGGGGGCACAAACCATCCTGCAGAAGAGTACATGGTAGCTTGCTTCCCAGCAGCAATGCTTCCAAAGTATGAAAGTTAATTTTGTAATTCTCTGATTAAATGTTCAAATTAAGTGATATTTGTCAGTTACAAGACTTAATGCATGAATTTTTTCAGTTGTCACATGGAACCATGTCAGTATTGTACTAGGTTGCTGAAGATAGTTGTGTTAACTTTGTTGTGATATAGTCTTTCTTAGTCAGATTTAGCCACACCTGGTGTGAAGTTTTTCAAGACTTTATTTGCAGAATAACTGGAAGCTCAGGGTGTGCTGATGTGTCACAGGAGCTTTATTAATCTGCTTTATGACTTAATTCCCTAACTTCCTGACCTGTGTTAGTTGAAGAAGCCCGTTGTTGATGTACTTTCCTCTGCAGGTCTTGCAGTATGTCTCTGAGGGGCTGCTGGCAGTACCATGGGTCAGTCTTGACATCTCGGGCATTATAGCATTTTTCTATCAAGCCCCTCATGTGAGGAATCTTTCCATGAAAGCATTGAGAATGCCCATTGTTGGCAAGTTTTAGATGAGCATTCAAGACTCGTCGTTTTGATTTAACATTTGATGGTGTGGGAAGACCATAGTCAGAGTGCATTTTAGTCACCTGTTTTTGTTCCTATATTACTGTCTTTTGTTTATTTATATTATATTTATTCCGTTGTTACTGCTATTTTATATAAAGCAGCAAAATAAACTTGAACTTGGATCTCAGTATAATTACAGTAGATTCATTTTGGCATGTTTCTGCCTTTTTTATGTCTGTTTGCTGGCTATTAGGTAGTTCTTTTTTAGGTTGTATTACAAGCAGTCGAGTCCCAAGTTCTCGAAGGCCACTGTCAAGCAGCCAGGGACTTGAGTGTTGTGTAGCTCATAGAGGCTGCTGTTTGTGCTTGAAGTCGAACATTAGTTTAGGCAAGCAGTGGCACCGCCTTATCAAAATGCATTCTTTGAGTTCAAGGAAGGAAGTGCAGCAGCCATAGAAGCTGGGGGATGGGAATGTGGATTAGGGTAGAGATCGGGAAGGAGATTTAGGTTAGGGAGTGAGAGGATTTTAGGGTTAGGGAGCAGGAGGGAGATTTTGGGATTAGGAAGTGAGAAAGGAGTTTTAGGGTTAGGGAGCAAGAAGGTAGTTTTAGCATTAGGGAGCAGGAAGAGAGTCTTAAAGTTAGGATGAAGGAGAGGTATAGTTTTAGGGAGTGGAAAGGGAGATTAGGGGTAGGCAATGATCAGGGAATTTTTGTTTTGTGAAGGGAGTTGAAATTTTAGGTTTAGGGAGTGATTGGACATTTTAAGTTTAGGGAGAGAGGGAGTGGAGTTTTAGGCTTAGGAAATGAGGAATTAGATTAGGAACTGAGGAAGAGTTTTGGTTTAGAATTTCCACTCTTGTAGGGCTATACTGTTTATTAGGGTTGGGCACTGGGAGGGCTAAATATATAAGAAGATAGAGATAGTAGGAGTTAGAGCACTTACCTTTTTGAGCAAGTGTCAGAGCTCAGTTTGGTCAAGATATAACAGTGCATGAGCACTTGTAGTAGACGCTCTTTTCTATGTATAGCTTTTTTAACTTATTTGTTAAGCATAATATTTTTTGAAAAATGACAAAGGTGCATACACATTAACAGAAAAGAAGCAAACCAAAACAACAATTCATTTATTTTCATGCAGTATATATTTTATCATTTTCCAGTCACTCCAACTTTACATAAATTGCTCATATCATACCTCCCATAGCTTAGAACCTTTTGTCTCTAAAATGTGAAATGCTACAGTGAGGTACACTTGAGAGGCATGGTTCCTTCCCTTAAATTTCACTCCTGAACACTATTCTGCATGCGTTATTACTACAAATTCCATTTACGTCTATGCATTTTGCTGTGTCTCTTTTCTAAAGATCCCACACTCACTTCTTTTTTCTCCTTTTCAGTATTCAGTATTTCAGTTATGGTTGGTTTTCGTTTTGATTTCCATTTTCTAGTAATTGCTTTTTTGTAGCTGATAGCATTAAACATTAAAGCCTTACAATATCTGGGCAATTTAGATCCTATATCCCAGCTGAAAAGAATCATTTCCTTAGTTACAGTTGTTTGGCCTTTTATCTCCTGACCATTACATAGACACTTGTGCCCATTACAAGCCCTTTTAATCCCATTTTTGGAGACCTTTTACTGTAAACATTTGTATATTGAGTGGTCCTCTCCACCTTCATTGGGAAGCCTGTGAGTGAGAAGCAGAGAACTGCAATGCAGTATTATCCTTTATAGACATGGGTAAGAGATTTCCATAACTTTACTGTCTAAAGTCAGTGTCAACATGATGCATGAGACTGAGTGCAGTATACCTAAGATACATCTGCTAGAGTGTAGTGTACCTAAGCTGCATATGTTAGTGCTCAATGTAGGTGTGTTCTAGTATGCAGTGCACTTCAGATGCATATGCTAGTGTGCTTTGTACCTCAGATGTCTGTGCTAGTGTGCAGTGAATGAAAGATGTTTGTGTTAGTGTGCAGAGTACCTAAGATGTGTGTACTAGTGTGCAGTGTTCCTAAGATGCATTCACTAGCTTGCAGAGGACCAAAGATGTGTATGATAGTGTGCAGTGTATGTAAGATGTATGTGTTCTAGTACAATGTACTTAAGATGCATGTTCTAGAGTGCAGTGTACCTAAGATGTATTGTTAGAGTGTAGTGCACCTAAGATGCATGTGCTACTGTGCAGTGCACTTAAGATATGTGTGCTGGTGTGAAGTGTACTTAAGATATGTGTGCTAGTGTGCAGTGTGTCTGAGATACATGTGCTAGTGTGCAATGTACCTAAGATGTGTGTGATAGTGTACAGTGTACTTAAGATGTGTGTGGTAGTGTGCATTGTACCTAAGATATGTGTGCTAGTGTGTAATGTACCTACGATGTGTGTGCTAGAGTGGAGTGTACCTAAGATATGTGTGCTAGTGTGCAGTGTACCTAAGATATGTGTGCTAGTGTGCAGTGTGCCTAAGATACCTGTGCTAGTGTGCAGTGTACCTAAGATATGTGTGCTTGTGTGAAGTATACTTAAGATATGTGTGCTAGTGTGCAGTGTGTCTGAGATACATGTGCTAGTGTGCAATGTACCTAAGATGTGTGTGATAGTGTGCAGTGTACTTAAGATGTGTGTGGTAGTGTGCATTGTACCTAAGATATGTGTGCTAGTGTGTAATGTACCTACGATGTGTGTGCTAGAGTGGAGTGTACCTAAGATATGTGTGCTAGTGTGCAGTGTACCTAAGGTATGTGTGCTAGTGTGCAGTGTGCCTAAGATACCTGTGCTAGTGTGCAGTGTACCTAAGATGTGTGTGGTAGTGTGCATTGTACCTAAGATATGTGTGCTAGTGTGTAATATACCAAAGATGTGTATGCTAGAGTGCAGTGTACCTAAGATATGTTTGCTAGTGTGCAGTGTACCTAAGATGTGTGTGCTAGTGTGTAGTGTACCTAAGCTGCATATGGTACAGTGCAGGGTACATTAGATATTTGTGCTACTCTTTAGTGCAGCTAAGGTACAATGCTAGAGTGTAGTGTGCCATATATAAGGTGCTTTGCTTATGCACGCTGCTACACAAACTAACCAGTTACTGATGTGCTGCATGTCTGGCAAGTTGTTATTGCTATGTACCCAAGACTAGCCTATGATCTCTGAAGTAGGATGTTAGGGAAATCATCCCAAGAAAAAATATTGGCCTTCAGTAGTCACCTGTCCCTTCTCATTTCCAGCTGACCTTCATGCATCTTGACCAGTAAATCAACCCAGGTGCCTGATGGTTCTGACATGCTGTTTGATGTTTGTCAATTGGACTTCCTTATTGTGTAATTGTTCTTTATGTAATTTTAGATTTTAATTGTCTGTTCTCCTTGAAGGCTCACTTATTATTCCTATTTTAACACTGTATTCCACACTATTATGTGTATTGTATGCTTTGACTGAGTTCACGGTCTGAACTTAATACAATATGTTTGGCTCTGTCTCTCTGCGTTTTGGCAGCCTGAATAATGTGGAAGAGTCCTTTGTGACCAAAACTCCTGTTCAGCTAACAAATCATAGACAGGAATGAATGAACTAAAGAACAAACAAATTATTGATAGGAATAAATGGATTAATGAACAAATGAACAAACAAATAGACAGAGAAATAAGTAAAAAAAACAAATCTTAGACAGGAATACATTGACCAACGAGGAAATGAACAAACAAAAATAAAACAAATAAACAAACAAACACTTTCTAGGGTTTACCTGTGAAAACAGGTGTCATTTCTATCTGTCCTTACTTGGCTAACAGATGGTATAGTTAAAAAAGTAATACTAGTTTACTCTGCCTTGCAAATCTTTTTTCAGAGGCACTGTATTTGTAATTCAGGCATGATTAAATACTCAAGATGTTTTCTTCTTAATATTATAACAATTTGTGCTAGTAGGTTATACAGATGGCACGTGCGTGTTGATTTGTACCTTCTGTTACTCGGCGGACACTGTGCTTTATTGACATTTTAGTTTTCATGAGACTGGCAGAGAAAAACTGCAAATAAAGCCAACAGATTTTTTCAGCACATTTCTTGGTGCCGCTTAGTGCAACAATGTTTGAAAGCTGTATGGGTAAACAATCGCTTCATGTTAACTTTAATAATACATTTTACTGTCACTTATTTTAGATTCCTGCGTACTGTTTACTGTCTGTGTAGTACTTAAAAATCAGGCTATATCTAGCATACTCAAGAAATATTTCACTTGTTTTATTCTGATGATTACTTTCTTGTCTGTCCTTAAAAAATGATTCAGAGAAAGTGAAATGCATCTTAAACTGTTATTATGACACTATGACTCTTTTTTTCTAGAATTTCGGCCTACACAAAAGGTGTGGGCAAACAGTTATGCAGTGTGGGCAAACTATTTAAACACTGCCCTTTAGTTTTACAAAGTGTATGGTTAAGCAGTTATTCTGAGACATTTGACATTTAATCCACAAAACCAGATTTCTGTGTTTTCATAACTTTAGGAATTCAGTCCAGAAGAAGAGCCTATGAATCTTCATTACAGAAAATATAGGGTTTATCTGGATTGTATTTTACAGAACTTGAAATCACTATCATCAGTCATTATTATTGTTAAAAGTGGGGATTTATGGAATTAGCTGTGGAAATCTACTCCTGACTTTAATGCACAATTTTTGGGATCTATGGTCCACTAAACATATGTGGATGTATTATTTTTAACCTGAGGGACTGGGAGATCATTTGATACATTATACGACTAGGTGTTATGCAAATCTAACTAAGGGCTACAAGACATAGCTTGGTAAAAAGTTAGTTTACTTACCCACATGACTGTTGTGCCAGACACTGGCTGATTCATAAGTAGCGTACTTAGTCACATAGCTTCAGCGACATGAAGCTATCGGTTTTACTAAACACAGCTTCACCCTAGTAATCCCATTTAGGATCCTGCTGTCTTCGTCAAAGAAACCTTGGAGGTGGTCACCTGATGAGGTATTTCTAAGGGCAGCTGAGGTAAAATTCCTTGAGCATCAACAGCTGAAAGCACAAGATATGATTGAACTCATCACTTTCACTTTTTTCCATAGGAAATCCCAGCTGGTGAGATTTGTACATGTTCTCCAACACTAAATTAATTTCTTTAGAGATTTACTATGACTGTGAAGTTGGTACTTGTAAGCTCATAAGGGTGTGGGGGTACATGGGGGGGGGGGGTTTGTCCCCTTCAAAAACACATTATACTTTTTCACTATTTTGTGTTTTGGACATTAAAACTAAAATAAAAATCTGCTGTGCTTCCTGAAGGAGCCAAAAACAGTAACTGTTCAAAAACAAGCTCAAAAGTCACCTTCCTTAGGAACAAGCCACAAAACAATACTGTGAATGACCACCAGCTAAAATTAAAGGGGTAAATAACAAAATCCACTTTAATATTAAAAACTATAAAACGGTTGAGCACTTCCATCCATTAATTGTAGGACTTCATCAAAACTGTTTGAATCAAGAAGTGCACACACTTAACTATACTCTGAGTCACATGTTTACATTCAAATGGTAAAAAATACTCCTTATTGTTTCTTAAAGTGCAACATGAGTGCAATAGGAACAAAAGTAAAATAGAAGTTCAGATTCTGAATTACGTAAGTGCAGACTCAAAAAACAGTATATAAAAATCTAATAAATAAATAAATACACAAATAAAAATATAAAAATGCAAAAATGAAAATATAAGAATGTATAAAAGTATGTAAAAACAGCATGGGAAAAATAGCACAGTTGTGAAGTGATGGCAGAAAATTAAAATAAACCCATAAAATGTTAAAATGTCTAATAAGCAAAATGCATGTGAGCAGTTACATAATAAATAAATTGCAGGTAAGGTAAAATACTAATTTGACATGTATGAAAAAATTACAAAAAATACACTTTGTAAAAGCTTTTAAAATGTCATTGTAGTTAAGCAGCATTCAGTATAAACACAGGTACTATTGATATATGTTGATTGAGACCCTTGTCATTTGCAGCATCAAGGTTAAAACAATAGCAAACAAGAACTTAGTAAATCCCTCACAACTTTGAGCATGCCTACACAGTGCATTGTTCATTTTAATTTTGTTGATAGCATTAATATACTCATAAATTCTCTTATGAAATTGATGTTCAGTTTTACAGATATGGAAAGTAAAACAAGCTTGACAGATGGAAATATATATAAGTCACTTAGTTAAACAATTCCCATATGCCGACCTGACTTTCGTTGGTGGGTTACCAACCAAGACATTTGTCTTGTCTAGAATGTAAGTTCATTGGTGACATGCACCACATTTCCTAGTACCTTTATTGTCATTATGATGGGGGTGGGGGGCATGGTATGGATGTTAAAAAATATATTTTAAGTTTTATCCCATTTTGAACATAAATGCAGGTTTAGTACCTAAAGTTGTGAAAATAACATCATCCATCTTAAAAATGCTCCAGATGTCCTTCAAGAATGCAACTGCAGTCCTGACATATGGGTTGTCCTGCCTCAGGCAGCCCTTCGGTCGGCCGGATTCCAAAGTCTGGGTCGGCGGGCGGATGTCACTCTTCCCTGACATCAGGGGGTATAAAAGCATCAGCCGACGCCATCTTCTTCAGTCTTTCTTGCCGCGTGGTGCCCGAAGCAGAAGCAGTTCGCAAGTGCCGGTCGGTCAGCTCCTGTGTTTTCAGTTACGAAGTCATCAAAAAGCTAAGTACCCGTGGGTTGAACATTTTTCTTGCCTCAGCCGATGTCAGAAAAATTGAAAAGGTTAATAATTGTTTGTCTTGTGGTAAACAAATACCTCATAAGGACTTCCATTCTTACTGCCTTCCTGCCTGGGCCCAGACCACGCCTGTGCTGCCTGTGCTTGCTTTAATAAGTGCACACTCAGGCGCGGGCAGAGAATTTGTCAGACTTTTGGCCGGAACAACCGACAGCACATATTCCCAAAACGCTAAGGACCCGACCGACATCCTCCCCCGCCCGCTGCCCATGCCTTAATGCCTAAGCCTTCCGCGAAAGTGCAACGGTTCTTCTCGGCGTAATTCTACCGCCCAGGCCGACGACACCACTTTACCACGCACGTCCCGGAGGTTTCCCGTGCCGGTTGTTGATTTTCCTCCCGAACCGGGCTCAAGATTTACCTGACACCATACCAGTGGATAAAGTTACTCCTGCATGTGGGGCAGCTAGGCCTCCGGTCTCCATGTCCATCAAGGCCTACACACGGCTGCCAGCCAGGCTAAGGCCCATCCTCCTAAAACTTTTTCCCAGGGCCCCTCTTCTGATAAACAGGTCATGACCCTAGCTGCAGATCTAATCTCTCTAATCAGAAGTTCTCAGTCGCATCCAGACAGAGGTTCTCAGCCTCCTGCAGATAAAAGGCCTAGGACTGAGCAGACGGATACCCTCTCTTCGGATGAAGCCTCTAGGGATTCAGAGCACTCAAATACACAGGAAGAATCCTTCCAGGCCTACGAGGACTCTGATGCTGAGGAATCAATTCCTTCTGCCTCTCCTCCAGAGGATATTTCTTTCGGAGAAGTTCTCCACTCCATGAGGGAACATTTTCAGTGGCAGGGTCAGGAATTTTCTGACTCCAGGAAAAGGCTACGTATCTTCCTTAAGTTACCCCAGCACAGGCCTTTAGCTATCCCTCCAGTGTTGGATGTCTTGGATGATGTATACTCAGACTCCAGTGCTTCCCCTGATTCTCTACCTCCTGCTCCTGTCAAGCCAGACAGATATTACAGGGTTCCTGAAACTCATAAGCATCTCTTTAAAGCCCACTCTGTGGATCTAGAAACTATTTCTCAGGGGACCAAAGGAGTGGCTACTTTCTCGGCCAAAAACCCTTTGCCCGCAGACAGGGAATCAAGGTCCCTGGAGAGATGGGGCAAAAAAGTGTATACCTCTTCCACCCTTGCGATGAGGTCACTTAACTGTCTTTTTCATATGTTTCAGTACCAGGATTACTTAATGGATGATTTGCAGAAAAAGTTAGCCTCTCCTGAGCCTATAGATAGAAAGGCATTGCAGGATTTGGTTCATAACACTCAGCAGGTTAGCAATCATTTTCTTCAGTGTGGTTATGATGCATTGGAAGCTTCATGTAGGGCAGCTATGACAGGGCCATTATACGAGACATGCTTGGCTGAAAGAACAGCCACTGCCAGACCATGTTAAAGTAAAGCTCCTAGATGCACCTCTGGAAAACAGAAGCTTTTGGTGCTAATGCACAGGATGTGTTGAAGTCTATTGAGGAAAAGGCTAAATCAGTACAGACAGTCAAGGATTTCCTCCAGGTTCAGCCACCCAGATTCAGCAGGAATTGGCCTTCAAAGAATTGGTCCTTTCCAGACACTGACAAGTTTCAAAGGGGAAAAACAGGCGTGCTCGGTAGAGGGCAATGCCAATGGCAACCACCAAATCAGAGAAGTGGCGAGGGAGTTCAGCTGCACCACAGGGACAATCACAATGACTTGACTTTCACCCGCCTACCAAGGCTCAAAGAGAAGCACCTCTAGGCGGAAAATTATCCTTATTCTCAAAGAACTGGCACATTTTAACCAAGGACAAATGGATTCTGGACATAGTAGACAAAGGTTACAGGTTCCACTTCCACACCTTACCAACGAGACAAGGCATGCCAAATCTGCCACAAAATCAAAGGGCAGAGGCACTCATACAAGTTTCAAAGCTGTTACAAATAAAAGCAATAGAAAAGGTTCCTCCTCAGGAACAAGGCCAGGGATTCTATTCAAGACTGTTCCTTGTTCCAAGAAAAGAAAAGCAATGGAGACCTATACTGGACTTGTCCGCTCTAAACACTTTTCTCATTGTGCCAAAATTCAAAATGCTGACTTTACAGCAACTCCTTCCCATGCTGGGCAAGGGGTCTTGGCTGGTTACTCTGGACCTCAAGGAGGCATACCTGCATGTCCCAATCAGACACAGTTGCAGAAGATACCTCAGATTTCTTGCAGGGTCAGAGCATTATCAATTCTCAGCATTGCGGTTTGGCTTATCTACTGCGCCCAGAGTATTCACGAAATGCCTGGCATCAGTAGTTGCACATTGCAGGCTCCAGGGGATTCAAATATACCCTTACCTGGATGACTGCCTTATACAAGCAGACAGCAAAGAAACCTTGATAAGAAACTTGGACTATGTCATTCAATTACTACAGGCTTTGGGATACACAGTCAACATTCAAAAATCAAGACTACTGCCATCCCAACAGATTATTTTTCTAGGAGCCAAATTGGACACACAATCACAAATGGCTTTCCTCACAGAGGAGAAACAAGGACATTTACCAGATTACTTCAAAAGCCTAGCAAAGCTCACCCAGCTGACCGCAAGGAAAATCCTGAAGGCCCTGGGGTTCATGGCATCTTGCATTCTTCTGGTACCTCTGGCAAGACTACACATGAGAAAGTTACAATGGTACCTAAAAAGCTTATGGTCTCAACACAGCCACAATCTAGAAGATGTAATACCACTCATTCCATGCCTGCAAAGGGAATTTTTGTGGTGGGCTCAAGCAAGTCATTTAAACAAAGGCATGTCTTTCAACAAACCTCTAGCAAGTCAAACCATTACAACAGATGCCTCAGATCATGGATGGGTGCACATGGAGGGCAGATGCATTCAAGGGCAATGGACTCCCAGGGAAATGCATCTGCACATAAATCAAAAAGAGATGTTGGCAGTGATACATGCAATCGAGGCCTTGAAATCCCTTCAACAAGGTCATCTGCTAATAAGGACAGACAACACCACTGTCATGTGGTATATAAACAAGCAGGGAGACACTCACTCTTACCCCCTCTGCAGACTAACAATGACTCTTTGGGAAAAGTCCCTGAATCTGAACATCCACTTGCAATCCCAGTTTGTTCCAGGCAGGGACAATGTTCTGGCGGACAGGCTGAGCAGAAATTTCTTGTATCTGTACGAATGGATGCTGCATCCACACATTTTCTCACAAATAACAAGTGCATGGGGAAGACCGGACATAGATCTCTTTGCTTCTCACCTCAATCATCACCTGGAGAAGTTCTGTTCAAGGACGCGCCATCCTCTAGCCTGGAGAACGGATGCTCTCTCCTTCAGCTGGAATTCCCTAACAGTTTATGCATTCCCTCCTCTACCATTACTGACCAAGGTGTTATTGAAGATCAAAGCAGAACAACCAAAAGGAATTTTGATAGCTCCAGACTGGCCAAGGCAGCACTGGTATCCATTACTACTGAGCATAACTCACACCAAACCGTGGCCCTTGCCTCAATGGCCTCTGCTTCTAACTCATCACAATTACAGGACTGTTCATCAAAACCTGCAAACATTGCAGCTGACAGCTTGGAGGGTCCCATGACTTTCACCCATATCTCTCTTTCCAAAAAAGTACAAGAAATCTTGCTGGAAGCGTGCAGACCTTCCACCAGAAAAACCTGTTCAGCCAAGTGGAAGAGATTCATCATCTGGAATGCCAACAAGGGTCAGGATGCATCAGTAATGAGCATACCACAGATATTAGAATACTTGGCAGAAATGTTTCATAGTGGCCTCTCATATTCTTCCATAAAAATTCACGCTTCAGCAATCTCAGCAAAATACAGCTGTGACCCACCTGTGTTTTCGCATCCCTTGCTAAGACAGTTTCTAAGAGGGATAAAGAATATCAAACCTCCCAGAAAACCACCAATACCTGCATGGGACCTCAATTTCGTCTTGGAAAAATTAACTCTTCCTCCTTTTGAACCAGCAGCATCTTCAGAAATGCAATTTCTCTCCTGGAAAACGGTTTTCCTGTTGGCAGTTACCTCAGCAAGAAGAGTCTCAGAGATACAGGCCCTGATGGCAGTACCTCCCTTCCTCATTTTTCATCAGGACAGAGTTTCTCTAAGAACCAATCCTTCGTTCATGCCAAAAGTGATATCCAGGGTGTCTGTAAATCAAGCAATTCACCTGCCTACTTTCTTTCCCAATCCTCAAAATAGGGGGGAAAAGCTGCTGCACACTTTGGACATACACAGACAATTACGCTACTACTTGGACAGAACAAAGACCACCAGAAAGTCTGATCAACTATTTGTAGCCTATGCTGCTGGAGTGCAAGGAATGGCAATCTCCAAACAAACAATTTCAAAATGGATTGGACACTGCATCAGATTCTGTTACTCTTTCCATGGAAAAGGTGTGCCAGCCAATATTAGGCCACACTCCACCAGAGCTATAGCCACATCCACAGCCTTTCTAAGAGGAGTGGCTACAAAGGACATTCTAGAGGCTGCTACATGGAGCTCCGTGCATACATTTACCAAACACTACAACCTGCCTTTATACTCGAGATACCGAGCAGGCTTTGCTTCGGCAGTCCTGCAGGGCATTTAACTACACCATCCCTTTCTTAGATCCTACCACCCCCAGCTTGGCTATGGTATTCAACCCATATGTCAGGACTGCAGTTGCATTCTTGAAGGACATAGTACAGTTTTGTACCTACCATAAATGTAGATGTCCGATAGATATGCAACTGCAGTCAGGTTTTCCCTCCCTCCTACCCCTCTGTAATTCTCTTTTTTGGGTCCACTCCCCCTTTTTCAAATTAGCTGGGGATATCTGTTATGGTGTATCTGTTTATTACTGTTGTGCATGTCTGGAATTTTTATCCATTCTCTAAAATTAGCCTTCCTTGGAGGGCACCTGGCATCTGGGGCAAGAAACACTGAAGAAGATGGCGTCGGCTGATGCTTTTATACCCTAGCCGCTCTGACGTCGGGGAAGAGGCGACATCAGCCGACGCCGGACCCAGACTTTGGAATCCGGCCGACTGAAAGGCTGCCTGAGGCAGGACAACCCATATGTCAGGACTGCAGTTGCATATCTATCGGACATCTACATTTATGGTAGGTACAAAACTGTACTTTCCTTTTAACAATGTCCTGAATATTTTTTGCATAATTATTGTATGACACCACTAGTGCATGTGTAAAGTTACCAGGGGGAATAATGTTTGAAGTTCCAACCTGTGTAAGTGTTTCCGTAGGTACTACTTTGTCATGGACCAACAGTGGCAAATATCTTTTACCCCATAGTTGGGTGACATCAGTGACAATATGGTTGAGAAAATCTCTAGAGTACCCCCTTTGCAAAAACATGTTTCTCAAAATATCAACTTCATCATTAAAGAAATTTCTAGTGGAACACATCCGAGCAGCTCTCACCAGTTGTCCTTTAAATATGTTGTATTTAACATGTTGAGGGTGACAACTGTGGTAATCTAATTAACAATTTGAAAAAGTAGGTTTGGGAAATATTTTAGGCGCAAAGGTGTTACTAGCATAATCCTTGAAAATTGTTACATTTAGGTAATCAATAGAATCATAACCCAAGTGCCCAGTTAATGACTAAAAGGAGGAAGATTCTTCCAGAAAAATGATAAAATTAGTGTGAGTATCAATGTCACCATGCCTGCATAGAATAAAAATGTCATCCAGGTACCTCAGGTAAGTGTGCCATCTGGAGGAGAAAGAGCTAGACAAAACAAATTTTCCCACCTGTATAGCACAAGATTCGCTTATATTGGTGCACAACATGCACCCCATGATAACATCTTTAGTTTGTTTATAATATTCACCCTCAGATACAACAAAATTGTTGGGTAAAACTAGTTCCATTAAATCAATGATGCAATTAATACTAGAGCCATTGAGTTCATTAAGTTCAGTAATGGCTTTATGGAGCAAATCCAAACCAGCGGAGTGAGGAATGGAAAAAAAAAAACAAATCCTCACCATCAATAGCGAAAAACTGGAGGGCAGAGCCTAGATGACCAACTGAGAGCAGTGACTTTGAAGAGGGCTCCATAAACTAGTATAATAATATAGGAAAATTTTATTATTTTCAAGTTTAAAACATCAGAAATCTATAGATAAACTACTAAACTACATAAATATCAATTTTGGTGGCGATATACAAAAAAGTTCCAGTCAACTAACTTGGAGATATATTGAGTCTCTGAATATGAACAACTCAAGGAATTCTCATCCAGATGCTGCTTTGAAAAAAGAACTGCATTTGATGACATCTACCTTACAGGAACTATCTTTGAAGATGGATGGCTTTAAAAATTACTTAGAAAACCTCAAATTAAATTCTCAAAAACAGACTAATACTCTTAAGGAACTATTACAGCAACCCCATACAAAAATAACAAATATAGAGACTTCTCTAAATGACATTGAAGGGAGACTCAAAGAGGAAAAATTCCAAAAACAATTTCTGCTTAAACAGAATACATGGCCGCTTAACAAAATAGATGACTTAGAAAGCAGGGACAGGAGAAACAACATAAGGATCTTTGGTCTGCCTGAAAACACTGAAGGAGAACACATTATTTCATTCTTAACAACCTTGATTCCTGAATTTTTAGACTTGAAAGAGGGACTTTCATTTGGAATTGAAAGGGCGTATAGAGCACTGAGGAAACCTGCTTCTAACTCAACAAATATTCCACCTAGATCCATAGTTATAAAATTTCTTTCATTTCTGGACAAGGAACTAATATTAAAATCTGCTTGGAGAAAATCACCCTTAAAATACAATCAAAGCCTGATAAGGTTTGACAATGATTATTCTTCCAGAATACTAGAACAAAGGAAAAAAGTCTGGCCAATAATAAAACAAAACAAAACAACATTAAAGCACAGCTGGCCTTTCCAGCCAAGATAAAATACTTTTTGCCAATGAGATGAGAACCTTTAATGCCTTAGAAGAAGCTACTATATTCATCAAAAACAACAACATAGTGTCTATCCTAGAAGAAATGGAATGGATGGCCTCTACTCTTAAAAGAATAAAGAAACAGATCCTTAGACTGATGCTAAAAAGAAGAAACAAAAAACTGATTCCAAGATAGCTGTTCCAAAAAGTAACTCTTACAACTACATCTCTCAAAGTATCAACTGATATGGTACATCACTTGTCATCTGTTTTTATTCAGAAAAAAGGAGGGTTTCTTAAACAACTGAGAAATAGTAACGAGTTATTCAAAATGTTCAAAGAGTCCAATAATTCTTCACAAAGGTAGGTCAAGATGGGTTACTATTTACATTATATATAAGCCAAACAAAGCAACATATAAAACAAACGTAGAAGTTTCTATTCCTCTACTTGAACTCAATGAATACTTATCTTATTAATTTTTCATTGATTT
This sequence comes from Protopterus annectens, assembly GCF_019279795.1. NCBI lineage: Eukaryota > Metazoa > Chordata > Ceratodontiformes > Protopteridae > Protopterus > Protopterus annectens. The sequence continues at coordinate 1,261,447,576 of NC_056732.1, read as the reverse complement.
TACTTATAATAATTTAAGTAATTCATTAACTAATTCAACGAGGTACCATTCATCAGAGTTCAGACTCAAATGTAACAAATTACCATCATATATAATAGCAGCAACAGTAGAGTGTTTTGAAAAAAAATGCTGTCATGGGGACTAATGCCTTCTTCAGTTAAAGTATGATTTAGAAATTTCATGTATATCCTGGTTAAGTAATAGTAGCAAGCTCTTAGTACAAATGTCGTTATTATTTTGTCTAAATATAGTTAAAGTCAATTATGTCAGGTATCATAGCTTCGAGTGCTGTTTGATTAAGCCTGACATGATGTGCGTGGATGCAGCTGTATCTGGCAGCTGTTGTATGTTGCCAATTTTATCTCTGGGAAGCTGTGGATTGCGGCTTGTGATCGAGGTTTACTGATGCTTGGGTATTAGGATGACACATTTGGTGTTTTAGCCTGGATCCTAGGGAAGCGGATGGATAAAACTGTGATTTGGGATATTTTGGCAGAGAATAGTTTTATACATTTGCCGAGTGAAAGGTGGGAAGGCTGAAAGAATGTGTATACGCTTGTTGTGGCGATTCGTTGGGAGGGTTTTTTTTTTTTTGATATGTTTGCTCTCTGTTCTTTTCCTGGCTGCTGCCTTGCCGAAAGGGAGTGAATTTAGGCTTGAAGTTGCAGTGAAGTGAAGCTTGGCTTCAGGTGCATAGCGAGCCTCTGGTAGGGTCTATATTATATATTCAAAGTTTCAAAACTTCGAACCTTATATATTCGACAACATATGAGCGAAGTTTGAAACATCGAAAATATAAAAAATTTAAAAAAAAACTTACCTCAATGCTCTGAGCAGCACCCCCACCCCCCTACTTAAATATACCAACTCCGAGATCACACTTCAGTGCAGAAAAGGGAAATTTTCCCATTTTGCGCCGTACGGAGCTGTTGCTTTTCACCTTCAAACTTTTTAAAGTTTGATTATGTGGTGTTGACCATATGACAGTCAAACTTTAAAATGTTTGAATAATTAATAGGGATGCCCTCTGGTATGCAGTACACAGACACACTAACAGAAAAAGATGCTCCCATGTTGCTGTGGTAATGGAGACAGAGTGACGATAATGTTTAACGGCTCTGACGAGCTTCTGAGATGATTCTCAGCAATGAAGTTTTTGTTTTTTTTTTTTAAAAAAAAATATAATAAAAGGGCTGTTTTAAACCACATGTACACATATTGATGGTCTCCCAACACTTCATTTAGCTCATTAAGTTGATTCTTGATAAAAAAAATAATAATAATAAGTGCAATTTTTTATTTAAAATGTATTTTGGTCCAAACACATTAAGGACTTACATAAGAGTGGAAGTCTGAGTTATTGTGAAAGACTAAGAGCACTTGGTCTTGTGCAGTACCCTTTACAGTAGTCTGGGAGGAGAGCTTGCTCGGACGTGTTGGGCATATGGGGATAGCTGATTCTAGGGGTGTTTGGGGTTGCTGGGAAGTGCTAAAGAGCCATCAGATTTCCTTCGTGGAAATATCTGTGGCAATGGAAGGTGTGTTGAGTGGTTCACTGGCAGAGTAGCCACTTCATGGAACAGGCTGTTAAAATGGAACAGGACAAATTTTGGTTTGGATATTTTAAGAACAGTCTGGAAACACACAACATGAACTAGTGAACGGTATCCTGGCAAAACTGGAAGGGCATTGTTGCCATGTATGAAGTACTGATATGTTTGTATGCAAGGAGGGAAATATGCTTATAAAAAATAAGAAACTAGAAGGGTCTCATAATTTAAAGGCTATGGACTGTATAAACATGCTCGGAAGGAGCTAATAATAAGAATAAGCATTACAACTTGTGGTCTCTCAAATAACTAAGCAACAGCCAACACACACACAATAGTTATGTAATGTATGATTTTAGTAAACTTAGACATAAATATACAATCGTCATATAAGATGAAGCAGTCTGTTGAATTTAGATATTAAAGACAGGATTTAATAACATGGACTTGTGTATAACAACACTACTGTTTTAACTTGTCATAAATGACATGCACTACATTGAAAATCAAGGGGAAGCATGATGATTTTCTTATATAAGTAAATGTGCATCACAAGTCATGTAATTGCTTTAACTTGAATTGTAGTGTTTTGTAACCCATCTTGACCATATATAATACTTAAGCAGTTGCCAATGTAACTAATGTTTTATACATGACATCAAACTGACAAAGTTGTTTATGAGAAACAATAGAAGCCTGAACTTGAAATGTCACAGAATGTAACAATCATATTCTGAACAAATAGTATTAAATTGACAACAGACACTCAGTTTAATAACATGGGCTTGTGTATAATAACACTACTGTTTTAACTTGTCATAAATGGCATACACTATATTGAACATCAAGGGGAAGCATGATGATTTTCTCATATAAGTAAATGTGCATAACAAGTCATATAATTGCTTTAACTTGAATTGTGGTTTTGTAACCCATCTTGTCCATACATAACACTTAAGCTGTTACCAAGGTAACTAATGTTTTATACATGACATCAAACTGACAAAGTTGTTCAAGGGGTTGGGAGGGTGGCCTAATGGCTAAAATGTTTGCCTTACAAACACAAGATGCAGGGTTTGAGTCTCACAATGGATAATTGGCTAGGCTTAAAATGGCTTGCAAGGGCAGTTAGCCTGGTACTAACCTATGAACCTATGAACAAGGGAAACAATATTAGCCTGAACTAGGAATGTCACAGAATGTCACATTCTGAACAAATAGTATTTAATTGATAATAATCGCTCAGTTTAACCTTTGCTGATTATACAAAATAGAATGTTGCCATCTAAATCTAAAAGCTTTCAGTATATGCCATAAAATGGCAGTTTATGAATATGGAAAGGGAACTTGTAATCATTAATCACAATAAGTGAATTTGTTATTTTTACCCTATAATTTTATTCATTTTATAATAAGAAATGACAGATATGAAAATCCTTATGTGTAGGAAATGGAGGGAAGAGGGATGCACTGATAATTAAAATGCACTAACTTTCATCAATGTTCGCATAAAACAAACTAGATGCTTCAGGTAAGTTAGCAATAAAGTGATTACTTAAATTCTGGCAAACGATGAAATATAACTTCTGCTATATCCAGTAAAATACATTGTATTATAAACATTAGGTATATATATTATTACCATCTATTTATATTAAGTAATAAGTTTTGAAAGACTTCATCAATAAGAGTGAATATGTTAAACAACTGTGTGGTATAATCTTTTACTGAGGTTTTATATATGATACATTCTACTTTACTATGATTGAATTGCTTCTCATCTATCGTTCATGTGAATATTAATTGCTTGTACAATAGGTAGACATTTATATTGTATTAGAATTTTGTCTAATCTACAATAGTACTATATTTGTTCAAAATAATATAAATTTTGCTTATTCCTATTACAAATATTCTCCATATGATAATTAAAATTTTGGAGCTCTGATATTCTGGATTGTCAAGGTATGAGTGATAATCTGCTGGATTTAGGTTTTTCTATCAGATTAGGATTGATTTTCATTCCATGGCTAGTACAGATCTTAGCTTAGCTTAGTTTGGTGGATTTTATTGCTATTGGATTAAATAAAGTCTCTTCCTGGGACCTGTGGCTCCAAGTGCTTCTGTTTTCTACTGTAATTTAGTTTTTTCGAGGCACTTACTCTTCCAGTCATTTGTTTGACAGATCTTTGCTTTGTTAACATTTATTAATTTAAATTTATTTCACAAAAACATTTTTAGTATGCCTGACCAAAACATTACTTTATTGGTAAACACTCAAAGTATAAAACTGATAATTTCCGTTAAAAGCTCAAACATATACTTTATAGTTATCAGAGGAACATGTTTAATAGTCACAATAAAACAAAAAATACAAAGTCTAAATAAGCTATTATTATCTTTAAATACTATTGGATTAAACAATCCTAGCAAGATATCAAATTTACTAAAATTTAAAACTGAACAAAGCACAAATAGTCTTCCTCCAAGAAAGTCATTTCAAAACAAATGACAATTACAAATGGAATCCTAAGGAATATATGATATTGGTGCAATCCATTTATAAGACAAAGGCAAAAGAGGTAACAATTTTATGGAAAACAAATGTGATTAACCCCAAAATCATGTATAAGTATGAAGATAAAGAGGGCCTTATGGCATTAGTAATAGTTAAATATAATAACAGAATATGGACACTAGCCAATCTATACTGGTTCCCATGCATTGGAACAGGAACTGTTAAAACACTTGGATTTCATTTCCAATAATTATAAAGGCAACTTAATATTAGGAGATTTTAACTGTATGTTTGATATTCCTGAAACTACACATAAAAGAACGCTTCCTACATCTGCTGTATGAAAAGCTTTAAACAAAGTGGGTAGAATCATTTCATCTTGTAGATACTTTCACATTTAAAGAAGATAAATCTTTGTTGTTTTCTCAAGAGCACAGATATGGTACCCAAACTAGAATAGATAATATATTTGCTGCCCATGACTTACACTTTAAAATCATTAATTTCTTAATCACTCCCTGCCCCTTTTCAGACCACAATTCATTGATACTAAAACTTCATAATGGGTACAAACCATTAATCTTTAACTCCAGAATTCCAGCATATATAACTGAAATTAAAGAGTTCAAACCCTGGTTATTATCTGAATTACAGCTCTTCTTAGATATTGATTACACCACAGAGATAAATAAAATAATGATATGGGACTCATTAAAAGCTTACATATATGGTAAAACCCTAACTTGGTATACAAAAAAAAATCAGAGATTGGGATTCTGAATTATTAGATCTACAATCCAAACTTTTGTCAGTAAAAGCTGAAAAAAATCAAAATCATTTGGAGATGAAAAAGAAAGTAGAAGTATTAAATAATAAATACAATGAAATTCTAACACATAAAACTAGTTTAGCTTTAGAAATACCTTGGCCACTTCTCCCAAATATCTACATAATTTATCCACAAGAATCAAAATACAATCAAAAGCTAATAACAGTAAAGGTATCTTTCTTGAAAAGAAAGGAAAAAATGTCTTGGATATAGATGACATTCTTGATGCCTATAGAAATCACTATATGGAACATTTCCAAAAAGAAAATATACATATTGATCAATTAAATCTAGATGAAAAATGTTCTAATATAAAAAAACAGAAAAATTAAAACTAGATTTGCAAGGACCCATATCCTACAAAGAAATTACAGATACAATAAAAGAGGGCAAAAATAATAAAGCTCCAGGTATAGATGGCATAATTATGGAAATATATAAACTTTTTCCGTCAAAGATACTATTTCTCCATAAAACACTATTAGAAATTCAGTCACAAGCTTTAATACCACCGTCTTGGAGAGATTCCTTAACCACACCAATCCTAAAGGAAAACAAATCCCTAAACCTCTGCACCTCTTATAGACCTATATTATTATTAAATGATGACTATAAGATATTTATGACAATATTAACCAACAGAATGAAAACAGCATTATCCAAAACAATAAATAATGATCAAACTGGATTTATATATCATAGACACACACATGACAATAGTAAAAGGATCATTTATCTTCTACATTATGTTAATAAACAAAATAAAGGAACACGTATAATTGGCTTAGATATAGAGAAAGCCTTTGATTCCCTAAGCTAGGACTATTTATTCAAAATCCTAATGGTATTTGAATTTCATGCATCCTTTCTTCATCTCCTAAAGAATATATACATATATATATATATATATATATATATATATATATATATATATATATACACACACAAATAATTTAGCGTATGTCAAGTTAGGTCCTTTTACCTCTGAATCTACACATATAACAAAAGCCACTAAACAAGGATGTCACATGTCACTGATTCTATTTGCTCTGGCTATTGAAATATTGGCAGATTCAATTCCCCAATTTCCACCTGCCCCTACTGTGTCTAGCTTTATAGCCACTATTCCACTCCCCCCCAGCTGAACCAATCAATAATCCCCTACTCAGCCTAACTCATCATTTCCACCCCTCCTTTTCCTATCCAGACCATTTAGTACTGTACCTTTTCCTATCCAGACCAATCAGTACTGCATTGTGTACATTACTCCAGCCCCCATCCCTCCCCGAGTAGCAAATATCCAACCTCAAGATCCTGAGGGTCCTAGTCCTATAACACCAATATAGCCTCCATCCATTATATCATACAAAGCAATGTCACTACTCTCTCTGCTATCCCTCATGCTATTTCCATATTTCCTCTCCGTTTATGAAAATCAGTCCTACCTAGGAATTCACCACCCAAAATCTCAAACTAGGCCTTATGTACGTAATAACACAGGCTACCCACTAGTTACAACTATTACCAACTCCTTAACCGCAAAACACTATCTGCCTATTAGACCCAGATACATCAGCTCAAAATCTAAATGCTATCAGAAATCTCTAAACAAAATCCTGAAAGTTATAGCAATTATATGCAATAACCTAGCAATGGATGGAGATGTTCATCCAAACCCTGGCCCTGCCAACTTAGATACTGGAACGTTCACTACAACTAACCCAGTTATATCACTATCAAATAATAAGGCCCCCAACTCCCTCCTGATCTGCCAACTAAATATATGTAGCATAAATAACAAGTACACAATCTGCATGCCCTCCTACAAGTCCATTCCCCTGGTATTCTATGCCTAACTGAAACCTGGCTGAAACCATCAACCTCAGATAATGAAATACTACCACCTGGGTATAGTAATACTTAGACTTGATTGCTCCACCAGGAAGGGAAGAGAGATAGCTGTACTCTTCAGATCTACACTAAATGTCACCTTAGACTCCAGTCAACCACCCTAGGTCAATAAGGCAGAAATAATTGCTACCAAGCTCCAAATTAACAAAAACAAAAACATAAATATAGTCTGTGTGTATATTCCACCAGGGAATAATACCAATACCCTAAAAGACATCCTGCAATGGTTAGCTAGTAACTATCCACAAGAAACCATAGTACTAGGAGACCTTAACGTTGATTGGAACACTTATTCCTCTCAATTTCCTACCACCCATGTAAACCTGTATGGATTCACATAGGTTATATTCACTCCAACCAGGATAGGAAAACTTAACCAAAAATATAGTATACTAGATTGAATACTAATCAATAGCCACCCCCAAATGTATTCTTCGGGGGCCATCCCCGATGACCTCAGCGACCACTTTCTAACCTTTATCTGCAAACACAAATCTAATTACTCCCAGCAGCCCATCTACAGAACAAAAAGAAATAGTAAAAGCTTCAATCCTAGCAAGTTTCAGGATGAACTTAAGGCATGCAACTGGACTGCCCTAAAGCACCTGCCCCTAGATGAAGCTGTCTCCCACTTTAACAATAAATTCCTTACCATCCTCAATGCTCATGCTCCCGCTCGTTCCATGAGGGTAAAAACAAAAGCTGCCCCGTGGTTATATAAAGAAACTAAAACAAAAATCATAGTCAGAAATAAAGCATGGACAACATGGCGTGTTACAAAAGACCCCATAAATCAAACCAAATTTAGACAACTAAGAAATGAGACAAAACAAGATATTCTATTAGATAAAAAAATACTACCTCCATCTTCAACACAGGAACCAAAATAACCCCCAAAAATTCTGGGCAGGGATAAATAAATTACTGCACCCAGGTCAAACCACCACTCCACCTTCCTCAACCTCTACCGATAAACTACCAGAGGGTATTGCTAACACCTTTAATAATTTCTTTACTGAAACCATTCAAGCCGTTGCAAGCCAAATACCCCTTAACTCCTGTAACCCACTGGATAGCACTCCCAGCCTTCCTTTAGCTTCTAACCAGTCTCTACATCTTTCATTCGTTCACTACTCAAAAAAATTAAAACCTACTACTCTAGCCGCAGACCTTCTCCCAGCTGAATATTTGCAAAAAGCTGCTGATACTATAGCGTACCCTGTTTCCATTCTAATTAATCGGTCCATATCAGAAGCCTCAGTCCCCTCTGTCTTGAAAATATCTTGTCATACCCCTCCATAAAGGTGGTAACTCTACTGAGTTATCCAATTATAGACCCATAGCCATCTTATCACGTCTGGCAAAAATAATGGAAAAATGCATCCATAAACAACTCCTGAGTTTTCTAACCCAAAACAACCTACTGGCTAACTCCCAGCATGGCTTCAGACCATATCATAGTACCATCACAGCTCTCCTCACCTTCTCTAATCAAATAAACTATAACAGGAACAGCAACAAGCTATCTTCAGCCCTTTTCTTGGACCTGTCAAAGGTGTTTGACATGGTTAACCGCCATCTTCTCATCAACACCCTGGCAACAATGTCCCTAGGTAATCAGCCTCTCTGATGGTTTTAATCCTACCTGCACGATAGACAACAATCCATCTTATGGCAGAACAAACTCTCAAACCTCCTACCCAACACTCTAGGTGTCCCACAGGCGTCTATCTTGGGACCACTTCTGTTTTCCATTTTTATCAGTGACCTCCACACTGTAATTCCTGAAGCCATCTTCATTCAATATGCAGACGGCTCAACTTTGATCTGCACTGCCACCTCGCAAACAGAACTGCTATCAATAACTCAGAGTACTTTCAACCTAGAGAACTGGCTTGCCACTTGCTGTCTGATTCTCATCCCTAATAAAACAAAGCTCCTCCTTTTCACCCCCACTCAAAGATCCACAGCATTATCTCTCTGCACTAAGGCTAATAACGGTACCATTATCTCTCCAGATGCCCATACAAAACTACTAGGAGTTATTATAGACAACAATCTTAAGTTTGTTATGCACGTCAACAAAACAATCAAAACCATTAACAGAAAGCTGGGCTTAGTTTATAGGATAAAGCCATTCCTTACCCCATATCAAGGGAGCCAGCAGGATTTTTTGCAGGGGGGGTGCAAACCCAGAGCCCCACCCACATAGCTCTCCCTGCCCCCTGCCAACATAGCCCCGCCCATGTCCACCCACCCCAAGCCCCGCCCACACAGCCATTCCAGTGTCCCATTACTTAGCTATTTCTCCCCATTTGCCGTAGACACTGTTCAAATCTCTGTGTGCATACTGTTTTATGCTTTAGTTCTACAATGATTACAGGCAGTTGGATTTAATTTACAACTTTTATTTCAAACATTATAGCCCAAACACTGAGACATTTACTAAACCTAAACAAAGCAATAGTCTTACAATGAAAACAGACTTGGCATTAAAGCTTCTCTACTTTTGAAACTTACATTCAATGAAACAGCATTGAAACCCACATTCAAAGAAAATGCATCTGGCCAGTGGCAGGTTATTTACCTTTGAACTGTTTTCAAGCAATAGGCTCCTTGCACACTGTTAGGGCCATGCAAAAGATTTGATTTACCTGATTGTATTAATTATAATATATAATTGAATTATATCCCTTGTATTATACAGCAACACTTGAGTGTCTCTGCCGAAGTAAAAGTAATCTGAATAATTCCACATTAAAGATACCTGAAACTAATGAAGATGTTGTTGCTAGAAAACTGTATATTTCAGTGTTTCATCTACAAATTCAGTGCCTGCTTCCGTCAAAGAATAAATTGCCTATGTTAAATTAAAAAATGGTAAGCTGGTATATTTCAATAGAAAATGGATGGCAAGCTGAAAAACAGGTTCATAGTTATTAGGCATCTCATCCAAAGGAGGACATCCTCAGGACTGCAGCATACAGATGTACATGCTGTATTTTTTTTTTTAAAAACTTTTTATTGAATTATTAATATATGCATATTTACAATACAACAAGAACACAATAACCAAAATGAACATTGGATATAAGAGCATGGGAGTTCAAGTATAAATGCAAGACTATAACAATGTAAATGCAAGAACTCCAAACAGGACAACTATAACATAACTATATACAAAGTATGAATATGTTAAACCAGAGGCAACAAAGTATATAAGCCTGTATATTAAGGAGTATGCATGTAAATGTAAGTGAGAGAGAGCTAGGTTAATAAAACTATAAAAAAAAAAAAAAATGACAGAGATTATTAAACACTATCCAAGATGTGTAATACCTTTTCTAAGACTTTATTGTTAATAGCTAACTTCTTTGGACTCTTCACCAGTAATTTCTGAGCTGAAATATAAGAGTAGGCTAAGGTTCTAAAGTTATTCCACTTTAGTTTGGTGCGGTCTAACCAATTTTTAGTAATATAAAACTTAATGAGTGAACAAATATAAACTAACACATGTGTATCAAATTTTGATAGATGAATAATAGGAATATGAAGAATCGCTAATTCCCAGGATAGTGTGGATTTTTGGTATCCCATTTTTTGTAATCTGATTTTAAGGGAGGTCCAAAGTTTATGAGAGTGCTGACAGGACCACAAAATATGTAAGAGATCAGCATTAAAAGAAGAACAGCAAGAACATGAGGAGGGAATTCTGGAGTCAAACTTGTTAAGTTTGGAAGGAGTATGATATGCATTATTAAATATTATTAACTGGGTATAAAAAAGCTTCTTGAATGGGGAATAGTCTAAAGTATCCTTGATGGCTGAAAGTTTCTGAGTTAAAGACAAATGGACATTCTGTTTATCCCAATAATCAGAAAATAGACAAATATTATTATGTATTATCTGATTAACCAGATTATAAGATTTAGATAACATCTTCTGTGGTAATGTTAGAGCTTGCATAACAGTGGTAAGATTTGTAAAATCATTTATACTTACTTTAATGTGAGCAAATTTCACAATGATGCTATCTCTCAATTGACGTAGTATAGTAATGTAATTAATATTTGCTTTCAGCTTTATGCGTAGGTTAGTGAGAGATAAATCGTTGTATTGTAGCAAGTCCCACACAGTGAAACTTTGAATAAGTGGAAATTTAGAAAGATTAAAAGGTACATTATTAAACTGGATATTAGGATTTAAGTGTAAAGGTTGTGTTAGTTGAAAAATGCTATCTAGATTAATGAGTTTTATTAATTCTTGAAAATAATTGATCTTTTGTTTTTAAGGGTTTGGAAATTTTCAGAATGTTAGCAGCTTCCTTAGAAAGGAAAGGAAGAGCAATCGGGTCAATATTTTTACTTGAAATGTATTGATGCCATAATTTGGTCCAAATGGGGTACTGCCTATACCTATCAGTTTTCAAGTTCACAATGGTGAGTAGTTTGTTAGCGAAATAATTAAATAATACATGTAAAAGTTCGAAGATCTAGGCCTCCTTTATTTTTAGGACACGTTAATTTAAGATATGATATTCTGACTGACTTAGGAGACCAGATAAATCTAGCTAATTCCTTATTGACTTTTGTAAAGAAAGATTTAGGAATAATCTGGTCTATGGCATTAAATTGAAATAGGAGTCTAGGAGTATATTCATTTTGACTATCGCTGCTTTGGATAAGAGTGATATATTAAGTAATTCCCATCTATGTAAATCTAAAACTATTAATGACCATACTCTGTGAATATTATTTTGAAATGTAGAAAGACCATTATGCTCAATTTGAGTACCTAGGTATTTAATTGCATAGGTGAAAGAAAAAGGGGAATCTGAAAATATGTGAGGTTTATGGGCAGATGGATTTATAGGAAAGATGAAAGTTTTATGAGAATTCACCTGATAATCAGAGGCCTGTGAAAATTTATTAATAATATTGATTATTTTCACAAGGTCTGTACTAGGTGTTTGGAGGTATATCACCAAGTCATCCGCAAATGCAGAAAAGGGCACCTCAGTATTTAAAATGTTGTGAATCTTGTGAAAAGTGTTTTGTGTTATATATAATAACATTGGCTCTAAGTATAGATTAAAAAGAAAAGGAGATAATGGGCATCCCTGTCTCGTACCATTAGTGATTTTTATAATCTTAGAGGCATTTCTATTGATGTGAAGAAAGGTGGAAGAATCCTTATATAAAACTTTAATAAAATCAATAAAAGTATTAGGTATATTAAAGCAAGACATAGTACGAAAAAGAAAGTCCCAATTTACACTGTCAAAAGCTTTTGAAGCGTCAAGGATCAGTGCATATATAGGATTTCTATATTTTTTTGCAAAGTGTATAAAGGCATCTAGAGATAAAGTGTTGTCCCATACATTACTGTGGGACATAAAGCCTGATTGATCTGGGGAAATTAATGATGTTAGAACTTTTTTCAATCTCTCAGCTAATAATGAGGCTAAAATTTTAATGTCAATATTAATTAAGGAGATAGGTCTATAATTATTAGGATCTGTTTTGTCTTTATTATTTTTTAGAATTAATATGGTTTTTGAGACATTCCAATGTAAATCTGATATACCATTTATTTTTATGTAGTTAAAAACTTTAAGAAGAAAAGGTACAAGAATTGACCTGAGTCTTATAAAATTCTGGTGTAAATCCATCCGGACCTGGGGATTTATTAGTTTTAATCTTGTCAATGGCTTCTGAAATTTCTTGAGATCTCAAAGGGGCCGATAGTGTTTTCCTTTGTTGATCATTCAGTAGTGGGAATTTAATGGAAGATATAAAACTTTCAATATGCTGTGTAGTCATAGGGCCAGGCTCTTTAGAGTATACATCTGAAAACAAGGTAGTGAAAAGATGCATAATTTCTAAGTCCGTATTATATATCTTGTTGTTATAGTGTATGGGTGCTATTCTAGGTAAGGACTGATTATTTTTAATTATTCTGGCGAGAACTTTAGAGGGGACTTGAGCCCATTCAGAATAAGTAGCTAAGAGCCTTTGTTCTATTATAGAGAGATTATGTTGGTGTAGTAGTAAAAGTTATTTTTGGAATTCACTAATTTGTAGATATATAGAAGAATCAGGATTCAATCTGTGCTGGTTTTCTAAAGTTTGGATTTTTAGTTTTAACGAGGATTCTTTATTTCTATACTGTTTTTTAAGATAAGAAACCTTGCTAATTAACTCTCCTCTAAGGTTTGCCTTACAAGCAGCCCATTGAACATCATATGGAATGTCTGATGTATCAAGATTGGAAAACATTTCTTGTATAATCTCAGTAATTATAACATGGATATTCTTATTCAAGAGAAGGTTGTTGTTAAATATCCATCTATTTTGTGTATATATGCGTGGCCTCGTTATATCAAAGCTAATCTTAAGTGATATCCTTGAATAATCAGATAAAAATCTAGGCTCCATGAAGTATTCAATTTTTTGATGCATAAGAAAAACAGAAACAAGAAAAAAATCTAGTCTTGACCATGCATTATAACATTTAGAATAATATGTATATCTATCTTTCCTGTCAGTATGTACATTGAGGGTAATGGGATCTATAAGGTTCAGGTCTAACATTAATTCTTCTAGGGCAATAGATGCTTGGTGATTATATGAAATTGATCTACTAGTACGATCGATATCAGGATTAATAATGGCATTCCAATCCCCACCCATAATAATATAATGATCCTTGAAAGATGAAAGAATATTACATATCTGAATAAAGAAAATATGTTGGTGGTCACAAGGACTATATAAATTAAAAAACAAGAGTGGTTTATCAATGTTAGGAAAATAAGAAGAGAAATAACACCATCTACCATCTGCGTCATAATTTATGTTTGTAATATTACCTAGGAAATTGTTTTTGACTAAAATTGCCACACCTCTTGAATTAGAGCAATCCCTGGCTGCAATTATCATTTTAACCCATTTCTTATTGTTTTCTTTTTTCCAGTCATCTCTATGCATGTGTGTTTCCTGCAGAAAACAAATACTGGCCTGAGATTTGAACACTAAATGAAACAGTAGTGATCTCTTAGTTTTGTTCTGTAACCCTCTGACATTCCAAGAATCAATATATAAAGACATTACATTAGTTGCTTTAAGTCTATGTATCTACTTTAGTGTTTACTCAGTAAAATCTTAAATACTTTACTTAGTATAATCCTAAAAAAATAGAAAATATTGAACCTAGTCTCACTGTATAAATTATATTGTATGTTACTGCCTCTCAAAAGTTCCAAAATCAAAACCAGTTCCCTCCATACTAACCCGGTGCCTACCCACCCATCTACAACAAAAGAAGGAACATATGAATCATCACAAATAATAAAGTTAACTTTGGTTAACATAATAGAAATCATAACTGAAATAGTTCTATAAAGAGTCCTGAAAAGGACTATTATATCTTTAAACATATCTATACATATATACAAAAACATGGAAAACAAAATGTCCGTCATAGTAAAACCTCACCACACCAACTCTCCTTCTCACTGTAGTGTTTAAAATAAAATTAAATGTATTGACAAGTCTGTGGTATCCGCTAGATGTAATGTGTATATGATAGGTGTTGATAGGGATATGAACCTATTTGTGACTCTGGGATATTAGACTCAACTTTTATTAGTACCCATTTATCACCTGTTTATGTAGCTGTCATACTACATATATAAATATAAATGACAACTGTTTATATGACTTAAGAAGTGTTTAAGAAAGACAATTCTACACACAATCTTATTATTCCCTAAATATCATATTTCATTCGCTTAGAAGCTTCACAAATTCTTGCATTTATTTTCCAATTATCCATGTAATCTAATGCAAAAATGCAGGGCAACTAGAAGTCATCCTAGCACTCATTGGGTGCAAGATGGAGAAAATAAAATCAGGATAGGATGCTAATCCATCACATGGTGCACATATGTACTTGTGTACTTGCAGGCAACATGATGAATTTCCAATTCACCTACAACAGTATTTTAGGACTGGAAAGGAAACTATGGTATCCAATCACCCCCCACATACACATATGTAGGGAGGACATGAGGATTTTGTTGAGAATCAAAGTGGAGAATAAAGTGCTGTGAGATAGTGAAGCTATCTGCTTTGATACCGTACATACCGTACAAACACATACCTCACAACTAACACTGAAAGTTATTCCTGCGACACTGTTTTTGCATAAACAGACACAAACTATGCAATATTCTACTAAGTATAATTGAACAAAGTTAATGTAGCTGATGAAAGTCAAATTAAAAGCAACATCCTAACATAGAGAAAAGAAAAAAGCAATGTGTAAATGGAATATAAATGGTTCTTAGCAACTTTTCTCTTTTGAAAGCTAAACCTTGAGTGTGTCTTAATGTTCGTGTTAGGCACGACAGGCACGTCAAACTGAAGGTTTACCGGAATATAGAAAAAAGTGATCTGCATGACTGAAGAGGCAACGTCATCTCTATGGGTCTCAGCGACGATCACAGAAGAAACCAATTGTGGCATTCCAATATACGAAACTAAACTAAAGGGTAAGCAGGATTACAATACAGAGAAAAGTCTCATCCAGCTACCATGTAAGTCGAAGACAATAAGCTATATACGTAGCTACAGTCTATGTTAGGTGAGCGTGCCTACATAAAGATAGATCGATGTGATACAGTCACTACAATTGTCATCGAACAAAAGTTCCTATTGGCATAAAGCACTAGTTTTAAATGTAGAATGGATGCGAAACATGAAAGATAGCTAGCCAAGATTGTCATCTCAACACAGTTTAGTACTTCACAATTCAGAGTAAAAGCGGCATAACAAATGCACAACATATGAATAAAACTAGATTAGCACAATGATTTATAAGCCACCAGAGATTGGCCAGTTCTTGTTAAGCTTCTCATGTTGTGGTGGGCACTACTTTAAAAAGCTTTAGAAAAGTGTCTTGCGCTTCTTGCACAGTATTCACTGACTGTCTCTTGTCTTTATAAGTAAATGTTAATGCATTTGGGTATCGCATCTGAAATTTTATACCACGTTTGATTAGGTCAGCGCAGTAAGGAGACAGCTTCTGTCTGTTTAACTTAATTTGATGAGGTAAATCCTGTGAGAAAGTGAGTTTGTGATTATTCCATACAAACTGTCTGTGTTTACGAGCTGTAACCAAAATCTTCTGGGCATCTTGAAAGTTCAAAATCTTGGTGTAGATCAGTCAGGGTACAATGGTTACTTGATGAGAACGTATGGCTCTGTGTGTTCTTTCTACTACTAGGTTTTCAGAGTCGCTGTCTAAAGTGAGAAGTGCTGAAAAAATCTGTTTTGTGATTTTAAGTAAATCTTGGTTATCGTATGATTCTGGCAAACCTCTTATTAATATATTGTTGTGACGGCTTCTCGCTTCCAAGTCCAGGAGTTTATCTTGTATTTCAGTAAGCAGTGAGTCTTTAGCACACAAGTCTTTATTTATTGAATCTATTTGGATTTCCATAGTATGATTTTTACCTTCAAGTGTGTCCATCCTATCTGTTATTTGTTTTAATGTTTTGCCAAAGTTTGTAAGCTGAGTAGAAAAACCTTGTATGGCTGAATGAATTGGTTGTAAAGCCATTTTTAAGTCTGCCATATGGAAATTTGAGTCAGTTTTTTCTTTAGCATTTGTTTTTGGAGTGTCACCTACTTGTTTATTGGTTCTGAGTCTTTTAGAACTTGTATCTTTCTCCGGAGATGATAATGATAGTGAAGAGAATTTGGCCTTGGTAGTTTGTGTTTCCATGGTGTCAGAGTTTCCAGCCATGCCTTAGATGAGAGTACTCCAGTAGGATACAGTCAAAGCTACAAACCCCTTGGATGCACATGGCCCAGGCTACACAGGCTGAGAGAAGTTTAATTTTTTCCACAAAAGAGATTTGACTGGATTGTTTGATAGGAGAACGATCTTTTCTTAATGACCAGATACACAGTTATTTACTAGACCAAATCCTGTGAGAACACCACACTGAAAGTTGTTTAAATTGTCAGTTTTTAGCTGATTTGTGAGGAGCTTTGTGTGAAAGGTGTCAACTAGACGACCACCATCTTGATATCCTACATGCTGTAGGAACAGAACCTCAAGCCTCTCCATTAAGATGCAAGTATTCTACTTGTGGTGCTACTAACATAGCTTTAAAACTTTATACCACAATAGAGATACCATTTGCTAAACAAAACAGTTGCACATTATAAATAGACTTTGCATGAGCAGCAGTAAACTTAGCTTCCCTTAAAGCTCAGTTCCTTGAAAATGCACTTAATTCCACCTGCTAACTCTAACTTGGGCATTTCGCTTTCTCTCTCACAATCATACCACAACCCTTAAGGCCTCAACCTTAGTGCAAGAAATCTGGACAAAGCCTAAAATAAATAGGGACAGATTATAAATATGGCTCTCATAAACTTAGAAAATTGCAAGAGTAACAGGATTTGTGTTAGTATGCATATTTCTAAATGATATGACATCTAAAACTGAAATGTCTCATTATTTAGCAACTTCAATCTTTTTAGGAGGTATATGGGGGAAAAATCTGGACATTCTGCAAAAACCTGGCCAGCTGAGGGCTATGCTACCTCCCTCGTATACACACACACAAAATAATTCTGGTCAGACATGAATTAGTTCTGGGAAGGTTGCACTGAACGGCACCGTGCTTGATCTGAAGTGGGTGAAATCCTGGTAGCCAGTGATAACTGATCTGCAGCTCAGCAATGTGGAGCATTAAAGCATTTTTAGCAGAGCATTGTTTCATCACTACCTATTGTGTTTGCACATAAGCTGTAGCTATTTCAAACATTTGCCTTTTTTGATTACTACAGAGTACATTTACCCACCAGAGCTATTGTGTTTTGACTTCAGTGTGGAGCTTACCTAGTTGTTGCAGGGCTTGGCTTTTAAGTAAGGTAGCAATGCTTATTTACCATATACCATTAAAGCCACCCAACTGCAAAAGTGTACTAACACACAGACACTGCTATAAGTCACTGGTCTCCAATAAAACGTAATGAGCTTCTGAAAATACTGTAATAATGTCCTTTTATTACAAATACTGTAATATGCATTTCAATACCCAAGGCTTATACATTATCTAGTTATGTAAATATTCTCTGCATGGCAACAACGAAAAGGCTTTCAATGCTAGCAATTCTTTAACAATATGCTTACTAAAGCTTACTTGCATCTTACAATCTCCGACAAGCTTACCTGATGTTCATTAAACCATGGCTACTTAAACAGCGCAACAGGGCACTGTGACAGCATGCATTTCCTGAATAATAAGAAGCATAAATCAACAGTATAAAAATCTGATAGAAAACCAGAACATTCTGCAAAATCAAGGACAGATGAAAAGCCACGGTCGTATTTGTGATCTACCTTGGATGGGGGAATACTCTGCACACTTACACTGCATAACTGCTCCTTGCCTTCCTTGGACACATCCAGAGCCACTACAATGGGGGGTGGGGTGCAATAAGTATGTCATCATTTGAAATGTCTCTGGCTGACAGTGATGGCTCTGACACTCATACCTCTCAACCTCAAGAAATCTGGACAAAGCCATACATAGAAGTG
This sequence comes from Protopterus annectens, assembly GCF_019279795.1. Lineage (NCBI taxonomy): Eukaryota > Metazoa > Chordata > Ceratodontiformes > Protopteridae > Protopterus > Protopterus annectens. Next base: position 1,261,429,149 of record NC_056732.1, on the reverse strand, counting down.
GGACACAGGCCCAAAATTAAGGCCAATTTTTAAATATTGCTCTTATTAACTTAGATAATAGAACAGTAGTAGGTCTTGCATTAGTACGAATTTTCTGAAGGGTATAAAATCTGAAATGCAAATGTCTGCCATTATTTTCTAACTTCAATCTTTAATGACTTGCCACTAATTTGCCAGAAAACCACAATTTTATGAAAAACAGACCAAAATGTGATGCAAAAATACCTGTCAAAAAAGGGACACCTTTTTAATATTAACATTGTTAACTTGAGCAGGTAACAAAATAAGAGCATCTACATGCATTTCTGAAATAAAAGTAATCTATAACTCTGATCACTACAGTTATATATAATTGTAAACCCTCCACGTTTTCTTCCAAAATTGCCATTTTGGAGGAGGGATTATTAGGGGAGAGCAACATTTTGAGCCAAAATTGGGGACAAATAAGAGGTTTGGATATTCCTAATCTACAAAGTGATTTGCACGTACCTCTCAACCTCTTAATGCAGGAAATCTGGACAAGGCCCAAATATATTGGGGGGAACTATACAAACACTACTAAAAATTGCTCTTGTATAAACTTAAGATAGTCTTGCATTAAAATGCATTTTTCTGAAGGTTATGATGTCTGAAACTCAATGTCTGTCATTTAGTGACTTAATTCCTAAATGATTTTCTAGAAAACCACAAATTTTATGAGGAACAAACCAAAAATAAGAAGCAAATATCTATTCATTCTGCAAAGATATGGACAACTGAGAGGTATAGTTCAACTGGGGCTGTCTGAGTTTGCTACCCCCCTCACAAAATCATGGTCAAATGGAGCCTCCCCCCTGCAGCCATTCCAATGTCCCATTCCTTGGTTATTTTGCCCCATTTACCATAAACACTAATGTGCATACTGCTTTACTTCTGCAATGATTTAGGATTTCATTTGAAAGTTTTATTTTGCATTTTACAGCACAAACCCTAATACATATCTGTTAAACAAAGCAATGCAGTCTCACAATGAAAATATACTAACATTAAAACTTCTCTGCCCTCGAAACTCACATGCATTGAAACAGCATTGAAACCCACATTCAAAGAAAATACATTTTGCCAGTGGCAGATAAATAAACTCTGGGCTGTCTTCAAAATCATAGGCACCTCAAACATAACATACACATGCTCTTTGATACACCTTCCTGACTGTATTACATTATATTCCTTGTACAATACAGTACAGTTGTTAGAGGGCATTTTAAATTTGTTTTGAACATTTTTCCAGTAAACAATGAAACAAAATGCATACACCAATGACAAAACTGCCCAATTCAGAACATTTCCATCATAAAGTCTACTCAACCTTCTATAGTCCACCAGTATCAGTAAAAAATATGTACAATCTCTGCAGTAAAATCCACATTAAAGAAATTTGTAACTAATAAAGAGGTTGCAAACACTTTATATGTCATTGTTTAATCTACAAATAAAGTGCCTGTTACCCTTGAAGAATAAATTGCCTTTGTTGCATGCAATAGGGAATGGATAGCAAACTGATAACAGGTTCACAGTTACTAGGTATATTTGCCAAAAGAACTGCAGCATCCACCCCCTTTACAACACAGTACAGTATCAGCAATGCATCTACCTATTGCGGGAGTAGAACCCACAGCCTTCAGCATCAAAAGCAAGTACACTATCCTGTTGTGCTATTAACAGTGTGAGCAGACTAAACATAAGCAGCACTAAACTTTTGCTCCCCTGCAGCTCTCAGCTCCTTGTAAAATCTACTAGACACTCAGCTGTATCTCTGAACGTTGCAGCACAAGAAATCTGGAAAAAGCCAAAATTTATTGGGGGGGACAGGACAAAAGGCCAAAAAACAGGACACATTTTAAACATTGCTTGTATAATGTTGGAAAGTTGCTAGAATAAAATGCTGCGTTACCACCATACATTTCACTGCCACGTCTTGAACCCAGGGGACCCTGTGCAAAACAGTCAGAGCAACATACCACTATGCCAAATCAGCTGTTTTGTGAAAGAGGAAGACTGAAACTTAAATGGAAGACTGAAACTTAAATGGCTATCATTTAGTGAATTCAGTTCTCACCATAGCACAGCTGTCAACCTCTTAGCACAAAATACCTGAACAAAGCCAATAATGGGTGAATACAACCCTCAAACATTCAGTGAATTCAGTTCTCACCATAGCTCTCAACCTCTTAGCAAAAAACACCCAGACAAAGCCAGTAATGGGGGAATATAGCCCCCAAACATTCAGTGAATTCAGTTCTTACCATAGCTCTCAACCTTAGCACAAAACCTGGATGAAGCCAATAAATACCTGAATAAAGCCAATACTGGGTAAATACAGCCCCAAACATATTCAGTGAATTCAGTTCTTACCATAGCTCTCAACCTTAGCACAAAACCTGGATGAAGCCAATAATGGGGGGAATACAGTCCCAAAGACAGGGATACATTTCAAATATCCATCTTGTACACTTAGAAGAAAATTGCTAAAATAAAAGCTTTTGTTACCATGCACTTTCTGAAGAATATGTAGTCTGACATTGAAATGAGTGTCCATTTTTTTAACATTTGTTAACCAGGAAAGTCTGACTTGGGGAAAAAAAGCAAATTTTTAGCAGAGGTCCAGGGAGAAACACTCCAGACAGCCAAGAATCAAACCAGAGAACATGTAGCTGTCAGGCAACAAGGACACATACAGAAACCACAGATCTTATGAGGAACAGAAAAAGTATGAGGGAAAAACCTGCAACATTTTTACAAATGGTGGTGGGTAGGGAATTCAGGCTCTTGCCACTTGGGCCCAAGGTATAGGGTTCGAGCCTTATTCTCTACCCACCACCATGTAACACCTGGGGCATTTTTTACACACACACACACACACACACACACACACACACACACACACACACACACACACACACACTACACTACTCACTCTGAAAGTGTCCCATCTTCCATCCGTTTCCTCCCGCTTGTGAATCTGTCCGTTTCCTCCCGCTTGCAGATCCATCCACTTCAGGTCCCATCTTCCATCCGTTTCCTCCCGCTTGCAAATCCGTCCATTTCAGTTCCCGCTCGAATTCTCCTGCTTGCGAAACCGTCCGTGTGAATTCCCGCTCGCAAACTTGTAAATATGAGCGAGAGCGATGATGTCAGCACGGACTTTTTCTTAAAGAAGAACGCACAAAAAAACCCAAAAAAAAAAAACTTTTTTTTTTAAATTACCGCATTAACTCATCTGCGGATTCCAGCCTGCACCTGCCTGCGGGCGCCGTTGCTCCATATGCTAGGACCTCCATTGCTTGCTCCCATCTACTCTCTACACTCTACTATGCTTCCCCTTTACTGGCCAACCTAAATAAATCTGATGTTACTAAACTCTCAAGCTGCTATAATAACATAGCTAGATTTGCAACTGGTCTACCCTATAGAACCCATCATTGTAAAAATCTAAAATATCTTGGATGGCTAGAGCTACCCAGGCAGATTCAGTATAATCAACTCATTGTTGCTCACAAAGCACTTAACCAACCAGATAATACACCTGCCCTAAAAAACATCATCTACCCCCACTCAAACTCCAGATCACTCCAGTCATCTAGCAGACTATTAGTGCAAACCATCAAATCCAGCAGCTCAGCTGGTGACTCCCTGTTGGCAACTCTGCTGGCAAAATTTGGAATTCCCTTCCTGCTAACACCCTGGATACCACCCTATCTCAATTCAAAATAGCTCTCAAGGAGGATTTGAAGTCTTAATGAATATGTCCCTGTTCCAAGCCTGACTAAATCTTTATGCATGCTGGTGTATCTATCCTATGTCTGTAAATGCTATTGAAATATCTTTGTTAAGCCAGTTTAGAAGATTGTTAGACTGTACAAATTTAAATGTACTAGATTAAGTGGTATATTTCCATAAATTTAAGTAGACTGTAAAATGTGTTATATTTGTATTATGTTATGATTACTCCTGTTTGCCATGACATTGTAATGATTGCATATGTATACCTTTGGAGCTGCTGTCCCCAGGCCTCCACTGAAAATGGACATGTATCCAGTCGGACTATCCCGGTCAACAAATGTAAAGTAAAAAAATAAAATAAATAAATAAGTCAAAGGAATAGAGGTTTATGAACAATACAGTTCTAAAGTAATGCTATTTGCTGATGATATATTACTAACATTATCTAAATCAAAAGAGACATTAGAAGAATTAGATATATTAATTGACACATTTTACATAACTTCAGGACTCCTTTTCAATAAATCGATATCAACATTTTTATTTTTAAATAAAAAAAAGAACTGCAGACTAAGGTGGATCACATCATAGGGAAGCAAGAATCTACCTTAAAATATCTAGGAATTGAGTTATGCAAGGATAATAATGAATTACTCTCAAAAATCTATAATAATATCATCAGTACAATTAAAATCTCTGTGGAAAAGTGGAACAAAATAATATTAACATTTGAAGATAGACTACAGTTAATAAAAATGGTTTTACTGCCCAAGATCCTATATATAGCTTTGGCAATACAACTGTTACCAGAATGGAATATACTTAAAGAAATAAACTCATGCCTAATAAAATGTTTATGGTTTCCAAAAAGAAACAGAATAGCTTTAATATATATCAGACCAGGGAAACAGGGAGGGTTAAACTTTCCTGATATAGAAACATATATAAAAGTATCAGTATCTTAAAAAATTCTCAGATATGATAAGTCTAAATTACTCTCCAAATTGTAAAGAATTATTAACTGTAATATCAATAAATTAATTTGATTTACAAAAGAAAATTTCAAATAACAGAAAAAAACAATTTGCCATGTCACATATTATGTATTAGTATGCAATAACTAAGTCCACTGAAACTTGTATGATTATTACATTGACTCATTTAGGAAAACTATTAATGCAAATATAGATTTAAAAATCTGGTTTGATCTTTTAACACCATTTATAGTCACAAAGAACTTTCCACATAAAATATGTAGAGAAATTATTAATTCCTCAGAACAGAAAGGATTTGTTTGTTGTCTCCAATGTATCAAAAAAATAAACGTTTTAGATATGCAAGTAATAAAAACAACATACAAAATTCCACAACAGGACTGGCTAACTTTACAGAGTATTCTGTTATATTCACAAGATTTAAGTAGAATAATTAACAATTCTTCATTTAAAGAAATGCATAAATTTATGCAATACATATATGAAATCATATATAATGACTTTGACATGGAAAACAGTATTTCAAAGTTTTACAAAATATTGATAAACTATAAAACAACACCAAAAACCTCATATTGGAAATATATAACAAAAGGACACTCAATACGGCTGACTGAAGATATTAAAACAAATATCTTATTATCAATAAAATATACATCCTTTACACAATACTGGAAAGTTTTTAATTGGAAATGCTTGCACAGAGCATTCTTAACCCCAGACAGAATCAGTAAAATTAGTTCTTCCATAAAAGAAATATGTTGGAGATGTGAGCAAGTACACAGTGCAGATTGGTACCACATTTTCTTTGATTGTGTTAAAACTAAGCCATTTTGGAATGGTATTAATAACATTCTACAAGTTTTATTTAATGAACCATTTTGTTTAACTAACGCTCTTGTATTATTAAATGTGAACGGAGGTCCTCATTTGAATAGGTCAAACATGTATCTAGTTTGGACTATACTTGCAATTTCAAGGAAGTGTATAACAAGAAGATGGAATACAAACACAATACCAAATCTGGAAGACTTCTACAGCCTACTGAAGACCAAAGCATTATTAGAAATTGAAATTAAAAAAACTAAGAATTTATCCAAAGCCATTTATCAACAACCCTTGGGGAAAAGTCTTATCATTGATTGACATTTTACAATAATTGATTAGACACTCTGATAATGGATTGGACATACTTAAAAGTAACTGTATACATTAAGATCTGTTATAGTGTCAAGCTGATGTAAATAGTGTACATAGTTATTTAAGATGTTATGTATAAATACTATGGAATTCATTCAAATGTATTTGAAAATTAAAAAAAATTTTGAGGAAAAAAATAGTAGAAAAACTCACTGAAGGAACAAAAATGTGTGTATTAATCTTACCAAGAAAGTCACAAGAGTCTTATATGATGAATTTGTTTAATAGATTTTTTAAGTGTACAATCAATGTATACTGCTAAACTGTATGTCTTTGAATTGTTAGCCACCCCAATAAGTCCATATATAGGCGACAAAAGCTGTTGAAGACTGGGGGGGGGGGGGCAGGGGGTGAGAGGGACACTTAGTGAACTAAAAAGTGCAATTTTTTTAAAAAAATATTTGCTACCACAACATAGGTTCACTAGGATGACATTTTAAGCTTAGCCAGTTTCCCCTTTGGTGCTTGAATTAACATTTCCTGATTGGTCTTACCTATCCCATGGCTGATAATTGTACATTAGCCCTAGTGAGAATAACTTTGATCATAGCATAGATAATTTGAGGGGACCCATGTAAGGGATGCAGCATTTAGGAACTGCCTCTATCCGTTAGTGGCATGAGGGAGTGCATTTTCTATCTCCCATCCTTAGATCAAAGTTGCATTTCAATATGGACAGGGATGTTTTACTTGAATGGATAGTCTGTAACCCCCTTCCACTCCAGCAGCAGCCCCCTCCCCAGCCACTCCAGTGTTCCATTACTTGGCTATTTCTCCTCAGTTACCATAAACATTGTTCAAACCTATCAGCATGCATACTGTTTTCTTATTTACTTCTACAATGACAACAGAAATTGAAATACAATAGCACAAACACTGAGCCATTTTCTAAACAAACAATAGTCACTCAATGAAAACAGACTTAGCATGAGCAGTAAACTTCTCTTCCCTTGAAACTCACATTCATTTAAAGGGCATGAAAACCACATTTATTTTGCATATAGCCAGTGGAGGACTAAGCTTATCCCTGGGTTGTTTTCAAACCATAGGCTCCTTACATATTTTTAGGGCCATGAATACATCTATGTGTTCTTTGATTCACCTTCCTGATTGCATTGAATTACATTCCTTGTATAATACAGCACCACTTGTTAGAATGAGTTTTAAATTTGTAGCTTTGAACAGTTTTCTAGTAAGCAATGAAACAAAATGTATGAACCAATAATAACAAAAGTACCAATTTCAGAAAATTTCAACCATAAAAGGCCACTTAAACTTCTGTCATTACAGTTCAACAGTATCAGTAAATATGCAAATTCTCTGCAGAAGTAAATCATCTAAATAATTCTACATTAAAGGGATCTGTAACTAATGAAGAGGTTGCTGCTAGCAAACAACTTTATATTTCATTGTTTAATCTACAAATAAAGTGCCTGTTGCCTTTGAAGAATAAATTGCCTATGTTACATTAAAAAATTGATAAGCTAGCAATATTGCAATAGGGAATGGATGGTAAACAGATAACAGGTTCATAGTTACTTGGTAACTCCTCCAGAGGAGGACATTCACAGAGCTGCAGCATCCACTCCCTTTAAAGTACAACACAGTACCGTGTCAGCAATCCATCTGCATTCTGTGGGAGTAGAACCCAGAGCCTTCTGCATCAAAAGCAAGTATACTACCTGTTGTGCTACTAACAATGCAAGTAGACTTGACATAAGCAGCACTAAACTTCTCTTCCCCTGAAGCTCTCAGCTCCTTGTAAAATCCTCACTTTACTTGAATCACAAGTGGAGGTATGGGTAGAGAATTCATGCTCTTCTACCTTGTACCTAAGTTACAGGGTTTGAGCCTCAGTAACAATAACCACCAAGTTTACCTAACTGGGGCATTTTCAGACACAATCATATGCACACACACATACACACACGCACACACACACACACACACACACACACACACACACACACACACACACACACACACACACACACACACACCCCAGCAGCATATATCAGAAAACACAATCCCCCACCAGCAGCATATATCAGTAAACACAAACCCCCACTAGCAGCATATATCAGAAAACACAATGCCCCCACCAGCAGCATATATCAAATCCCCCCAGCAGCAGCATATATCAGAAAACAAAATCCCCCCAGCAGCAGCATAGAAAACACAATACACCCCCCCCCCAGCAGCAGCAGCATAGATCGGACAATCCCCCAAGCAGCAGCATAGAAAATGCAATACAGAATCCCTGCAGCAGCATAGATTGGACAATGTCCCTAGCAGCAGCATAGATCAGGCAATCCCCACAATCTCCCCAGCAGCAGCATAGATCAGACAATCCTCCCAGCAGCAGCATAGGAAACACAATACACCATCCCCCCAGCAGCAGAATAGATTGGACAATCCCCGCAGCAGCATAGATTGGACAATCCTCACAATCTCCCCAGCAGCAGCATAGATCACAAAATTCCCCCAGCAGCAGCATAGAATACACAATACACAATTCCTGCAGGAGCATAGATCGGACAATGTCCCCAGCAGCAACATAGATCGGACAATCCCCCAGCAGCAGCATAGGTCAGGCAATGCCCCCAGCAGCAACATAGATTGGACAATCCCTCCAGCAGCAGCATAGCTGCATAGATCAGGCAATCTCCACAGCAGCATAGAAAACACTATCCCCCCAGCATAGCTTGGACAATCCCTACAATCTCAGCAGCAGCATAGATTGGACATTCCCCCCAGCAGCAGCATACAATCTCCTTACTTGAAACACAGGAGCTGTATGGGCAAGAGGTTGGCAGGAAGTGTTTTTAGAGTAAATCAGTGATGCATGTATGGGTCCTCTGGTCTTTAAAGATGCCACCATAGAGTTCTTTTTTTTTTTTTTGCTGCCACTGGGGCTAGACTAGACAAGTAAAAGTGTGTGGGGGGTGCCCCTTGCTCAGTGGTTCCGGCACCCTTGAGTCTGTAAGGAGGACAGGAAATAGCCTTATGTGTTTTAGGAATACCAAACACAGTAGGGCCATATGGGGATTTGTGGAGTAAAACTCTGTATTTGTCAACATCAGTAGTACCCTACATCAAGGCATCTTCCAAAAGGAAGTCTTTCTTTTCGTATGCAAGAAATATCTCATTCCTAGAAACCACATTATACTTCTGAGTGTCCTGTAACATGCAGAATATAGTACATGTCTATTCAACCTTGTATGCAATAACAATACCTCCCCCTTGTCTGGTTTCATAACTCTGATTAGGGGGTTGTTTTTGAGTTCTAACATAACTTCTTTTTCTTCTATAGTCAGATTGCGACTGTAAGGTGTATGGATGTATTGAAATGGACATTCGTTTTTGGTGATTCTGTTGCTTGGGGTTTTGCTGTTTAATATCTCGTAGTAGAACACACTGATGAAGTACATTCAAATTATTCTTTTACCAGTCTGGCCTTGCAATAAATATTATGTATGAAGTGATCTGTAGATGACCTTCCCCAGAAACTTCATTTGAGTGTCTCACACTGCTTTTGGTAACAGTATATCCAAAGTAACTCCATATATCCTAACCATAATTTTCACATCATATTACACAGCAAACTAGTCTGTAGTTTGCTAAGTGTTCATTTCCCCTTTCACTTTATACAACACAAGCACATCTACCTGCCACATTTATTTAACATTTCTTCCTATTCATCTATGTTACTAAACAGATTTGCAAAATATTCCCTTACCTGCGATCTGGACCGGCCTTTGGTCAACTGGTGTCCTAGGCAAAAGAGCACCACAGCCCCTCCCCCACAACCACCCAGTGCCCCCATCCTGGTCTACCTATACCATCCAGTTTACCTTTTTCTCACAGTTTGTGTTACTCGTCAGTTTTTCCTGTATTCATTCCACATATTTTAAAGAAGCCATTACTTTACTACAAAAAAAAAAAAAAAACAAATAAACAAATAAATACTGGAAAAATGCCCCTGCTAGAGTGGTGCCCTAGACAGATGCCTAATTGGCCTATGCCTAAGGCTGGCTATGCTTGCAATTCCACCAACTTATAATACACAGTTGGAAACTATGGACCCCTTGCTTTAAATAATTTCATATGCCTGATCACTTCAACCACCTCTCTTTGTGTATCCCCTTCCTATCTTTCTCTCCTAGTTGTGGTCCTCCCCTAGTTGTGGTCCTCCCCATTTCTCAAAATGCTCCCTCCCTCCTAACTTTCTTTAAATATGCATGGAGAATATGTCTGACAGCTAGAACTACCATGACTTATGTTTCTTCTTTCTTTTGGGAGGTACAGTGAATAGTTATGTATGGCACATGCAAGAATCAGGCATGCACTGATGACTCTTCCATGTATTCAGTAGAGAATGGCATATATAAGTGTGCAGTAATGAGTGTCACATGTAGTTATGCAGTGATGAGCGGCACATAAAGATATATAGTTATGAGTAGCACATACAGATATATAGTTATGAGTGGCACATGTAGTTATGCAGTGATAAATGTCACGTGCAGTTCTACAGTGATGAGTAGCAGATGTAGCTATACTGTCATAATTGGTATATGTAGTTATGCAGTCATGAGTGGTATGTGCATGTATATCGATATAGATGGCATATGCAGTTCCTGAAAAATAGCAACTGCAGTTAAGTCCGTTCCATGTAGATGTTCAGCGATGACTTGGCCTGATGTGGTGATCTGCTGCACACATGTAGTGATGAGTAATAGATACAGGAATACAGTGGTGGGTGTACAGTGACAGGTGACGTATATAGAGATGAGTGGAATATGCAGACATACAGTATTAAATAACATGCAGATCAGCATCAAGGAGTGATACATGCAAATATGTAGGGGTGCATGCAGTGTGCTTGTGTGCAATGCTGTATGGCTCATGCAACTATTCACCAACAAGTAGTATGGCTATATATGCAGTGATGGGTGAAATGTGCATGTTTAGAATGTTGAATGGCACATGACTGCAAGCCCTGATGGGTGGAACATGCAGTTATATATGAGAAAAGACAAATGCAAGTATGAAGTGACATGTGGCACATGCAGGTGGACATGGATGAATGATACACACAAGTATTCATTGAAGACTGCCTCATTTAGTTGGATTTATTAACCGGGTTAGAGCACTGATCACAAATGACCAATTTCTGGCTTAGCCTGGGATTGAATAGTAGAATAATGCAGTTTAACAGATATTACAATCCAAAGAGAAGCGTGAAATTCCAAAGGCAATAAAATGAAAGTAGAAACTCAAAAATAGAGTATATTCATAAAAATAAGCAAGTTGTTTATTCCAAACGAGTAAGCGCTTTCGCCAAAGGCTTCTTCAGACTCTTAATACAAAATAAAAACCATGAACATCACTTTTAAAACCATCCAAAGCTTGTGATAGGACCGCTTTGGTCACATGTTTACTTCATTTAAAAATATAGGAACCAGTTTATCTAAAGTCCGTGAATGTAATCCTGTTAAGCTAACTAAAGTACTAGTATACTTAGGATATAAATTGGATAGTCCATAATGTACATACATAAAAACACATCCGTGCCCAAAGACAAACTGTGATATAATTTACCATCAAATACGTCTCTGAGCATTTTCATATTTACGAAAATCTCATGATACTTAGTACAATCACGTGTTTAAAAGTTATTTTAAGTAAAAAAGTATATGTCAAAAAGGCACATATCATATTTGCTCAGCGTTTCCTAATCAGATTGTGGTACATAGAACAACAAAGTGTCACATAAAGCATTTCCGTCTTTACTGGAAATTCATGGTATCCAGAGTAAACTCGTAGAAAAGACCACGCGTAGAGGACATTAAATGCTCGCTTCATATTAGCTAAACTATTTCCGTACACTTCAAATGTCAAAAGCGGATTTATGAAAATACATTAACTCTGTATTAATCAAAACAGCAATAAAACTTACAGCACAAAAGAACTCTCCTTGCGCGTGTTCACCTGACTGAATCTTGAATGTAAGACAAGATAAAACAGAGCTGTACGTCTTTACATACCAATGCATTCGTTAATACACATGCAGTCTCTATTTTTTAAAAATTATATGCACTCTCTATTTTTAAAAAGGCAAGTGGACTTACAGTCGGCAAAGAAAGACGACTGAACCAAACAATAATTGTCCGCTCGTTCAAGCCATGATCCCCTCAGTCAACATTCACAAGCAAAGACATAAATAATGCGGGATAGACCCGTGACTTACAGATCTGTGAATGAAAGACTGCTCTACCAATATACGGAGCAACGTAACATCCGTATACAAAAGGTGCAGTATCCTAATAGTTGACATGATTCTCATACAATCCCGCAAGGGTTGAAATATGCACCACTGACAAGTGCTACCATATTTGCATAGTAAGGGTTTGATTACTTACATTTTGCATGCTTTATATCCCTAATAACTAAATTAAATATGAACATCATTTAAAAGTCTCTCCCTTGTACGGTGTGTAATAAAGGGAAATGTAGAGAAAGTAGGTAGATGTTATTTCTAAAATATTTATAAAAGTATCCCAAAGTGGCATTCATAGATGTCTTACAGATCCCTAATCACTAAATTCGATGTAAACATCATATAAAGTTCTCTCCTTAATACGGTGTGTGATAAAAGAAATAAGTGGAGAAAATTAGATGCTATTTCTAAAATACTTATAAAGGTATCCCAAAGTGGCAGTCGCTGGTGTCTTACAGATGTCCTTTAGTAAGGTAAACTAAACATAATGCCTTTAAATAACTAGTGTAATCATGTAGAGACTCATTTTATATCTACCTACTTTCTCTACATTTTCCTTGTATTACACACCGTACAAGGGAGAGACTTTTAAATGATATTCATATTTAGTTTAGTTATTAGGGATATAAAGCATGCAAAATGTAAGTAATCAAATCCTTACTATGCATTCATGGTAGCACTGGTCAGTTGTGCATATTTCTACCCTTGCGGGATTGTATGAGAGTCACGTCAACTATTAGGATACTGCACCTTTGTATAATGGATGTTACGCTGTTCGTGATATTGGTAGAGCAGTCTTTCATTCACAGATCTGTAAGTTACGGGCTTATCCCGCTTTATTTATGTCTTTGTTTGTGAAATGTTGACTGAGGGATCATGACAGGCAATGCGGACAATTATTATTTGGTTCAGTCATCTTTCTTTGCCTACTGTAAGTCCACTCACCTTTTTAAAAATAGAGAGTGCATATATTTTTAAAAGATAGAGACTGCAGGTATTTTAACGAATGCATTGGTACGTAAAGACGTACAGCTCTGTTTTATCTTGTCTTACATTCAAGATTCAGTCAGGTGAACACGCGCAAGGAGAGTTCTTTTGTGCAGTGAGTTTTATTGCTGTTTTGATTAATACAGAGTTAACGTATTTTCATAAATCTACTTTTGACATTTGAAGTATACGGAAATAGTTTAGCTAATATGAAGCGAGCATTTAATGTCCTCTACACGTGGTCTTTTCTACGAGTTTACTCTGGATACCATGAAGTTCCAGTAAAGACGGAAATGCTTTAAGTGACACTTTGTTGTTCTATGTACCACAATCTGATTAGAAAACGCTGAGCAAATATGATATGTGCCTTTTTGACATATACTTTTTTACTTAAAATAATTTTTAAACACGTGATTGTACTAAGTATCATGAGATTCTTGTAAATATGAAAATGCTCAGAGACATATTTGATGGTAAATTATATCACAGTTTGTCTTTGGGCACGGATGTGTTTTTATGTATGTACATTATGGACTATCCAGTTTATATCCTAAGTATACTAGTACCTTAGTTAGCTTAACAGGATTACATTCACGGACTTTAGATAAACTGGTTCCTATATTTTTAAATGAAGTAAACATGTGACCAAAGCGGTCCTATCACAAGCTTTGGATGGTTTTAAAAGTGATGTTCATGGTTTTTATTTTGTATTAAGAGTCTGAAGAAGCCTTTGGCGAAAGCGCTTACTCGTTTGGAATAAACAACTTGCTTATTTTTATGAATATACTCTATTTTTGAGTTTCTACTTTCATTTTATTGCCTTTGGAATTTCACGCTTCTCTTTGGATTGTAATTTACTTTATGTTTTAGCGTGAGCTCCTACCTCGACTTACAGCAGCTCTGCATTTGGACTTGTGTATTTACTTCTTATTTTGGTCAGCGCTGCAGGAGGCGAGGATGGCGAATGAAAGTAGTGTGAACATTGAATTGCCTTATGTACCGAGAGTGTTAGAACTTACTTCAAGTGTCCTGGACAGGTTTAAGACATGTGTCTCTGGGAGCACAAATCTACTCATGGACTTTAATCCAGTCGTAGATGGAGAGACTGATCTTCAGTTTGGTATGAGTAACCTGGATATTTCCAAAGACTTACATGACTTAGAGACTGCTTTTACTAAATTAATCAAACTACAGGTTCAGAGACATTATTTTGAAGTCTGTTTAAATAAGCAAATCATACCTCGTGGGCTACGAGTACTGAAGATGCCCACCTCTGGTACTTCATTGCCAGATCTCCTATATCGTTGGCAGCAGCTCAACCTTGAGTTGAGCTTCAGCTATATGAAACTCCTAATTGAGTTTCATCTGCCTGAGGAAGAGAGACTGAGACTGACTGTTAACAATTTGTTTAAAGATTTTGAATGTAAATATATCGATAATGAGGTATGCATGAGTAAACTAAGAAAAGTTATAGAGGATGTATTATTTTTAGAAAAACGGTTGTTAGACCAGAAAAAAGTGAAAATTACTAGGGATTTACGAGATTTTAGAAATAATAATGTCTTCACTTGGCCCAGGGACATGGCACCAAATTTACATTTCAATTCTGATTTAAATGCACCTCAGAGGCCACCGGGTATAATAGGCCAAAGTTTCAGGAATGCCACCTTAACCACACCTATTAATAAACCAGATAGATACTCACACAATAATAACACAGAAAGTAGATTGTCCAACAAACTGACCTCAGATAACAAGCAGAGTGCTGGTTCTGATGTTTCAAATACTAGTAATGGTATAGGGCCTGATCCACAGTTGATAGGTTCCAACAACATAGAGATAGAGACTTGCAGCCCCTCACAGATACAAAGCATTGGGAGAGAGAATCAAAGTGATTTAGGAGAGAGTTTGACAGGCTGCATTACTGATGTGCAGAGATCTGGTGCAGCGGTAGTTAGACCCAAATCAAATAGTGCAGTTTTTAACTCAAACAGATTTCCGGCACCCCTGCCCATAGCCCAAAATCATTTTTTGGACAAAAGAAGGTCGACAAGCAGGGGGAGACAGAAGAGGAAAGGCTCTGTAGACGAACAGGAACAATCAGGCCCCACAATCAAGAAAATGTGGGGGAGACAAAATCGTTAATTATGAATTTATCTGGAAGGGTACTGAATGAATATGAAAAGCAGGTCTTAGGTAAAGGCTTAGGTTTTATTCCTACTAAACGCAATGATCTAGTAGATACTATTATAGAAACTAAATTATATATTCGGAACTTACAATTAAGGTTGGATTTTGGTCATTTAGACAGTAGCCGAGTTATGAATAAACACCGCCCAAACAGTACATATGTCCCTCAACTGCACCCAACTATAGAGGTATTTGGGAATGTAGTGGAAGATGAAATATATAGAAGCCATCAAGAGAATAAACATTCTAAACATGGACGTAACTTAAACTATAAACAAAGGCAAGCTTTGAATTCATTGAGAGATGACAGCTCCATTGTAATAAGACCAGCAGATAAAGGTGGACCGGTTGTCATCATGGATTATACATACTATGCCAACAAAATGTTTCAGATGCTTGAAGATACAACTACATACACGAAATTAACTAAGGTTAATTTGAATGATATGGTTTTTAGCGTCTACAATACTCTAGATGACCTATTGCTATCACAGGACATAACACAAGAACTCTACGGATACCTAAAGGTGAACAATCCCACTATACCGATTATACAGGGACTTCCCAAAGTCCATAAGAACAACAGGGACCCGCCGTTCAGACCCATTGTTGCAGGTCAAGGGTGGGTAACAGAACCCCTATCCATATACCTGGAAAGTGTACTTAGACCTTTAGTCAATGGTAATAAGAAGATCTTGAAAGATAGTAAGCAATTTCTTTTAGACTTATATTCCCAAACTCAGTCATTGGATATTAAGCAGCACTATTTCTTTGTGACACTTGACGTGGTTAGCCTGTTCACAGTGATCCCTAATGACACAGGTATAAGACTGATTACTGAATATTTGAAAGCACACTCGGACTTCACTGATAAAAAGATTGACCTTGTGGCTTTGTTACTAGAGACTATATTAACCAATAATGCTTTTGCATTTGAAGAAGTCATTTATTTACAGAAGGATGGCGTGGCTATGGGCACATCTTGTGCAAATAGCTACGCCAACCTAGTTATGGCTAGATGGGAAGATATTTATCTTTTTGATAATCCATCCTTTATAGAACATGCTGCAATGTATTGCCGTTTTGTGGATGACCTCTTTTTTATATGGCTCGGTGATGAATCCTCCTTATTAAGCTTTGTTTCCTATTTGGACAATACCACGGACTTCCTAAAATTCACTGCTAACTTTTCAGTCAGCAGTCTTCCGTTTTTGGATGTGGAAGTATTTAGAATGACCAATGGTATGATTAACACAACAATTTACAGGAAAGAATGCCAAAGAAATAACATTTTACATAGACAAAGTATGCATCCCGGGCATGTATTCCAGAACGTCCTTAAAGGACAATTTATGAGGGTATCCAGATTGAATCCACAACAAGAAAACTATGTAGCAGGAATAGAGGACATGAAGGGGAGATTTTTAGAAAGAGGTTATAAGGAAAAAGAAATTTTAGACACTATTAACACAGTGGAGACTCTAAGAACAAGCACTGCGAAACCATACTTTATGGCACAAGAAGTGACGACAAATAGTTCAAATTCCCCTAGAAATGAGGTCAGAGCTAACCTCACCTTTAGTAAAATGAATCTGCAAGTGAAAAGATCTATGAAGAGACATTGGGACATTTTGAACTCAGATAAAGATGTCAGTGAGGTAGCTGGCCCCACACCCTACATAGCTTATAAAAACCTTCCTAATCTTAAGAGTATCCTGTGTAGACCAAGACATCGACTAGTTAACAGGCTGACAGTTAATAGAAACACCGTACCCTGTGGTCACTGCAATCAATGTACTTATATTAGCAAAGAAACTAGTTTTGAACACCCTACCACAGGACATACTTATAATTTTAACACTAATACAAACTGTGAAAGTAAAAATGTAATATACATGGCGACCTGTTTAGGATGTAATAGTTACTACATAGGGAAAACAAATAGATCATTGAAGGAGAGAATTAGGGAACACACGTACCACCTTAGAGTTGGCACTGAAACCAATGCCTTGGCTAGACACAAAAGATCAACTGGTACTAGTCATAACTTTAAATTTTGTGTTATTCAATGTGTTTTTGAAGGATTCAGAGGTGGGGACTTAATTAACAGAACATTAGAACAAGAAACAAGATGGATCATAAGGTTAAGATCCGACAGACCACCAGGCCTTAATGACAAAGTACAACTAAAGCCTTTTCTGAAAAGTAGAAGGTTACGTAGATAAAGAGATCTCCCACTAATTGCTTCAAAGTTATACATTATTTAGGTATATTCTGCCTAACATTTTATGACCATGAAGTAGACAACTAATTTTTATAAACTAAGACATATTGTGGACATTTTTTAATCTTATAATACTTGTATCAGACTATTCATATAAAATGAGTCTCTACATGATTACACTAGTTATTTAAAGGCATTATGTTTAGTTTACTTTACTAAAGGACATCTGTAAGACACCAGCGAGTGCCACTATGGGATACCTTTATAAGTATTTTAGAAATAGCATCTAATTTTTTTTTCTCCACATATTTCATTTATCACACACCGTATAAAGGTGAGAACTTTATATGATGTTCATATCTAAATTAGTGATTAGGGATCTATAAGACACATGTGAATGCCACTTTGGGATACGTTTATAAGTATTTTAGAAATAACATCTACCTACTTTCTCTACATTTTCCTTGTATTACACACCGTACAAGGGAGAGACTTTTAAATGATATTCATATTTAGTTTAGTTATTAGGGATATAAAGCATGCAAAATGTAAGTAATCAAATCCTTACTATGCATTCATGGTAGCACTGGTCAGTTGTGCATATTTCTACCCTTGCGGGATTGTATGAGAGTCACGTCAACTATTAGGATACTGCACCTTTTGTATACGGATGTTACGTTGCTCCGTATATTGGTAGAGCAGTCTTTCATTCACAGATCTGTAAGTTACGGGCTTATCCCGCTTTATTTATGTCTTTGTTTGTGAAATGTTGACTGAGGGGATCATGACAGGTACGAGCGGACAATTATTATTTGGTTCAGTCATCTTTCTTTGCCTACTGTAAGTCCACTCACCTTTTTAAAAATAGAGAGTGCATATATTTTTAAAAGATAGAGACTGCAGGTATTTTAACGAATGCATTGGTACGTAAAGACGTACAGCTCTGTTTTATCTTGTCTTACATTCAAGATTCAGTCAGGTGAACACGCGCAAGGAGAGTTCTTTTGTGCAGTGAGTTTTATTGCTGTTTTGATTAATACAGAGTTAACGTATTTTCATAAATCTACTTTTGACATTTGAAGTATACGGAAATAGTTTAGCTAATATGAAGCGAGCATTTAATGTCCTCTACACGTGGTCTTTTCTACGAGTTTACTCTGGATACCATGAAGTTCCAGTAAAGACGGAAATGCTTTAAGTGACACTTTGTTGTTCTATGTACCACAATCTGATTAGAAAACGCTGAGCAAATATGATATGTGCCTTTTTGACATATACTTTTTTACTTAAAATAATTTTTAAACACGTGATTGTACTAAGTATCATGAGATTCTTGTAAATATGAAAATGCTCAGAGACATATTTGATGGTAAATTATATCACAGTTTGTCTTTGGGCACGGATGTGTTTTTATGTATGTACATTATGGACTATCCAATTTATATCCTAAGTATACTAGTACTTTAGTTAGCTTAACAGGATTATATTCACGGATTTTAGATAAACTGGTTCCTGTATTTTTAAATGAAGTAAACATGTGACCAAAGCGGTCCTATCACAAGCTTTGGTTGGTTTTAAAAGTGATGTTCATGGTTTTTATTTTGTATTAAGAGTCTGAAGAAGCCTTTGGCGAAAGCGCTTACTCGTTTGGAATAAACAACTTGCTTATTTTTATGAATATACTCTATTTTTGAGTTTCTACTTTCATTTTATTGCCTTTGGAATTTCACGCTTCTCTTTGGATTGTAATTTACTTTTATGTTTTAGCGTGAGCTCCTACCTCGACCTACAGCAGCTCTGCATTTGGACTTGTGTAGTTTAACAGATATAATGAGATTAAAATGTGTCATTTGAAAAAAATGTCTGTGAGATTATAGAAAAATATATATACCGTCATATACAATATTCATTGAGATGTAATACATCTATATGCAAATATGTACAACAGAGTAATAGAGAAACGTCAGTATGCTGTGGATGTATGTACAACAGAGTAATAGCGAAACATGAGTATGCTGTGGATGTATGCACAACAGAGTAATAGAGAAATGTGAGTATGCTGTGGATGTATGTACAACAGAGTAATAGAGAAACATGAATATGCTGTGGATGTATGTACAGCAGAGTAATAGAGAAATGTCAGTATGCTTGAATGTATGTAAAGCAGAGTAATAGAGAAACGTGAGTATGCTGTGGATGTATGCACAACAGAGTAATAGAGAAACGTGAGTATGCTGTGGATGTATGTACAGCAGAATAATAGAGAAACGTGAGTATGCTGTGGATGTACAACAGAGTAATATAGAAACGTTAGTATGCTGCAGATGTATGTACAACAGAGTAATAGAGAAACGTGAGTATGCTGTGGATGTATGTACAGCAGAATAATAGAGAAACATGAATATGCTGTGGATGAAAGGGTTATAGATGAGATCGGGGGTGGTAGATTGTAGGTTTGGAGAGGTTATGGTAGAGTTAGGTAATGTGATTGGAGACATTACACTGACATTTAGGAATTGTCCATACATGTATTTTACTGTGACTGGAATTTTGGGTACCAGAATGTGTTTTTAAGATGGAGTAAGACAGATTCCCAAGGTTTAGGCCCTAATACAGAGAAGGAGTGATCTATGCATTCGAGTTTTGTTCGAGGCCCTGCAATGCAGGTACTGAAGGATGTGGAAGCTTGCAAGTATCATGTGAAACATGCGGAAGTGAGTGCTCCACATATATGCACTGAGTGGCATATGCAGAATAAAAGTATGAAGTAGTGAGCAACAAATGTAAATTTGCAATGATGAATGGAGATTTTTCAGTTTTGTATTGTAGACACCTATTGGCATTCATTTCATGGTGGAAGCATATGCTGTTGCTAATTCTCTCTGACTGCCAGGGTGGTACTGTTGGACCAGTCATAAGATTTTACTTCTAGAAGGAATTTTGCAGAAGGCTGTAGATTTGCATCTTTCCTACATATCTCATTTTCATGCTGTGTTTTATTTTTTTTCGCCCCCTAGGAGCTGTGCCCCCTTTCATATAGTTATGTCTCAGGCCTGTAAACTCCAGAACATCTTCAGCAGGACAGATACTGATTATTTTATATGTAGTTTAGTTCTTGTCAGGTTACTTTTCATTCTTATTCCCTGTGCTTAAAGTGCATTAGTTGTATGGGCAAGTGGTCGCTGCCTCTTCTGTGGAGTAAGTGTAACACATCTCTTTAATTTTACCAGAAACTTGACGTTTTCTCCTAATTCATAATGTGTGTATCTTTAGGTAAGTTTAAGTCTTCTTTTATGTTTTCTACTTTAGTGATGTCATTCCAAGAAAAGTCCATTAATAACTGTGAGCAAAGTGCTCCAGATGGATCTTTATTCAGGCTGTTTCTTTTGTTTGGATGTCAGCCATAATGCTTTGATACGTGAATTCTGTAAAACATCCTATAAAGACATCAAAAATAGATGACAGAAAACTTAGGAAAAATCTTGACAAGACAGAACAAAGGGACTATGCAAAAATGGAAGCTTCAAAGAGTCTATTTCTGAGAAGAAGAAGAAGGAAAGAAAAGATAAGAAGTGGAGGAAACATAAATGAAAGAAAAAGATTGCATTCTTCTATAGCTTAGCTGTTAATCTGAAGAAGGCTTTGTCCATGAATTTACAAAGCTGAGCTTTCAGACATGGTTACAGCTTCACTGAAGCTTAGATGCATACTATTAAAAAAAAAAAAAGTAAATACTGCAGTCATCTAAGACACCTGTATGCTGCAAACCACTACTAGTCATACCAAAGATTTTTAAGCACAGTCTGCTGAAAGCCCTGACACTCAGCTTCATCAACATTTTTTCTCCTTAGGAATTATTCACAGTTTTTTACAAGCTTGACAAAGATTCTTTATTTATTTGTTTCTTTGTTTTTTTATTATAAGTAGATTGAACTCAAGGGCCCATTTTAGTCTATGACCTTGTTACGAAACATAACTGGTTAGTCATGTACATGTTATAAAGCAGAAGCATTACAATATCACATTACATTAAGATTATTTATTTATCCTGACAGCTGCATATTAATTATACATGGAGGAAGTGGTTAAGATGATATTTTAACAAGTGAAGAGGTTGTAGGAATGTAAAGTTCAGTAGATGTTCCCCAGTTTAGGTGCACAGAAACACAGGGTCTTTAAACCCAGCTCATGTCCATAGCCATTAAAGTGTCTGCAAAATATCCCAACTAACAACTAAGGGGACATTTGCATATATCCCATGGACCTCTATTACAGGAAGTTTAAGGTATCACACAATGAAAACTCTAGCTCGGCTAGGTTTTTCTTGTGGTTTTTACTAATTGTTTTGTCTGTGTGACCTTTTTACATTCTGATTTATTTGTTAGCTTGTATATTTTGCATACACCTTAATGGTTATGGACATCAACTGGGTTTAAAACAAACTATGTTTCTAGCATGTAGCCCAATAGTTTACTTATGCTATGCTGCAAAAGTCAAAATGTGTATGTTTGTGGCTTGTGATGTGTGGATTTGTTGATCTGAATCTTCCTGTAAAGACTTTAAAAAGATGATGAAAATAAAAAGTTATGGATTTCAGAAGCCGCACAGGTAAAACACTTGATTTCCTTTAGGGGTCATATGCATATATCCCATGGGCTTCTGTTACAAGAGGTTTAAAGTTATACAGCTTTTACTAAGTGGTCTGTCTTTGTGACTTTTTTCATTTCTGGTTCCACTTTGTAGTTTGAAGTTGTAGCAGATTTTTTTTTCTGCCACAGTCTAGTGTTTGTCTTACTGTCAGGCTAGTATATTGCTTCATGTTACACTGGTAACTGTGTTTGGGATCATTACCTATGTTTTAGAATAATATATGTCACTTTATTTGTATTTATGTCGTCTGTATTTATAATTATTTATAGATTTCATCACTGTTTTATTGCTTTTATTTTCTATCACAATTGGTGCTGGAACTTTTCTTCCAGGATTCCATTGATAGTGGATTATGCCCATTTGGACATTCCTGTTCAGCACATGCAAATAAGTAAGCAAGTAAGCAAATGAATAAATGAATAAATGAATACATCCATGCTTACCTACCTACCTCTTTCTCTCTCTGTTTTATTTATATATATATATATATATATATATATATATATATATATATATATTTTTTTTTTTTGTAAGCATATATGCATACATACACACACACATACACACACACACACACACACACATAAACTTATCAAGTTCTCTGCAGATAAAATGCCTACTACTTTCTGCAGTAGATGTTGGACTGTTCAGACATAGCTTGACTGCCAGTACTTTAATAATAAGGGTAGAAAATGCAACAGATGACAGAATACCCTATCAATGAGAAGGCACTTTCATATGCATTTTGTAGACAAGCCATAAAGCTAGGATGCCAGAAACTTCAGAACAACCATTGCCTTTGTATCATATACATTGTAGGATCTCAGTATGAAGTACTAAAACCACAACAACGCAAAAGACAAGCTTTTTTCTGCACTTACCTTTATTTTTGGCAGTACATTAATGTTTGGCTTTTTTTTTTTTTTTTTTGCTTTTTACAAATAAGAACAATAAATTATCTTTAAAATACCATCTAATTTAGAAACTACTCCCTGTTGGCCATATGGATTTGGATTTAACAACTTCTCTTGTGTTATCTGTAGTCCTCCTCATGGCAGTCTGAATACAGCAACTATGGATACTGTTTGCTTATGAATGTCTGCCTCTTACTACTGATCTATAGGAATATGTCCTTCTTCCTTATCTATTATATTTTTTGATAAATCCGTTATGTTATGTTTATTGTGCATGTGCTTTGACTTCCAGTGACATCTTATAACAATTACTTTTTGTAAATGGTAGTGTTAGTGGGAAAAATCACTGTACATGCTTCATTAAATTTCAGCTCCTCGTTTATTTCTTAAAGTATATTTGTAATGTGAACACCAGATGTCATTAAAGACTTTGTCTGCCATTTTGTAATTCATCTTTAAACCTCTATAAGTCAGAGTAGTTTCAGAAAATGTACACCCAATCCCCCAGTGGCCCAATGCAAGACCTCGAGCAACTAGTATTAGCTCCTTGAAACATTTGTCTAGACTTGCTGTCTTATAAAAATACTCTTGTAAACATTTTCAGATGTATTGAGCATACATGCCTGTTGACTGTTTTAATCATTCCCATCCTGAGTCCATTTGTGCTTTGAAATGTCAGTGCTTAACAGCTTTTCCCAGACCAGCTTCAGTTGATTCACTTATTAGCTCTTTAAATATGTTGAGCACCTTAGATCATTCAGATATTAGAAACTTTTCAGACTCTTGTCTGTATCTTTTCTCATTTGTTCTGTTCATCAACACTAACTCAGGTGCTGACCCTACTGAGCACCGGATATAATCTTGTACTTAGCTCTGTAATGCTGAATAAGTTAACTGTAAGTTTTGCAGCAGCTGAACTTCTTCTGGCTTCATGCCAGCATAATACTCGTTGCCAGTGCTTTAACAAAACACAGGGGATGGGATTTCCATCTTACAGTTTGCTGTTTGTTATGTTTTTGTGGCCTTGATACAAGTGCTCCAACTCATGATTTCAAACAAGAGGAGACAAATATATTGTAGATGTCTAGCCAAAAGCATCTAATTACTGCAGTTTATCAATTCACTGATCAGTTTCAGAGAAAGACTCCATCCAGTTAGCATGTTACAACACTTTCGTCCACTTATTGTTTTCCATTTCAACTGATCCAGCAACATTTGTAGCACATTCATTGTTTTCCATGATGTATGATCCATCACCATTTGCAGTCTAACAAAGTCTGAGACCCCTCCCAACACACACATTGTTTGTCGTAGTAGAACTTTTTCTTAAGCAACTCTTGCTTTCTGCCAGTACTTAAAAAGAAAACAAAAAAGCTTTAATCCACTAATTCAGTTTATTCAATATATGTCATGGAAAATGGGCCCCAAACATCTGCATGCATACAGAAAATGTTGAAATATAAAACGCTGGAGGTTTCGTACTCTCTAGTTAGGTCTAAATGAAGTCTCCATTTCTGAAAGAATTCCTTTTAGTGCTCCTCATAACTTCCTCATATATCAGTTATATTGACTGAACTGATATCTGTGCAAGCCATATTCCAGGATGTTTGACTTTACAGTGCCTCTAAAAATGTGTATCTGTCCCTAAACTCTGTTTTTGATGTAAAGTTTAATAACAGGACTCTAGTTTTAGAGGAGTTCATTATGTATCCTGAAACTCTCCTGTATCTATGAAGAAATTGTCTGCCAATAGTGAAATCATTCATCAGCTGTCTTGTCCCCACGTATAACTCCATATACCTGCATCTGTGGCAAAAGATACTTTACAATTAACAGAGGTAGCCTTACCACTTTTTTTACTTGCACCAAGGCCCCTACATGTATTCCCTGAAGCAGTAAACCTGTTGTTAATAGAGTTTCATAAAGCTATTCCCATTGAAATCTGTCAAATGCCTTCTAAACAACACAGATCAAGACCATTATGACCCTTTGGTTTCTTGTAAATTGTGGGTAGCCATTGGTGCTGTTGTTGTTCTTACTCTGTTGTCAAAAGTACTCCATCCCCCTACATGGTCACACTGATCAAAACTAATTCATCATCATCATCGACATCCCCCCACTTTTTGCATTTTCTACATGGAGTAAGAGTGTCATGTCAGTTGGTGCTACCTCAGTTGATTTTATGCCAGTGTTGTAGGTCTTCTCTATCTCAGTTCCTCTGTCTCCTTGCTGGATGTCCTCTTTTTCTCTTGCCTTCTTCCTGTCTCTCCAAAATCTTCTTCACAAAAAAAAAAAAAAATCTTTCCTGCATATGTTTCTGAATCACTGTAGTCTGTTCTCTTTGACCATCTCTGCAATTGGAACTGCTGTACTTTCTGCTCTGCTGTCACTGTTACATCATCTGTCCAATAGTATGCATCCTACCACCCATCTAAAGTGCATCATTTGCATCACCTCTAGCATTCTTAGCTGCCCTACCTTCACTGCCCAGGTTTCAGTATCAGATATAAATATTGGCCACCTCCCTGTTTTGTGCATCATACTTTTCATTTTTTTGTATTCTTCTGTCAATAAAAATATAATAATTCATACTATGGTGTGCTTTTCTCATGTCTGTGCCATTGTAAATAAACTCCACTGATTGTATCACTCCACATTATGTTTGCACTTTCATTAGCATATGTCTTTTACAGGTTCAGGTGCCTAGGCAGCTAGACATTTCCCTGTGGTACATTTGATTGGGGACACATGGCTGAAGTGATATTCAGCTGCAGAGAAATATGTCTGTTTGCAAATTCCCTGTGGGCAAAGAGAAGCATACACTGCCATGTTCATAGCTTTAATAACCAAATGCATGGTGGCCGAAGAAGTAATGAGTGTTGTGCTCAGTGTACAGTACATATGTATGCAACTACAACATGTAGAAGTGTGCTACAGCATGGAGGAAATCCTGCAGGTTGCTGTAGTCACAGTTATGCTCCAGTATGCATTTTAGCTAATGTTCCCTAGACACTGTGAAGGTGGTAGTGGTCCACACACTCCAATTATAAAGGCACTGCCCATTGTGCACTGCATTTTTACTGCCACTGACATACCCTCTGGCCAACCTGCTGCTGATGCCTACCATATTGCCTGCTGTCTCATGTTCTCTTGGGGACCATGGACATTGTATTCCCCTATGCATTTGGTTATTGAGGTTGTGGGCATGGCAACATATTCTTCTCTTTGCCCACAGGGAATTTGCAAATGGCCATATTTCTCTGCAGCTGAATGTCATTTCAGCCATGTGTCCCCAGTCATATGTACCACAGGGAAATGTCTTGCTACCTAGGCACATGAACCTGCCTTTTACAGTAAATATTATGTTTTAGATTTAAACTTTCTTTACATATGTACCACAGGGAAATGTCTTGCTACCTAGGCACATGAACCCGCCTTTTACAGTAAATATTATGTTTTAGATTTAAACTTTCTTTACATATGTACCACAGGGAAATGTCTTGCTACCTAGGCACATGAACCTGCCTTTTACAGTAAATATTATGTTTTAGATTTAAACTTTCTTTACATACTTTTATTTCGTAAATGCATGCTTTTTGCATTACACATTTCTTCAATGTATTTCATAATTTATTGTTATGTTTTTGATGTTTATATCTTGTTTTGGTTATCTTGGCCAGGTTGTGGCTACAAAGGGTCTTTGGCCTATTTAATGTACCAGGATAACAAACGTTAAATAAATAAATAAACTCTGTTCCCAGACACTCTGTGGCAGTTGGCTGCAGCCCATCTGCATCTATATTTGACCACTTCATTTAGACTTCCCCTCTCCTCAAACACTTCTCCCAAATATGTGAAGATGTGAAGCTGTTCCGTTATTTTCCCTGCCTATCTCAATGTTCATCTTCTTGTGATTTACCCCATTTGTTGCAACAACTCTTACCTGGACTCATTTTCATTCCATGTACCTTCAGTTTTGCAAGCTCTTCCCCTGTCATTTGCTGAACAACTACATAAAGTAGCTTTGTTGATCTGTCCCCTGCAACGTGTTTCTTACTGTAGTCCAGTCCATTAGTGGCATGAATAGCAGTGGGCTGAGGTCTGAGCTGTGATGCATACCTACTCCCACTGGTAGCCCCTCTATGAGTCTGGACACCGTTCATACTTGTGGCCTTGTACATAGCCTG
The DNA here is from genome assembly GCF_019279795.1 of Protopterus annectens. Taxonomy (NCBI): domain Eukaryota; kingdom Metazoa; phylum Chordata; order Ceratodontiformes; family Protopteridae; genus Protopterus; species Protopterus annectens. Next base: position 1,261,401,760 of record NC_056732.1, on the reverse strand, counting down.
TAGTAATTCTACCAATGTTTCTGGGACTTATAACCACAACAAAACTTTCCAAATCTGCTTTCCTGGGAACTTGTCATATGCTTTTTATAAGTTTAAGAATACCCAGCTGAACTCTTTCCTCATCTTATACCTTCTTCAACTGTCTCACTGCAAACATTGGGTCAGTTATGCTGTACTTTCAAACAGTCTTAAAGGAGTTTATTATCTCTGTGCATCCCATGGTTGTGAATGCCCCCATTGTTCTTCTACACTGCCACTAGAATGCTTATTCTGCAGTTATCTGGGATAGACCCTTCTCTCTACACTGCTATGAGTGCCATCATGAGCCATTTCTCTGCTAACTCACCCAACATCTTGATCATATCCTCAGTGACTTCATCTAAGCTTTCTGTCTTCCATGACTTCATTTTTCTTAGCTCTGTTCTTACGTCTTCTAGGGTGGCCTTTCTCCCACCTTTGTCATAGGATGAGTATGGGGCAGTACAGCTTTTGTGGGCTTTTCTTCACTCAGAAGCTGATGGAAGTATTCCTTCCATGTAACATTGATGTCCTGTGGACTAGAGAGAAAGTTGTTGCTAGTATCCATTATGAATAGTGTCTGATGACTTTTTTATTCATCTTTCTTTCTTTAATATTTGAATTTTTTTATTATTAATGATTTAGGAATGTTATAAGAAAAAATTCTAACAATAGCATGAATTACTGAGATAAAAATTAAAATATAGATGCAAACTATTTACAATGTATACAAAACATATCTGAATTAGAAAAAAACAGAGATTACTTATGAGTAAACTCCAAAGATTTAAAATTTTTGATTTTTTAAATACAAAAAAAAATACTAAACAAAAAGAGCGTTCTATGTCACATCATTCAGAGGAGGTATCATTTTCTGAGTAAAACTCAATGGGAGTCATTACATTAATCCATGTATTCATTGTATAGGGTTTCAGGGATAGTCCGGTCTTTTGATGGTAATCTTTCTTGGAAATGTGGAGAAGAAGATTTTTATATCTTCTAGTTGTATTCTTCCTGGCTACTGCTAGAATTGTCCATAAAAGATAGCAGTTTTATTATTAAATTGATAATCAGGTAAAATATTAAATAAAACTAATAATTTGTCGAAAGAAATATTGTCTGACCAAAGACCCTCAAGAAAAGTATATATATGTTTCCCCAGTAAATAAAGAATGGTCATAACATATATGTATACAAAATGCTTTGCAGTTTTGTTTACATGTCCAAGATACAGCATTAATGCCATTGATGATTTTTGATATTCTATCGTGGTTTAGAAAAAATCTGTGTAAGACTCTCTTAAGTGATGATATGCCAGTATCATTGTACTAGTATATCTCTGAGTGAAGATATGTCAGTGTAATGATACTGAGGTATTCTCACCAGTTTTAATAAGTAAGTTTTATTTTTTTTTTTGAGAGTAATTGGATATCTCCCAAGAAAATATAGTCCCAAGATTTATTTAAATTAATTTTACATGAGAAAAATGTCTATGGATTAGATATTATATTCAAGAGAGAAATATAGGTATATAAAATTTTAGCTAAATATTAAATCATTTTAGGCAAGATTTAAGATTGTGTTAATGAAATACATTTATTTTGTACATGGAATCTATTGCTTTGTAATAATAACCAGTCTTGTGTGTGTGTGTGTGTGTGTGTGTATATATATATATATATATATATATATATATATATATATATATATATAGATAGATATATCTTTATCATGTCCTGTTTTTTATATAGGAAAAACTTGCAGATGTATTAGGAATAGGATTTATGAACACCTGCTGGATATAAAAAAATCAAAACATACTAATGCATTAAGTAGGCATATTTTGGAATTTAAGAACCATTTTTTTAAGATTTTAGTGATATAGAGGTAAGGGCTGACCAGCAGGGACAGGCTATTAAGTGATTTTTTGGACATTTGTGAGTTGAAATGGCAACTTAAATTGGATGCAACGAGACATCCAGGTATTAATGAAATGGTAAATGTGAATTGTGTGTTAAAATTAAATCATCTGTTAGGATGATTTTATTGTACTTCTGTGACAATTTTTATTGTATACATTTTTAGAATGCATAAAAACAAAAATATAGAAGCATGGTTAGATTTAATGGATGTGCTGCTCTAAATAGTCTAAGATCAAGTATTAATAGGTTAATTATTTAATTGGTATGTGTATTTGAATGCTGGGTAGGTTGTTCAGAATTGTTCTGAAGTAGTCCCCACAGGAGGGATAAAAGCACTTAACCGTGTTATTTTAATAGTGTGTTTTAGTGCTTTTAATATATATAATAAAATGTATTTGTGTCAGAGTGGACTTGGCTGGTTTCCTCCCTTCTGCATTATTTGGTTTGTGGATTTGCATTTTGGTTGCATTGTTTATTGTGGAAGAGAGGACAGTGCAGTGTGTTCAACATGGAGAACATGAATTCCAACAGTGATATTATAGAACTTTTAAATCAAATGAATCAACAACTAACTCAGCATTCTTCACAAATTAAAAGTCTCTTGGACAGACAGAGTGGTGGAGCAAATTCGCTTGGTAGTTTAGGCTTGCCGCTTACTCAACCAACCCAGCCAGTGAGATCTGAAACCCATGAGGAACGAGGTGAAGGTTTGCTTAACCGTTCTTTGTCTGGGTGGAGAAATAATTTAAATGTTAATCAAACTAATGTTGAAACCAATATTGAAGCTCGACCACTTACATTAACTAAAGGAGTTTGAAAAAACTTTGCTGAAGTATAAAAAAACTACAATTAGAGAACAGATATCTGCAGAGAAATTTAGAATTGCAGCAGGTTCCACGTGGTTTACGGCTCTGGAGATATCCAAATGGAGTAGAGGGGAATCATGACTTCATAAAGGAACTACATCAAGTATTTGATAGGGCAGGGTTGGAAATATTAAAGCTTATGATTAAATACAACAGCAAATTAGACTCTATGGTTGGTGACTTGGATTTACAGAATGCCGTTATACAATCTGACCTTTTGTTTGAACATTATAAAACAAATTATTAGAATGTTTTTTCTCACATTGATAGTGTATGTAATAACATTTTTATATGTAAAATGAACAAAATTAAAAGGGATTTGGATGAGTATGCTAAAGGGAAGGCATACTCGGTTACTGTTGATTGTCATGGTAACGTTATGGAAGCGACCAATCATCAGGGGATGAGGATATGAGATTACCATCGACGTCATCTGAAGAACAGGGAAGTAATGTCCCTTTAGACCAGGCAACAAGATGGTTAGAGAGATTAAAAAACAAAGGTCCGTGCTTCAATAACAATGTGTCCAACAACCCCAAGGATACTTAGTACAGGGAGCGAGATCGAAGTATTTTTTATTCTGTTCCCTATCAGTGGAAGAAATGATGGATGAAGCTATTGACATTTTTAAAATAGTAAGTGTTAAAGAAACTTATGGACGTAGCGTTTTTGTCAACAATACCTTAACGTTACAAGGAACTTTTAGTTATGTACTCACCATAACTTCAGATGTTTGGGATCCATCTCGCCTACATTCTGAATGATGGGTTCGGAGCCGATCCCTCGGCTCCGACTCGGCACGCTTATGCCAAAGAGCGAAGTCTCTTATTGGCTGAGCTTACTATATCCCAGGATGCACCACCAACAGTCCCCCAGATCTAGTTTGTCCGCATACATGCACACATGCATACCCTGCTTATATAACATCGTCAGATGAAACAAGATAAAAACAGTGGAGCTCAAAACCGTTCTATCTCTTCTGATCTGCAAGGCAGGGGGAAGGAGGGTGGGTATCAGGAATGTCGGCGAGATGGATCCCAAACATCTGAAGTTATGGTGAGTACATAACTAAAAGATGTTATGTGATCCTATCTCGCCTACATTCTGAATGATGGGACAGCGTCCTAGCACCTGAATCCTGGGTGGCTCACTGGAAAACACTCCTGAGTACCGTGGAACCAAATGAAGCTCGTCCTTTAGATGCCACATCCAATTTGTAGTGGGAAATGAAAGTGTGCGGGTTGGACCAAGTAGCCGCAGCACAAATTTCCGAAATAGCGAGCTTGGAATGAAAAGCTATAGAAGTAGCCATAGCTCTGGTAGAATGAGCTTTGATAGATGATGAAGTTGCTTATTTGAAGAAGAATAGGCCTGAGTTATGCAATCTCTGATCCATTTTGAGATTGTAGCTTTTGTGATGGTTTGGCCCAATTTATTATCTGAGAAGGACACAAACAACTGGTCTGACTTACGAAGTTGCTGGGTCCTGTCTAAATAGAAGCGTAATTGCCTGTGAACATCCAATTTATGGAGAGTGTATTCTGCCTCATTAGAGAATTTTGGAAAGAAAACTGGTAGTTCTAGGGATTGTTGAAGACAGAAACTAGAGCAGACCTTTGGGACAAAGGATGGATTAGGCCTAAGAGATACTCTATCTTTGTGGAAAATCAGATATGGTGGTTTAATAGACAGGGCTTGAAGCTCTGAGACTCTTCTTGCTGAAGTAATAGCCACTAAGAATGCCGTTTTCCATGACAGATATTTTAATTCGCATGTAGCAGCCGGTTCAAAGGGGAGATGTTAATGCGAAGCACTAAATCAAGATCCCACGGAGGTGCAGGATGAAAAACTGGTGGTCTTAACAGACTCGCACCTTTAATGAATGTTTTGCATAGCCTGCTGCTCATCAAAGGAGGATCCGTAGATTCATGGAATTTAGAAATAGCAGCTAGTTGAACTTTAATAGTTGAGACAGAAGATCCCTGATTAAATAGGGATGTTAAGAATTTCAAAACCTCTGGGACAGAAGCAGTGATAGGGTCTAAGCCCTTGAGTTGAGCCCAGATAGCAAACCTCTTCCACTTACTGAGGTACAATTTGTTAGTGGTGGGTTTATGGGCCGAAGACAAAATGTGAACAACTTCCGGGTCTAGTGTGTGGCTTCTGACTAAGGTCGGAAGTGGAGGAGCCAAGCTGTCAATTTCAGAGATTGAAGAGACTGATGCCAATGTCCCGACTGATGGATTAGCAAATCCGGGATCAGGTCTAAGGTCCACGGATCGTCCACTGCATGCTTTTTCAGGTAAGGAAACCATATCTGACGAGGCCAGTATGGGGCAATCAGAATCATTGAAGACCTTAGCTGGGAAGCTTTTGAATGACTTTGGGAAGGAGTGGGATTGGAGGAAAAGCATAAAGCAACCCTGTTGGCCAGGGTTGAGCTAGAGCATCCATGGCGGTACTTCCTGATGTGGAATCAAGGAGAAGAATCTTTTGCACTTGGTGTTTTGTGGAGTCGCAAATAGAGCGCAGCGCGGCGTGCCCCATCTCTTGAAAACCTGGGCTGCTACTGTGCGGTTTAGAGACCATTCGTGAGGAGAGAGAATTGTCCTGCTTAATTTGTCCGCCAATACATTTGACTTTCCGGGATGTGGGTCGCTACCAAGAAGCGGTTGGTAGCTACAGCCCATTCCCACACTCTCATGGCCTCTCTGCAAAGGGGATACGATCTGGTCCCTCCTTGTTTGTTCAGATACCAAACCACCGACATGTTGTCTGTGTGGATGGCGATGATACCCTGAGGAAGGAACTTGTGTAAGGCCTGTAGGGATCGAAGTACAGCCCTCATCTCCAACACGTTGATGTGGAGAAGAGCTTCGTCCGGAAGCCAGGAGCCCTGAACTAGCCTGCCCAGACAATGCCCCCCCCACCCTATCTGGGAGGCATCTGTCGTCAGGGTAACCGCTGGAGGGGGGAGAACAAAGGGTTTGCCCTGATCTAAGTTGGATGTCTGAAGCCACCAGCGCAGGTCCCTTTGCATATTTCCGTAATCATGATGAGATGATTGAGTGGGAGATCTTGAAAGGTCCATTGAGTTGATAAGAGCCACTGAAGAATCCTCATGTGTAACCTTGCTAGAGGAACTAAAAGTACCGTGGCAGACATTGAGCCTAGAACCTGTAGGACCATCCTGGCTGGGGCTTTGGATCTCGAGATCAGAGCTTGCACTTGGCCCTGTAAGGTTCGGATCCTTTCGGCAGGAAGAAAGACACGCATCAATCTTGAGTCTATCTCTGCTCCTATAAACTTTATGCGCTGAGAGGGCAGCAAGACAGACTTTGACCAATTGAATGTAATCCCCAGGAAACACCCAGGGAGATGGTGGCTTTGAGGTTGTCCATAAGTAGATGCCTGGTGGTGGCAGTCAGGAGCCAGTCGTCGAGATAGGGAAACACTTGGAATCCAAGGCTCCTCAGGTGAGCCGTCACTACTGCCAAACACTTGGTGAACACCCTGGGGGCTGTGGTGAGGCCAAAGGGCAGAGCACAAAATTGGTAATGACTGGCTCCCAGGCTGAAGCGCAGATACCTTCTGGACGCCTGATGTATCGGTATGTGATAATAGGCGTCCTTGAGGTCTATGGAGCACATCCAAACATCCTTCTCCAACAACGGGAGAATGGATTGCAACGTGACCATTCGAATTTGGATTTCGTCGGATAGGTTCAGTCTGCTGAGATCCAATATTGGTCTCAGGTCCCCTGTCTTTTGGCACTAAAAGAACCTGGAGTAATTTCCTAATCCGATTTGGTCTGTGGGGACCGGTTGGATGACTCCTTTTGTAGCAGCTTTGAAGCTTCTGCGGCTGCTATTTCCCTTTGACTGGGTGGTGGGTCCGGATTCTCTTGGACGGAGGGTGAGTATTTGAATGGGATGATGTAACCTCCGGCAATTATCCGAGCACCCATCTGTCCTGAGTGATTGACTCCCAGGCTTTTAGGTGCTTGGCAAAGCGACACCCGACTGGCTCCGAGCAGCACAGCCGGGCAATCCCTCATGTCGTGTGGGAGGCTGAAGAGCCACGAAAGGACTCGCGGTCTCCAGAATTGCGGGCCCTCTGCCGCCTCTGGGACGGCGTCTCCTGAAAAATTTCCCGCCCTCTGCCTCTGGACGGGAATCTTCCTGCTGTTGGGAGAAAAACTTGCGAGATTTCGGAACCACATTTTCCCTCCTTTGGCCTTGGGGTAAGGCCGAAAGGGAGTGGAATAACGGGCCCCTACGGCAGATAACGTTTTTCCCTCTTGCTCACAGCGGGTAAGGGTGTCTTTCACCTTGGGTCCAAACAATGAGGACCCATCAAAGGGAGCGTCGGCGAAGGAAGACTTGAAGGCCTCCAAACTGACACAAGCGCCGCCAGGCCTGTCTACGTAGAGCCACGCCTGTGCCTGCCGCTCTACCCGCCCCTTCGGCCGCATAAGATATGAGCCTCATGGACGAGTTAGCAATTGACGTCAGGATAGCCAACTGAGAGCTAACGGACTGGGCTAGCTGCTCAGGTAGGTTACCCGAGAGGGAGTCTGACAACTCCTTGACCAGATCCCTCTGAAGCCTAGTAAAATGTGCCAAATAATTCAGAGACCTTAAGGTAAAGGCCGCTGAAGTCAGGGTGCGCTTCCCGTATCTATCCATACTCCTAGACTCCTTATTAGGAGGATGGATGGACGTTGAAGCCTCTGCCACGTCCTGCTGTGTAGCAGATGCCACCACCATGGCATCTACAGCCACGCCCTTGGTAAGGAACTCCTTCTCGGGGGGAGCAGATAAGAATTTGTTTGGACGAGAAGGACTGGTTCCACAGTATCCGGGTGTTCCCACGCCTTCGACAAACTAAATCCAGAAGCTCGTCGAAGGGCGGAGACACCCAGGAGGCGGAGGGCTGAGCCCCAAAGGCCTTGAGGAGCACTGATTCGTCCGCAGAGGGGGGTTTGGACATCCAGCCGCCTCGTTGTTTGAGGATCTCCAAGATGTCTGCAAAGGAGACATCATCCGAGGATGACTTAGGGGACCCCTCTGCATCATCCATATCCGTGTCCGATGTGATAGACTCGGGAGTCCACGTGCTTCCTCTTGCACGATCTCTTCCTTGGGGTTCCTCTGGAGGACTCCGAAAACCCTCAGGAAGGGGGAACCCCCACTGGGGGTAACCTCAGGCCTCGGGGCTCCACTGGCCATAGACAGGGGGACTACCAAGGATCCAGTCTCCACGCCCAGGGAAGGTGCTGGTAAAACCGGAGAGATGGCGAAGAGGATTTGGCCAAGGCACTCCTCATGGCCCTGAAAGCCGGACCTCCAGAATCCTGGGAGCGTCCAGTCTCCGGGGCCATGATAGTAGACGGAAGTCCCGCAGCCGAAGCACCGAGAGGGAGGCTCGGAACCGAGAGCATCGGTCCCGAAACATCACCCTCGGGTCCAGCCGAAGAAGTCCGCGTACCAAACTCGGACCCGAGGGCCCGGGTTGGAGTAAGGGTCGGAGCCGACCCTGAGATCTCCACCGGCTCCAAGAGCACCTGCTCCGACGGAGCCGAAGCAGTCGGAGGAGGAATAGCAATGGGATGGGTCATGGCCATCGGCTCCGAAGCCAACTGGGTCGGAGCCGAAACAATTTTTTGGAAGACTGGGGACTGGAAAAGTCTTTGGAGCACCCTGTCTATATCAGAATCCGACATTCTCGAAGACCGAGAGGAAACAGAACGGGTTCGAGAAGACCTCTCCCTCGGCCCCAATGGACTAGGGGACCGGCTCCGAGGCGACTCGATGAGAATCGGCGCCGAGAAACACACACCAGATTCCATCGGTGCCGAGGTAGACTTGCCGAGGAGGAAGTGTCTGAGCGGCGACCCTTGTCGGCTCCGAGAGCAGTGGAGCCGGCGGTGACCCGCCTCGATGCCCCAGCCATCGGCTCAAGTCCAGTCGATACTGGAGGCATCGAGGCAGACCGTTCGACCTCGGCTCCAAGTCTTTGGAGCCGAAGGAGAGGCCTGCCTAGGTCTCTTGGCAGTCGGATCCGACGGACTGGTCGGAGCCGAAGCCCTTTCTTTTGGCAGGAGTAGGAGCGGAAGACAAGGCTTCTTCAAAAGAGGGTTTAATCAACCCTTTAAGAATTAATTTATTTTTCCTCTCCTGGAGGACCCTAGAGGAAAAAGCGTGACACACGCTGCATGACTCCTGCAAGTGCTTTGCCCCTAAACAATAAACACAAAGTAGATGGTCATCAGTAACAGACATCTTAAAAGCACATTTAGTACATTTTTTAAAGCCCGAAGGCCTAGGGGCTTGAGACATAATGCTAACAATTCCTGACAGGAAATTTAATCACTGTAGAATCGGTAATGACAAAAAAGCCGAAGGCTTACAGAAACTGTGTAAAACACAACCTTAGGTGTAAAAACCGGGAACTTGAACACTAAAAGTTCAGTTAAAGAGTTTGACCAAAAAGGCCCTGGATTGGAAGTGGGCGCCAAAACAAACTCTACACAATCACACACAATAAATTTCAGTACTCAATCGAACACAATATCAATAGCATTAGCAATAGCCGTTAAAACGGCTTTTGTTTTGAAATACAAGCACAAAAACTGACAGAAAAAATAGTTAATAAAGCTACTCAGCCCAGCCAGCTCGAGACCACGTCCTTGCAGTTAAGCGGCAAACGAGATCTGGGGGACTGTTGGTGGTGCATCCTGGGATATAGTAAGCTCAGCCAATAAGAGACTTCGCTCTTTGGCATAAGCGTGCCGAGTCGGAGCCGAGGGATCGGCTCCGAACCCATCATTCAGAATGTAGGCGAGATAGGATCACATAACATCATGCAATCACAGTGACTGTATTAATGTGGGAGACACTATGGATATTTTATGTGTTGACAGTGCCTGTTTAAACAATTAAATTAATAATGTAGTTCAAAGTGAATTTAATAATGTTGTGTCATAAGATATTCACAGGCACAATGTCAGTAATGATGTAATAGAAACTATTGACTGTTCAGATGTTATTAATGTTCTTACAAACCTTAGGAATAGTAATGGAACAAATTGTAATGATTACTCAGATGTCGATAATGCTGAAATTTTAGACATTTTTCTGCAGATACTTGATAATGATGTAGCTGATGAGGCAAGTGTATTGCCGAAAATTATTTTAAACACTGCAGGTGAATTCAAAGTGTATAATTATTCTAACATGGATATACACACAGCACATGTCAATTTATTGTCTAAAAGATTTACTTATGTACCTGGTAGGAGGGGAACAATTGCTGATGTTCTGATAGATTTGAAGCTTTTTACACGAAAGTTGAATTTGTATGTAAGGTTTAATGACAATACTTCACATTGCTTTGGAAATTCCAGGATGTTATGCAAACCTAATACTTTTAATACCCCTTTGTGCAATTTAGTAGGCGTTTTTGAAAATTTATGTGAGTTGGGCATGAGAGTTATTTAAAAGTCCATGTAGTATTGCATCTAATAATTTGTTGGCTGATGAAAGTAAGTTACTTAGTGAGATTTCTAAGATTAGAAAAATACGTATTATGAAGCCTGATAAAGGCAATGGGGTTATCATTATGGAAAAAAGTGACTATCTTAACATTTCTGCCCTTTTAATGGAAGAAACTTATCAGGAAACAATTAAATTAAATTAATATTTCTTACAAAAGGTTGGATATGTTATTGGATGACATATTATTACAAGGACAAATAGATAAAATGCTTATGAATATATGAAAAATGAACATCCTGTAGTGGCAAATATTTTTGGGTTACCAAAAATTCACAAAGGATTAAAAAGCCCAAGTTTTAGGCTTATTGTGGATGCCAAAAGGGTCAAAACAGTTTTTATTGGGAAATATCTGGATTTTCATTTAAAAACAGGCATGCAGCATTTTCAGTATATCTGTAAGGATTCTTGGCAATTTTTGTCAAAATTAAATAATTTTCAGCATGTGGAGAACATGTTTTTGGTAACGATCGATGTGTGTAATTTGTTCTCTGTCATTCCACACGAAGATGGTCTCTTATGGTTAGAGACTCAGTTATGGACTACAGGTGTTTATGATCAGGATGAAATAAATTTGTGTATGACTTTGATGGAAGCAGTATTAAAACATCATTTTATTTGGTTTGAAGGTCAGTACTTCAGACAGAATACTGGTGTGGCAATGGGGGCAGCTTGTGCCCCATTATTTGCCAATTATGTTATGTCACATTGGGAAAATCAACATATTTTCAAGTCTAGGTATATGAAGTTCATTAAGAATTACACTAGATTTTTGGATGATATGTTTTTAATTTGGATTGGACCAAAAAATATATTGGAGGAATATTTTATACAGGAAAAACTTGCAGATGTTTTAGAAATAAGATTTATAAACACCTGCTGGATATAAAAAAAAATCAAAAAATACTAATGCATTAAGTAGGCATATTTTGGAATTTAAGGTCTGTTTTTTTAAGTTTTTAGTAATATAGCAGGTAAGGGCTGACCAGCAGGGGAGACTATTAAGTGAATTTTTGGACATTTGTGAGTTGAAATGGCAACTTAAATTGGATGCAACGAGACATCCAGGTATTAATGAAATGGTAAATGTGAATTGTGAGTTAAAATTAAATCATCTGTTAGGATGATTTTATTTTACTTCTGTGACAATTTTTATTATATACATTTTTAGAATGCATAAAAACAAAAATATAGAAGCATGGTTAGATGTGATGTGTGTGCTGCTTTATATAGTCTAAGATCAAGTATTAATAGGTTAATTATTTAACTGGTATGTGTATTTGAATGCTGGGTAGGTTGTTCAAAATTGTTCTGAAGAAGACCCCACAGGAGGGATGAAAGTGCTTAACCGTGTTACTTTAATAGTATGTTTTAGTGATTTTTATATATAATAAAATTTATTTGTGTCAGAGTGGACTTGGCTGGTGTCCTCTCCTTCTGGATTCATTGAACTGAGATTATCATTAAAGCAAGAATGAAAAGCAGTGCATTTCATAGGACTTCAGCATACTAAAGTGAGCTGTATTCTGAAGAAAGAGCTTCATGTGTTGTATGGAAGGCATACCAAAAACAAACTTTATCTTTAAGAATTTTATGTGCTTCTTAACTGTTGATAGCGACAATAGTAATTCTGCAGGAATTACTTGTAAGAGGCTAGGATTTCCATTTTCTTGAATGAACTGCAGCAATTAAGATGGATTTTTTTTTTTATCTTTTTATGGCCTGCTGCAGTCTGTTTACCTTGTAAGCATCAGACACTTGGTTATATCTGCAGTAAATTATACAACATGATAGTGTAAACACAGGAGTAGTGGCCGTGAAGTAATTTGGTGTTGTTCCAAAGCTTAGTTTTGTAGCAAGAATAGAGAAGTATATTGTCTGTCATTTTAAAAATCCAGCTTCAGGAGTTTGCTATTATGGATTAATGACATGTAAATAATGTTTAAATGTCTTAGCAGGCAGTTCTGAAATGGGGCAAATTTTCAGCTGATGGTATCAAAATAAGCTGGTTAGTGCATCTGAGTGATAGGTTCGTATTTTCATTTTTATTTAACTGGGTAAGTAAAATGGTCTTTGGACATTTTTAGCAGTGTTTCAGCTACAACTGGCTGATGTTTAAGAAATTCATTTTGTCTGATGGATATTAACACAGGGGGAATTCCCTTTTTCCTGAGGGTCTACAAACTTACAGCTGATTGTATGTGATTGATTGTATGTGTTGGGGTGGTAAGGGCTAACACATTTTGAATTCTTCTTCTAACTGTAACATATTCTACATTTGTGATTGCAGTGATTTACAGTACATCTACATTTATGAGGAATTGAAAACCTAATAAGTTTATTTGCAAATTTAATTTGAATCCTTTTGATAAGTGATATCAATGTTATCTTAAGAAAAAAAAAGAAAGAGTATGATAACCAAGTGCGGTATGGTATTTACTGGAATAAACAAGCACAATTCTAGTTCCTCAAGGATCAAAAAGGTTAATCACTATGAAATATTGAAAAACATCCAGTTAGATAAAACTTATTATGTCCTTCCTCATCATAAGATATGAGGTATACTCTCAAATCATACAGGAATGAGTTATAACGTTCATGCTGACTTACCTGTTTTGCAATAGAGTACTTTTTGCTATGGACAAAGATCTGGAGTAAGTTTTTTTCAGCCATACCTATCAACTGTCCAGATTTTTCCACAATGTCCAGACTTTTGGCTCATATTTTTGGTCTGATCCTCATAAAATGTGTTATTTTCTGGCAAGTCACTAAGGATTGACGTCACTAAAATAATAGGATACATTTGAGTCTCAGTCTTCCTATCCTTCAGAAAACACATTATAACAAAAATCCTGTTATTATAGCAACTTAAGTTTATTTCCCTGCTTCTAGGCCTAACCTCCCATTAATTTAGGCTTTCTCCATGACTTTGGCACCAGTCATTTGTTGCTGTGAGATCCTCTTGTAGTATGTTAACATCATTTGGGGAGTCAATGACAGCACCCAACTTATAGTCATCTGCAAACTTGTTCAGCCACAGGCCCTTTGCCTTTACCTGGACCTATGAGAAGTAGATTCCAAACACTAGGGTTCCCAGGACAGATCCCTGGGGAACACTACTAGTGACAGGTCTGCTGTTGGAGATGGAGGCACCTATTTTGACTTGTGGGCCACCCACCTGATGAGATAAAGATTTATGCCAAGTTGTGTTAGCTTTCCAATAATGCCTGAGCTGGGGATTGTGTAAAAGGCTTTGGCCAAGTCAAGCAAAGCCATATGTACTGACTATCCCTCATCCTGGGCCTTGTTGACAGTCTCAGAAAAGTCAGCCTGGTTCAACAGGCAAGATCTGCCCTTGATGAATCCAAACTGGGTGGGGTCAAGTACTTGGAGATTGCCTGTGTCCTTGTTTGTGAGGTCCATAATAATACGCTCCATGGCTTTACAGGTCAGACTTGTCAAGCTAATCGGGCGATAGTTTCTAGGGTCAGTAGTGGTACCACCTTTGTGCAAGGGGATGGCAATAGCAGTTCTCTACTCTTCTGGAAAGAAGCCTGTACTTAGGGTGTGGTTGAATAGGCTGCTCAATGGCGAAGCTAGTTCTTGCTGGAGATGGTGCAGAATGCAGCCTGGGATACTAACAGATCCTGTGGAAGCAGTGTTCTTTGCCTTGGATAGGGCCTTTAAGACTTGATCTATGTAGATTTGAGATGTGGGACATGTATGGGGGATGTTGAATGGGCCTTTGGGGGAGATAGGTGGGTGAAATTTGCACTGAATCTATCTATCTAGGATCAGTGTAAGTGGTACCATTAAGTATTAATTCGGAACAAACCTTGGCTTTGCCATGGAGGTTCCTGAAGTAACTGAAGAAGGCTTTGTCATTTACCTTTGTTTCAGAGGCTAGTTTCAATTCATACTTGGCTTTGGAGGTTTTCAGTACTGATCTAATTTGCTTTTTGAGGCTAAGCAGGGACTTTTTCCAGTTGTGAATTTGTGCCTTTTTACCATTGGACAAACAGTTTCTTCCTTTTGTTGTAAAGTCTGTTGATAGAGGATGTTCACCAGATAGGTTTGTGTTTCTTCGTGAAGCAGGTTTTAGTTCTGTTGGGTATGGGAGAGTCCATGTAGTTGTATAGGTGCTTGTAAACTGCACTGGTGTACTGTGCAGCATAGTTGTCTGCATCCTCTGAGGGGGACAGTGGTGTGAATCTACTGATACCCTCCCTTAGGATGTTGTAGCCAGCTTTTGAGAAGTTTGTTAGCCTGGTTATGGCTGGGTGGGTTGGGTGGAACAGAAACTTCAAATGAGACAGGCTGATGGTCTTCTCTCACCTGGGAAAAACTTACTATTGGAGTGGCGCAGGTTTGTCCATGTTGGTGAAAACCAAGTCCAGAATTTTATCTTCCCTTTGAGGATGAGATGAGCTATCTAGTATGTTAGAACTGAAAAAGTCAAGGAATCTTTGGGTGAGTGCATTAGTGCAGGAATGGTTCACCCAGTCTATGGTGGGGAAGTTGAAGTCACAAAGGATCAGGGTGTTGGGGGGTACCTTGATTGAGTCAAGTAGGTCCAGGTAGGAGTGAGTGTCCTGAGTCATGGAGCGGGATCTGTAGTTGGCTATAGCTTGGATGGGTGTCTTGCCAACTGTGAGTTGCACCTGGAGCAGTTTTAGTGTGTCATTCTGGCAAACCAGTCTGAGGGTATGCTTGTCTTTAATGAAGACAGAGACTACACCACCATTAGTCTTCCTGGCCTCATTTTGGGGTCAGAATGTGTGGAATGAGATGTAGCCTGGAAAGGCAGTGGTGCTGTCCATAGCTTTGAACCAAGTCTCCGTGATTGCACAGATGTCGGCATCTTCCATCACAAAGAGAGCCTCCAGTGAGTACATTTTCAGGTTAAGGCTCCTAGCATTGAGCAGCATGACCTTCAGTTTGCTTTTTGACAGATCTTTTATGTTGGAAGATTTGTCTTTGGGACAGTGCCTAAAAATGGCACAATGGGGAAGGCAAGAGCATTGGCCAGAATTTGGAATCCCAGGGGTGACAGGTGGAGGCCATCTCTGGCAAAGCATCGAGGTCTGTCAACCATGTCATCCCAGGAAGACAGATACTGGATCACCTTGGAATGACACCAGAAACTAAGCCAATTATTGAAGTCAATTACTTTTTGTTGGTATTGTGGTATCATTTTTGGTGAGGGTAGGATGCTGCTTAGGGCTAGGGTCATACCTGCCTGGGACACATACTCTGAAAGCTCAATCATGTCTCTCTTCATATAGTCCAGGGAGGTATGTCTCAAGTCATTCACACCAACATGGACAATGACAGAGTCATACTTGTACCGGTTGTGGAGAGACTTAAGTGTGTGTGTGATGTGGTGGATTCTGGCACCTGACAGACAAGTGACCATGATCTTCTTGTTGAGCCTGGTGAGGAGGACATCGGTGTGTCTCACAATTGAGTTGTCGATGACTAATATGTTTGGTTTACTGTTGTGCCTTATGGGCTGTGTTGGTTTATTGTTATGCCTCATGAGCTGTGTTTGTGAAATACTGGTGTGTTGTCTGCTGTGTGTGATGTGTTTAGTGCTATGTGTGCTATGTGACTATGTTTTGAAGGTCTCTCCTGTTTAGGTGAGTTTTTATTGAGGACCTCTGCATAGGTGGGTATGTTTTGTACTTGGCTATGTGATGTGGGTGGTGTGGTGTTTGTGCTGGCAATCTTCTCTTTGTCAGGAGTACTGACTGTGGCACAAGAGAGAATGGATTCCAGGTTACTGATGTAGATGCATTTCTTGCAAGTAGAAGAATTATGTGCTAGGAGAAGAGGGCTGCCAATGAATATGAGGCAGTTGCTACACTGTCTCAGTATGCCCATGTCAACCAGGTTGGCAGGAGAAACTGATGGGAATTGTCCAGACATAATGTTCTGAAAACTTGGACGGACTTATAGAGAGAAGTTTGTCCACAAGAGTGCAAACCACAAAAACCTTCTTAAAAGTAATATAACTGGTCTGAAGTTCAAGTGCTAAAACCAGAACTGAGAGGCTTAGAATAACAGACAAATTTAATCAGGCTACTAATGTATTTATTGATCAAGGGAAGAAGGAATGGGGACTTTTACTACTGGAAACAAACTTAGATTAAAATCAGTCTGGCTTAACAAAACTGAAAACTGCCACATGATTATTATTATTTTGCTGGCTATCCTATCTATTCTGATTATTATGTAATACTCTGGTTTTGACTGTTTACTTTAGCTAATCATATGAAGTTACTAGGCTATTGGCCCTGAGGCCCTTATAAGCCTAGCCACGAGTTTAGCCAAGTCAGCACCTGATGTCCAGTCCAGCAGGGACACAGGTGGAATCCCAGGGGGTGACTTTTCTGTTTCCCATCCAGTTATCCAGGTTGCGCTTAAAAGGGGATAATGAAGTACTCTGCTTGATGTGGAGAGGGAGTCTATTCCACAAATGGGGGAGTCTCTGAGACACAAATCTGTCCCACCAACAAGTTGTATTGATGTCAGAAACTAGGTTTAGATCACACGTGCAGGTTACTCGAGTGGAGCTTGACTTGTGAATATGCAGCAGTCCCATCAAGGTGGGGTCTGAGATTGGTTTGTATGCTAGACAGAGGTCATCTCTAAGGAGTCTGTATGAAAGTGAGTAGAGGGACATATGTTGTTGTATTACATCTTCGAATTTTCCATCATGCTTTCATATCCCCAGGATCACCTTATTGCCCTCCACCCACTGACCTTATTTGTATTACCTTCTTTTGTGTCCAATTGGCCACTGTCTGCACATTGCATGGTCTCTTCAGGAGTGTGTGAGTGTGTGTGTGTGTGTGGGGGGGGGGTTGTTCATCATGTGCTCTTTTCTGCTCTGATCTTCTATGGTGCTGTCCTAGGACTATAGTGTCCCCTTCCACATTGTCCTTCTCCTTCATAAAGAAAAACAAAATCTTCCTAATGGCTACTATATGATGCTCTCTCCTATGGAGCTTTGACTCAGATGGTGTGAACTGAAGATCACATAAGGAGGTCATGTGTGTGTGTGTGTGTGTGTTTGTATATGTTTATTAATTCACACCTTTATGTGTTTGTATACTTGTGAATGCATATGTGTGAGTATACATACATACACACACACATATTTTTATGGAGAGAGAGAGACATATAAATTCATCGAATCTCAACTTCTGTAAACATTATTTTCTGTGAAAGGAAAACATCTACCTTTAGTGTTATAGGGGCCTTCAACCTCTCTTCCAATCACCTAATGCAAGGGAAAGAGGAATTGTTTTGCAAAGAATATTCCAACAGGGGGTGGTGATGTCCAAAGACTGGTTAGGTATTATGAGGACATAACTAGGGCACTCATGCGGGATAATCAGCTCTTTATTTCCTTTGATTCTTATAAACTAGGGCACAAGGTTAGGTCATTAAACTCTCTCTGGCCAATTGGCTTTCAGTTTAGATTTCCTTTGTCTTTCTTCTGTATGGATAGAAACTTCTGGCTTTGCTGAAATGCTTATTCAGATAGATGTGCAGGTCATTGGTGAACAACTTTACCTAACATTATAAACTGGACATTGCTTCCAGATCCAGATCTTCCTTTAGGCTGTTGATGATCAAGGGCAGATTTCACTGGGTTGTGTGCCCAGGAGGATCAGCTGGAAACTTTGTCCTGAAGGTTAACAAACACTGAATCTCCTTAGATATGATAGATTATATACTCATCATAATGTTAGATTTGTTTGGAGAATTCAGTTTTCATTAACAAGTCCTCCCTCCATCTTAAGTCCATTATTCCATGCTTTTAACTTGATCAGACAGCTGTAAGAGAGAGGTGCACCAGTTAATGGATGGGAGCTGTAGCAGAGAGGTGCAGTGGTTCATGGATGGGAGCTGTAGCAGAGAGGTGCAGTGGTTCATGGATGGGAGCTGTAGCAGAGAGGTGCAGCATTTCATGGATGGGAGCCATAGGAAACAGGTGCAACGGTTCATGGATGGGAACTGTAGGAGAGAGGTGCAGTGGTTCTTGGACTGGAGAAGGTGCAAGAGTAGCCTGGGAAATTTTTATCTGCCGAGCAAAACAATTGCAAAAAAAAAAAAAAAAAATAAGTCCTGAAGTTTAACATAGATTGAATTTTCCAAGCAGTTCTAGCATAACGAGTCCAAGACTTGTATTTATTAAATAAATAAATAACATAACATAAGTAAGAGACTAAATAACAACTAGCCAATCAGAAGACAGCATAACCAGCAAACAAATGCAAATTTTAGTATCTAAACTAACTAAAATAAACTAACTTGAAAAATAGGCACACTATAAAACAGTTTTTTTTATCAGACAGTTGCATTAAACTTAGTAAAGCCTTACTATGTTAGGGCAATTCAGATCTCAAAAGAATCATTTCCTTAGCTATAGCCATTTGTTCTCCCATATGGCATCCATCTGGTTTGTTCAGTTTTCAGCTGAATTGTCTTCGAAAGTCTTTCTTTCTTTCTTTCTTTCCTTTTTGTTGAATGGCACAGTAGATGACTGTTGCTTGGTTAACTGTAGCAATGTAGGGTGTTTCACTTTGTTCATGGTTGTGTGACCATGGGATTCAATATATAAGAGGGTCTGGGGACTGGTGTGTGAAGCCCTCCATATAAGCATAAGTATTGTTTACTTAAACTGGATACATTTTAAATGGTAGTTTTCTATTGGTGAGAGTGGCAAATGTCAAGGAACCACATTATAGGAGGTTAGGTTCATAGGTTCATAAGAGGTTACTAGGCTAGCGGCCATAGAGCCTTTACAAGCCTCGCCATGTTAATCCCAAGTATCCCCATTTGCTCTTTTTGGGCAGTTCCCAGAAAGAATTTATGAACAGATTGGGACTGTAATCAACACCTGCTACCCTTGTCCATGAAGGACACGGGACATGGGTGCCAACCCTGGGGTGAATTTGTGGTCTCTCATTCCAATTATCTAGATTGTGTTTGAATAGGGTCAGTGAGAAGCTCTGTTTTACATGAATAGAAAGTCTATTCCAGAGAAGTAACAGTCTCTGGGAGACATAGCTGTCTCTTCAGCATGTTCTGTTAATGTCATAAGCTAGGTTGAGATCCCTAGAGCGAGTGACTCTTGTGCCATTTGACTTGCAGGTGTGCAGCATTTCCATTAGGGCAGGGTTGGAGAGTACCCTATAGGTCAGGCACAAGTCACCTCTCAGCAGCCTATAAGATACTAAGTTTTCACGATGTATTACAAAAGAACCAAGATGGCTGCATAAGTCCAAAGCTCTGGATTGGACTTTCAGAAATTTAGATAAAAATACAGTTCCCAGGGGGGGGGAGCATCCCTAAAGAAAAGATGAATGAATAGGAATAAAAGAAGGAACAGACTGCTACTTTTAAACCTGAAAATAAGGAGGAGAAGTTATGCAGTTTGTTTGAAAAGATAATCACAGTAGACCAGGATGTGAGCTCTTTGAAACAAACAATACAATATTAGTGTAACAAACAGAAGTGGAAAAGCTAGAAGGGAAACTGCAAGATCTTGAGGAAGATAAAACAGCAATTAAAGCTGAGCTGCAGAAGTAGATTCACAGAATACAGGAACTAAAAGACAAAATAAAAAGTTGGGGAGAAAAGATGGATGAACTTGAAAATCAGTGAAATAGGATTAGCATTAGGATAACTGGAGTACAAGAGAGAATGAGCAACAGTAAACTGGAATATTTGTAATGTAGCTATTACATGAGAGATGTAACATGTAACAAAGTGACAGCACTAATCAACAGAGATAAGAAGTCATATTATTCCCAGCTTCAACTCCAGCATAAAATCAACCCCAGTAAATATTGGCACTCCATATCTTCTCTGCTTAACCCTGGAAGAAATGGAGAGCACACCCTATCACCAGATACCCCTCCATCACAAATAGCCGAAAACTTTAACAAGCAATTCATAAAATCAATTTCGGACTTATTAATTAACACCCCTAATGCTGGACCCCCCACCCTTCAACCTATTCAGACACCAACCTCAGGCCATCAGCTACTTCTAACCCTGTCATAACTAACCCCCCCTACTCAACAAAATGTCATACAGACCCCATTCTCATTGCAGCCCATACCCTCTGACACCATTAAGAAACTGCTACAAAAACTAAAACCCTGCTCTACCTCAGCTGATAATCTCCCCCAATACTACCTCAAACTCGCTGCTAACTCAGTCGCCTACCCAATCAGTATCCTTATAAATAGGTCTTTATCTGAATCAAAAGTACCTACCATATGGAAACAATCTCACATCACCCCCATCCACAAAGGAGACAACTCTTTTTATCCATCCAGTTTCCGCCCTATATCCATCTTGACACCCATATCCAAAATTCTCAAAAGAACAGGTAATGCAGTATCTATTGCAAAACAACCTTTTAACCAAAACCCAACATGGCTTCCGAGCTAGACACAGCATAGCTACAGCCCTATTATCTTTTACAGACACCGTGAACAAGGCCAGAGATGCAGGATGCTATACAGCCTCAGTATTCCTTGATCTCTCCAAGGCCTTTGACACAGTGTCTCACCCCTTACTTTTGAACACACTGCCTAACGTAGGCATCTCACATAACACAGTAAAATGGTTTCTGAGCTACCTCAAGGATCATAAAAAAAGCAGTGAAATGGTCCAATGAACTCTCACCCTTCCTCCACAACCCTACTGGAGTCCCCCAAGGCTCCATCCTAGGACCTCTACTCTTCAACATTTTCACAAACAGCCTTCACACTGCCTCTTACCCTGGGACCCTCATTTAGTACGCTGATGATTCCACCATAATCTGCACTGCTCAATCACTATCAGAACTACTTTCAAAAACTCTGTAGTCCTTTACTGTAGTCGAATCCTGGCTATGAAATGCCCAACTCTTTCTTAATCCAAAAAAAGACAAAACTAGTACTCTTTCATCCCCAAAATACCTCCCCTGGCACTGATCATTTCAACATCCTTGCAACTGACAACACTGTCATTGAAATAGTGCAGGAAACCTAACTTCTAGGTGTTATCATTGAAAATAAACTTTCATTTGACCCCCATATACAGCAAAATATAAAGAAAACTCATCAAAAACTGGGACTTTTATATAGAAACAAACATTTCATTACTGCAGCAACCAAAACTACCCTTGCAAAAACATTTTTTACTTCCCTCCCTTCTTTATGGTGCCCCTATCTTAACTAACTTACAAAATTCTACCCTAAGCAAGTTGGAACAGTGCTACAACAAAGTTGCAAAGTTTGCCACAAACTCTAAATGTCACACGCATCACTGTAAACCACTCCTAGAATTGATCTGTACTGAACTTCCCAACCAACTTGCCTTTATTCAGCTATCCACCTTACACAACCTTATTTTCAAGCTTACTGACTGCTCTGCACTAACCAGTCTAGTCACACCTTACACATCAAATCGATCCCTATGATCAGAAGACAAACATTTCTTAGCTATCTCAAAACCTGCAAGAAAACCTGGTCACTCTCTGTATTCATACTCTGTCTCTATACTTTGGAATTCACTACCTCAAGCTAGCAGGTCTATCCCTGCACTAACCCATTTCAAAGCCTCTTTAAAAAAATCATTTCAAAAATACATGGCTCTGCTCCTGCATAAAGCCTGCCTAATGCTCAGGTCTTCCTCTTTCTGTCACATTTCAGTCCCTCACAGACTGCAAGATCCTAAGGCTCTTCTAACTCCTTCTATGCTTCTATACCATATCCTTAAGCTACTGCTCAGGCTTTATTGCTTCTAGTCTTCTTAACTCTCTCTCACTATCTATCTGTATCACTAACTTTCTGGCTGCTGTTTTCCTAACTGAAACTAACATTCTGTTTTGCTTGTACTATTACAGTCAATGTCACACAATGTACTACCTTTTTGGACAATGTCTACATCATGTATGGTGAGAGGGACAATTATTGTCTGTAGTGTTTTAACTGTATAGAATTTTCTAGATGTGTAGTAATATATTGCAACATCTTGTAGCAGTTTGTTCTTTCAACTTATTTTTTTGTATAATATTTCTAATGTAATTTTTATTGTATTGGATTATACTGTATTTGTATTGTACTGTATGTGGAGCTTTTCTCCCCGGGCTTCTGCTGAAAACAGGTTCTGAGATCCAGTCAGACCACCCCGGTAAACAAATGTCAGATCAAAAATAAATAAATAAATTTGTGATAACAGGAAATGAAGAAACATTGATAGATAGGATGCACAGAGCAGGACAATGGCAATCGCAGCAGAAAGCAAACATAGGAATGCATTAGCATGTTTCCATTCCTTTGCTGTGAAGAATGAAGTAATAATAAAAGGCACATAAAAAGATGCAGATTTAGCCCATTTGCAGGGATGCTAATAAAGCTGGTTGAGGATTACTTGGAAACAGCAAAGAATGGTACAGCTGTATGTTTGAAATACCCTGCAATTCTGCAAGTGCAGCAGGAAGGGGAATGGTTCAGGGTGTACTATGTGGAGGATGCTAAAAGGTTTACCCAAAGGTATTGCAGACAGATAAGCAACCCAGGCAGTAAAACTCTGAACTGTGTGCAAGACATGGGCTGGGAGAGCAGCCTTAGATGTAGGAGAGGTGAAGCAGACACAATGGGAGGATGTACAATGTCAGATGCTGAAAACTCCACAGGGAAGAAGACAAGACCAGGACCTGCAGAGGGGACACATGCCAGTAAACAAATCACAAAGGCAACCACAAGGCAATGTGGAAATAAACAAGATTATGGAGTGGAAACAAGTGAAAGACTTGTATCAGAGGTACAGAAGAATGAATAAAAACAGGAAAAGAAGCTGACAAAGACAAGGAAGAGTTCTAAGGAGATGTGAGGACAGTGTGTCAGATGATTCAGGTGACTCAGAAGTGAACTGCTGGACAAATAAGGGACCAAACAACCTTGGTGCAAGCTTTTATGATGGATGATACACTAGAAGATGTGAAAGACAAAACTACAGAAAGAGTGAAGTGAAGACAGAAATAGAGAAACAATAAATACGTGGAAGGAATGGACACTGAAACGCAGGTGACTACAGATAATGCAAAAAGGATGTATTAAAGGAAACAGATCCTTATCTTGTAACACACATTCCCTGGAACACAGTATCAAACCTTTACAAGCAATTGGAGGAACTGAATTGATTTCTGGTGCAATGGTGGTTAATAGGTTCATAGGTAGGTACTAGGCTATTGTCCCTGGGGCCTATACAAGCCCAGCCAAAAAGGTACGCTGGCTTTTGCCACCCAAGAAAATTGTTTTCCTGTGCCACTGTCGAGCATTACCACAGAGGTGATCCCTGGGGTGAATTTCCTATTTCCCATCCAATCATCAAGATTTTTCTTGAAGAGTGCTAATGAGGAGCTTTGTTTGATATAGATAGGTAGTTTATTCCAGAATATGGGAATTCTCTGGGACAGGAATCTATCCCTCCGGCATGTTCTGTTTATTGTGGTGACAAGGTTTAGGTCCCTACAGCGTGTAGCTCAGAGGGATTGGGATTTCTTTAAGTGGAGCATGTCCAACAGCTCTGGGTTTGACATAGCTTTGTATGTTAAGCAGAGATCACCTCTGAGTAGGCGATATGCGATGGAGTAAAGCTGGAGTTTTTTTAGACGGTCTGCGTAGGGCATCTGTTTGAGTCCCGTAATCCTCTTTGTGAGGTATTTCTCCAGCCTTTCCAGTTGTTGTAGATGTCTTGTGAGGTACATACCAAAAGGGATGTTGCACTCTATAATGGGTCTAATGAGTGATGAGTAGACGGGAACAATGACCTCTTTTTTTCTGGATGAGAAACCTTTTGTGATGAGGTGTGCCACATAGAAGGATTTTCTGACTAGTGTGGCGATGTGATTATCAAAGGAGAGACTACTGTCCACCTGTGTCCTAAGGTTTCAGTGTTAAGTATACTACCGCCTATGTTTTCCAAAGGATGCAATTTTTATTTATTTATTTATTTATAAAAATACAGGTTATAAAAAATGTTACATTTACAAGATTAGTGGTATAGAGGATTTCAAGAAGAAGGTGATAGTGGTCTGGATAGATTTGATAAGAAAGTTAGATGTGTTAATTTAGTCAGGTTCAGGACATGGGCATAACCATTGTGTCTTGAGATAATCTTTCAGGTTGCTTTTGAACTGGTTATGAGAGGTAATATTTCTAAGGTTGTTTGGGAGGGAGTTCCATGGTTTGCCAATGGAGTTGAATTATTAGCTTTAATGGTTCGGATCTAGGTGCTGTTGGATGATCTGAGACTATTTAGGTTAGTGTATGGGATCAATATGCTAGACAGAGATGGGGTTCTATCTGGTTGATTAATTATTTTCCAAGCTTCAGTGAGTTGGTTGAGTTTGAGAAGGTTTGGGCCTCAGGTTATGACAGTGATGGAGAACCTGTAATGAATCTAGCAATGTGGTTATAGGCCAGAGAGAGCATGTTTAGTTCACGTTTATTGAGGAAAGAAAGGACTGGGGAGGCATGAGGAGGTGCGGGCAATGGTTAGTTTGTAGGAGTTAGAAGTTTTTATTCTGTACAAGGATCCTAGTTTTTGTTCACAGATTTCAGTAATGTGGATGTCAAATTTGAGCTTATAATCAATAGTTACTCTAGTAATTTGGTACTGGTGACAGGGATTATGATTGGGTTGAGTAGGAGTTTGAGGTCGGTGAACCACTTTTCTACTAGAGAAAAACAGAGTTGAGTGGAGGTTTGGAGGTTGGAGAGATCTGAGAGGTGTTGGATGCAGGTGGATTGAGGGATAACTGAGTGGAGGGGGACACCAATGGTATTAGGAAGCAGGCCTGATAGTCTATTTTGCCACAGGACAGCCTGTTGCCTACCAGTTAGGTAAGCTTTGAACCAGGTTAGTGATGGGGTGTCCAGATGAAGGGTTTCAAGGGTGGACAGAAGGAGCTGGTGATTGACCATATCGAAAGCGAGGAGAAAGGAGGGCAGATAGTAGATTATTGCAAGTTAGAAGTTGTTTGTGGATACATCTTTCCATAATTTTCGCTATTGGGGACAGTATCGCTTGGTCTATTTGATATGTGGAGACCGGCTTAAAAAGTGGGGTGGGGCCTCAGCAAGGGCAAGGTAGCAGGTGGGGGGTGAGGAGGGGAGGTTAGTTGACTGGCGGGTTTTGGTCTCGTGAGTTAAGAGTGGCTATTTCTTCCTGTCCTTTCTCAATGAGTTTCGGGGTTGGGGTAGTAGTTTTACCTGGGTGCTGGAGGTTGTTAAAACATGCCCAAAATTTCTTTGGGTTGTTCTGGTGTTTCTGCTGGAGGTGGCAGAAGTATTGCTTTTGTCTAGGGTAACGGCTGTTTTAGTAGTATTTCTTAGATGTTGAAACTTAGTTCTATCTTGGGGGTTTTGTTGCTCTCCATTTGTCCCAGGCTTGGTCACGGAGTTTAATTTTAGTTTTGTTTCTTTAGTAAGCCAGGAGCTACGACTTTTAGGTCTAATTTGTCTATGTGGGGCATGGAGTCAAGTATCTTAAGGAATGTGTTGTTGAAGTAGGTCACACTCTCCTGGAGAGTTCTTAATAAGGTCCAGTTACAACATTTTAGTTCAGCAAGAAATTGTTGTGGGATAAATTTCTTTTTGTTTCTAATTAGTCTATATACCGGGGGGTTGGAAGTAGGGCATTTGTGTTTAATAATATAAGTTATAAGGTGGTCACTGAGGTCATTGGGAAGGGTGCCTGTAGTATAGTTGCTTGAATCTCTATTGGTAAGGATCCAGTCAATGGTACTATCTTTTTGGAGAGAATTGCCTAATCTGGTAGGGGATAGAATAAGTTGGGAAAATCCATATAAGTTAATGGGTTGTGGGGTTGTGTGGGTGGAGCAGAGAGACCAGTCAATATTAACGTCCCCAAGTACTATGGTTTCTTGTGGGTAGTTGGTGGTTAACCAGCACAAGGTTTGCTCTACATTTTCTGTGTTCTTCCCAGGTGGGATATAGGTAACTATGAGGTTGAGGCATTTTTGAGTGTTAAGGCAAATTTTTAGGGCAATTAGTTCTAAGTTAGAGATTGTAGGTGGTTGTACTGGATTCCTATGGATATTTAGGGTATTTTTAAACATGACAGCTATTCCTCCCCCTTTTTTCTTTACACGATCAGTCCTGAAGATATTATATCCGGGTGGAAGGATCTCTTGATCTTTAGTGGAGGGTTTTAGCCAGGTTTCAGTTAGACACATAATGTCAGGGGAGTGAGTAGCTATCATTGCATGTAGGGTGTGAATTTTGTTATTAATGCTTCTAAGGTTAAGATGTAGTATTAGAAGGGAGTCGGTAGATTTACGAGTTAAGTTAGAGGGGCTAGAGTTTGGCACTGTAGGGGGGCCTGGGTTCGGATGGACGTCACCATCGATGATTATACTAGTTTTCAGGTAAACCAAAAATCTTTGAAGTTTAGATATTAATTTGAGGTTGGTTTTGTTGGTTGGTGTTTTGGGGTGGTGGAGTGTGAGATGGACTCTTTTGATGAATATTGTTTTGCCTTGGTAGAGTGGAGGTGCAATAGGAATAACATAGTGATAGGATTGGGAGTTAGTGAGGCCATTGTGGAAGGGGATTCCTGCCAAAGATTGATTTTCATACTTAGTTAAGGAGTAGATGGTGATAAGTAGTATTGTAGTGAGAGGGGTGATGAAATGGATGAATTTGGCCATGATGGGGATAGGGAGAAGATATAGGAAGGGGAGGAGGTTTGGTGTTAGATTTGTTAAGGTGGGTGGGTCTTGGGGTGGGAGGAGTAATAGGGTGAGTCACGGGAGGTTTGGATTTGCTAGGGAAAAAGTGGGAGGGTCTGGCTATACCTATAAATGTAGGGATAGTGGGGGCGGGTGGGATATGGGGGCAGGGAGGGGGAGCATTGAGCTTGAGGCCATGGCTTTGACACCAGGCATCTGTCTCAGTGAGGCCCTTTTGTAGGATGTCCACATCGTTAGGAGTTGTGATTATGGCTCCTAGTTTGCAGTCATCTGCAAACTTCGTTAGCCAAAGACCTTCTGTGTTAGTCTGTACTTGAGAGAAATAGATACCAAACAGGAGAGGGCCCAGGACTGAACCCTATGGTACTCCACTTGTCACTTGTCTGAAGTCAGATTTGGAGTCTGCTACTTTCACAGTGTGGGTTCTGTCAGTGAGCCAGTTGGCAACCCATCTTGTGACATAGGTATTTATACCTAGTTTAGTGAGTTTATCTATAGTTCCAGATTGGGGGATGGTGTTGGAAGCCTTGGCAAGATCTAGATAGGCTGTGTGAACCACCTTACCCTTGTCTACAGCTTTGGTGACTGCTTCAAAGAAGTCTATCAGGTTTAGGAGACATGATCTGCCTTTTACAAACCCGAACTGGGTGGGATCCAGAGTTTGGAGATTACCAATGTCTTTGTTTATAAGTTCCATGATGATATGTTCCATGACCTTGCAGACCAGGCACGTCAGGCTAATGGGGCGGTAGTTCCCAGGGTCCGTGGTGGCTCCCCCCTTGTGGAGTGGGATAACCGTTGCTGTGCGCCATTCAGCAGGCACAAAGCCTGAGGTGAGGCTATGACTGAACATGGTACTTAGGTGGGGTGCCAGTTCATTCTGTAGTTCATGTAGAACGCAGCCTGGGATGTTGTCTGGTCCCATGGATGCTGTGTTCTTGGCTTTGGAGAGTGTGGTTTTTACCTGTGCAGCCGTGATTACAGGAACTTTGCATTCTTCCGGTATAGAGATGGGCTCTTTAGGGGGTGAGAGGGGGGTAAAGTTAGCACTGAACCTATCTGCCAAGATGTTGGCAATATCAGTTGGGTCTGTATATTTAGTGCCATTGTGCTGTAACTCAGAGCAAATCTGAGTGTTGTCATTGAGATTCTTGACATAGCTATAGAATGCTTTGTGGTTGTCTTTAGAGTCAGTGGTGATTGTGTTTTCGTAACTAGCTTTGGAAGATTTTATCAGGGATTGCAGTTTCTTACTGAGGCTGACCAGGGAGCTCCTCCACTCGTGGGATTTTACTCTCTTTTGCAAGAGTTTCTTCCTTCTGTTGTACAGTTTGTTTATGGCAGGGGACCACCAGATTGGCTTCCGTTTTTTGGAGGATAGCGTCTTGGTTCTGTTTGAGATAGCACAATCTATTCATGCATTCAAGGCGGTCATAGGGGCAAGTCTGCAATGTTTTTGGTAAATGCATACTTAACGTACAATGAACTGTAGTAAATACAAGCTTAATGGATAAGTGTTGAAGAAATGAGTAATAATTACTGATGTAATAAGTGGGGTGCAGGAAAGGGGATGGTGAGGCGAACAAGGAAAAAGTGTGAAATAAAGGAACTGTGGTCTCTGTAAGTAGAATAGTAACTGCTGTAAAACTGTATGTATATATATATATATATATATATATATATATATATATATATATATGTGTGTGTGTGTGCGCACACACACACACACACACACACACACACACATATATGAAGTTGGTGCCCAGAGCAGTAAACAGTGCGAATGGATAGGAATGCTGCAGTATAAAAAGACTATGATATCAGTACTGGTTTGGTATGCAATGTATTAGTGTGAGGGACAGCTGGAAGGAAACCAAAGAAAGTCTTAAAGTCTTATGCCCAGGGCATATTCATGCATATACAAGAGCCAAAAGACAGGAATCCAGAGGCTGGAGAAGGAGAGGAGTGGTCAGAGTGTAAGTTGTTGCCAAAGAACACAATGTTCAGCTTAGAGATGAGGCCCAGAAGAAGGGTTATGCTGGATGGTAGCAACTGGAAATGCAGGGAAGGGCAGGCTAAAAACAAAGAAAATACAGTTAATTACATGGAACATTGGGGAGGTTGTATTTAATCAGAAGGAGGAAAATACAGGAAATGTTAAATATGGGGGGAGACATTTTTCTAGTACAAGAAAGAAAAGTGAAAATTAGAGATGGTGAAACGATACATTGTTATTACTGCCCAAAGGGAGAAATGGGCAACAAGACACTGGAGGAAAGAGGGGACTAGCAACTGTATTTCACAGAGGGTTTCAGGTAACCACAGAGAAAATAATAAAAAGTGGGATAGGTAGATGGATCATCTGGCAGGGAAGGCTGGAATGTGCTCATTGGACAACAGGAACATGTATGCACCAAATAAGGATGAAGAAATATTCTACAAGAACTTTTTTTTGCAAACTGTGCACAGACTCGAAGAGATGGAATATAGATAATGGAGGGGGGGGGGTTACAGTAACGCAGAACCGGAAAAGGCAGGTTATATGAAATGCGGGTATATAAAAAAGCTGAGACAAGAACTAGTTCACAAAATGAAAGCGGGAGTGTGGCTGGAGTTATGGTAGGAATGGTATATATTAGAGGGAATATACACCTTTACAAGAAGTGTTTTGGTTCAGACAAATAGGTTAGAGAGGTTGAAGAAAGGAAAACCTAGTAGAAGCAATGGAAAACATCCAAATACAGAAGAGGCACATCCCAGTTCACTAATCAGTGAGACTTAAAGTACGTCTGCAGAACTGAAAACAAGAGGAAGAGTGTGGAGGTGGGTTATCTATAAATGGAAGAGAAAGAGGATGAGGAAGCACTGCAAAGAATGTAGAAGACATGAACAAATTAGAAGAATGCTGGTGGGATGGGATCAAGGCCACTGTCAGGGAAAAAACGATGAGTGCAGAAGGAAAGGAACAAAGAAGATTGAGCTGTTGGAGAGAGAGAGCTAGAGGTGGTACCGAAGGAAGCTAGAAGAAATGAAAGTAGAAGGTATGCACTACAGATCAGCAAACAAGCAATAAGAATGGAATTAGAGAGTAAAATTATTACAGAGTAAAAAATCCAACAATGGTACTAGGTGGATACTGGTGGATAGTGGTGAAGGCCAAACAGAAGCAGCTATCCAAGAAATACAAGAGCCAGGCAGAGAGAGGTACAGAGGATAAGGGGGAGCAATGAAGAATATTTAGAAAAGGGCAAACCAGTCAAGGAGAGATTCAATGAATACTACATCAAGATTTACAATCAACAGGAAGGGACATAAGGCTCAGAATGGGACTGGGGAAAGAATGTAGAGGTGTATATACTAGAGCATTAACAAAGAAGCTCAATGCATATGAGACAAGGAATGAGATAAGAAAAGAGATGTACTAGATAAAGGAGAAGAAAACAGGAGGGCCAGCTGAATTCCCCCTAAAGTTCTAGAAATGTGGAGGGAAGTAAATGTGGAAAGTCTTAGAGGAGGAATACAAGAAAATACAGGACATTGGCAAAATATCTAAAAGTTTGAGAATGGCCAGGATAACCAAGATACCAAAAGGGAGAGGGGAAAAGGAGGAAATTGGAAATGATAGGCCTATCTCTTTGATTAATGTAGATAACAAGATTTTGGCAAAGTTGTAGACAGGAGGATTTGATGAAGTGCCAAAAATAGTACAAACAGGATGAAATGCCTTTTTGAAGGGAAGAAAGGCAGAAAAAATGGTGGGACCTGTTGGAATATATGCAGATGGAGGAACAGAAGCAGGAAGAT
Organism: Protopterus annectens; assembly: GCF_019279795.1. NCBI lineage: Eukaryota > Metazoa > Chordata > Ceratodontiformes > Protopteridae > Protopterus > Protopterus annectens. The sequence goes on along the minus strand of NC_056732.1, from coordinate 1,261,370,805 downwards.
TAAGGTGTGATTGTGCTTTGATTTGCAAAATGCATTTGATGTAGTGAGGTGGGAATTTCTGTATAAGACAATAAGGGCAGGTAGGGAATAAGTTCAGACACTGGATACAGGCCATATACCAAGACCAAGAAATTGAAATACTCATAAATGGAAGCTTATCTGTGGAGATGAGGATAGAGATGGGGAGGCAGAAAAGGGATACACTATCTCCAGTCCTGTCCTTTCCATTTCTTGAGGAGCTGGCAATGGAAGTCCGAGACAACGTAGCAATCCTTGAAAAAAAGAAGGAAATGCAATTTCACTTTGTGTTTTGTGCAGATGACTGCATGTTAATGTCAGAAGATATGATTGCAGCAATGGGAACTATATGAGAGAGATATCTGAGAAGTTTAAGGAAGTGGCAAGACTCATGTGCAACAACAAAAGGATGTCGTACTAAGATTAGGAAAAGAGAAGGGAAAGGAGGAAATAAGTCAGATAAGAGACTGAATTCCCTGAGTACCTAGATCTTTGTACTGGAAACATGGTGAGAGAGACAATTGGGAAGCACTATAGGAAGTTGGAAAAGAGATAAGAAAATCTGTCTGGCAACGGGAGAGAAAAACATTTACACTGCAAGGAGAATTAATGCAGCAAACAACCCTATGGACAAAAGGCTACAACAACTTCAAAGCAAGGCATGGAATCCTGGGTCAGTAAAGGCAAGGGGAAAAGAGTAAGCTATGCAAAATGAGAATGACCAGGAAAATGGGGGGCCCAGGACTGCCATATGTCCTGATGTATGCAACTGACACATAGCATCATTCACCGCAAGAAAACAGAACAGAATGAGGTTAAGTATAAGTAAAGGGGCTGGAGATGTGAAGAAGCTTACTAAAGGACATGAATGGAGCACTGAAGGAACTGGGATGCATAAAATGTGGTGAAGGGAAATTCAAACAACATTGGGGAACTGAAGGCTAGGGGCAAAGATAGGGAAGAAAGATGAAAAAAATCTGGAGAAGAAATGGAGTAGCTCAAGAGAAAGATTTGGTATGCAGAGAAAAGGGTGCTGGGGAAAGATTTAAAACAATGGAGGAGTTAATACAAAATACCAGAGGGTCAGTGATAGAATTGCTTGTTATTCAGGGAGACCTGGAAAAAATACAGGAAGGGCAATAGGAGAAAGAAGCAGGCACGAAAGGAGGGCAAAAAGAGAAGATGGCACCTTGGAGGAAATGAAAGAGGTTATGGAGGCAAAGGACTAAAAAGATCTATAAAGTGTTAAGGGAAGGAAGAGACAAAGTCAAAGAAGAGAGAAAGAGAAAGAACTGGAGAACTCTAGAAGAAATGAAGGGGGTTGCAGGATACTGGCAGAAGACAATTTAAGCAATGAGGAACATGCAGAAAGTACACAGAGTGGGAGATGAAAGCCTGAGAATACTGCATATATGGTATCTAAACTCCATGACATTGGAAAAGGAAGGTGGAAAGCAAAATAGTAGATGCTGGCAATGTAGGGAGGAAGAGGCAGGAATGATACATATGTTCTGAGACTGTGGGTAGGCACAAGAAGTCTGGAGACAGGCACAGAACATTTGGTAAGACCTATTTCAAAAGGAAGCATAGCACACTTGGGAATTCTTTATATGGCGGTATGAAGAAAGAGAAGCATGAATTACACAAGAGGTTTCTGGATGTGGGGAAAGATGGCAAAAATTGTCTAGAATGAGGAAGGCAGGGGAGGGAAAAACGAAAATGCAATAGAAATCAGTAATAGCACAGTACAAGAGTGAAAATCATATCAAAAGGAAGGTGAGGGTGAACCCAAAGGGGAGTCATGGAGAAGATAGGGATAGGCTAGAAAATGAAGTAGCCAACTACTGACTAGATATGGTATACCATGCACGACAGTTGCATGAAAATGTAATATACTGTATGGAGATAATAATGTTTAAAAACAAATTTGAAATAAAACAAAGTATTGAAATCAGCAATTGCTATCATCTGGGTTTAAGTATTCATTTTTTTGTTTAGGATGTTTGTAGTTCTTGGGTTTTGTTTGATAAGGTTTTGTCGACTAAGGTAGTTAATTAATTTTGTTTTCCTTTAATTTTGTGCTTGATGGTTTGATGAAGTAGTACATTTCAGTTCTATCTTTGGATGGTTAGAAGTACATACATATTACATATCTATATATGAACAGAGACATGCAAATATTTGTATATGCACATATATGGGAGTACATAACATAATAGTTGATCTCATATAGCCGCTAACAAATGACCAAGTGCAGAAAAGTAGACTACACTGTAGTGCAAGCACATATGATTGCAAATGTCAAGGACAAAACTATACATTTGTGATTGGAAAAGTAAAACTAAATTCCAACCAAAACTTACCAATTTACAGCACTTCTAAAATCTAAAGTGGAAAAACCTCTCCAACAACAATTACAACACACAAAACCTACTAAGAAAGGAGCTTTGCAATCCATCACTTTATATATGCTATGTTCTCACAACTATGGCTACAATAAAAGAACCCTTAGCAATGCAGAGTTGAGCGTAGAAAGTTACAAACCTGCAGAAGCTGACTGTATAAAGATTTGATTTTAGAAGTGAGTAGTTAACAAAATGAATTGAAACTATATATTTACACACATGCTCAGACACATATTTATCCATCCGGCTATAACCCCTATTTTCCCATTTTTGCACATGGGGTCAAGGTTTCTCTGGCTGATTGTGGAGACAGTGGGGAGAACAGTACAGAGTGTCAGTTTCTTATTATTATGTTGAACCACTTCTGGTGCAGTTAGGATAAGAAAAACAGTCAAAGATCATAGGATAAAGTTCCATGATTTCATGTGGACAAATGCTGGTAGTGTCAGAGGTCAAAATAAGGACCAAAAATGTTGTGCAAAAGAAAAGCACACTACTCAGTTAAAACATAAAATTAAGGCAAAACTGGTGTAAATGAATACAAACAGACAAATTTAAAGTAAAAGTAACAAACCATTCACACTTGCCACCGTCTTGCCTTTGTTTATACCAAATACAAATGAGTAAATGATTAGCCACCCACTGCAGTAATACCCCATCAAAGTAACTATCTTCCTAATAGAACAAGCTGTATTAGCCTGTAAGCAGAAACAGTTAAGGAAAAATGTACTTAGTGTCAGGGGTTAGGTTAGTTGAGTAAAAGGGTGGAAAGTTGGCATAATGGTTAAGGTGTTTACCTTACAGACAGAGTTTGATTCTCACATGGGGTGACTGGCTTGGCTTAAAATGGCCCACAAAGGCACTAGTACTAATCTAGGAAGCATATTGATGATTGCAGGTTTGACTGACACCCATAAAACATTTGTTTTAAAAAGTCTTTTTGTGAAGGCAAAGCAGATCACACCCCCACCCTCTTACATACACATATGCAGAGGTCTTGGCCTTTACACATGTATTATTGCCATAATCACTTTGAATGTTACTGCAACAAGACGGCAAGGAGACATTCTTCTTACAGTGACCCATTCAGTGTAATCACCATTTTTCCATTTTTGATTAATTGGCTAAAAATGCTGATTAAACAACTGGACAGTGAAGAATTTAGTCCCCCCACCCTGTCATTGAAAGTGATTCAAGTAATAATCTGCTTCTCGAAAAAGATAATACAATCCTTTTCTGCCTCCTGTAATGGCTGAAAAAAACAAGTCTGCAAGATAAGACAATGCTGTGTCATCATTATTTTTTTCTAGAAACCTAGTTGTGTGTGTGTGTGTGTGTGTGTGTGTGTGTGTGTGTGTGTGTGCGTATAATATGGAAAAACTTCTCCAAAGCCAACTTCATGCTACTCAAGTCAGAAGTGACAAATGTCATGACACCCATGCAGACGGGATCTGAAAGGTTGACTGCTGAATCCTACACTAAGGCACTGTACGAGCACATCCACTCATGCATGAATCGCACCATCCCAAATAGAACCAAGATGCTCTCCTCCAAAAAAAGGAAGCCAATCTGGTGGTCCCCTGCCATAAACAAACTATACAACAGAAGGAAGAAACTGTTGCAGAAAAGAGGAAAATCCCAGGATGCAAATAACTCCCTTACCAGCCTCAGTAAGAAGCTGAGATCCCTCATAAAATCCTCAAAAGCTAGTTACAAATATAAAATTGCCAAAGATTCCAAAGAATGCCACAAGGCATTCTATAGTTATGTCAAGAATCTAAATGGCAATGCTCAGATCTGCTCTGAGCTACAACAGAATGTCATTAAATACACTGATCCCAAGGATATTGCCAGTATCCTGACAGATCGATTTAGTGCCAACTTCATCCCCCTCTCACCCCCTAAAGGGCCCATCTCAGTACCAAAAGATTGCCAAATTCCGGTAATCATGGCCACACAGGTAGAAACTGCACTCTCCAAAGCTAAGAATACAGCATCCATGGGACCAGATGACATCCCGGGCTGTGTACTGCATGAACTACAAAATGATTTGGCACCTCACCTAAGTGTCATGTTTAATCATAGCCTCACCTCAGGCTTTGTGCCCGCTGAGTGGCGCACAGCTACAGTTATCCCACTCCACAAGGGGGGATCAAACTTGGATCCCGGGAACTACTGTCCCATCAGTCTGACAAGCCTGATCCGCAAGGGCATGGAACGCATTATCATGGAACTTATAAACAAAGATATTGGCAACCTTCAAACACTGGGCCCTACCCAGTTTGGGTTCGTGAAGGACCGATCTTGTCTCCTGAACCTGATTGACTTCTTCAAATCAGTCTCCAGAGCTGTGGACGAGGGTAAAGCAGTCTACACAGCCTATCTGGACCTCCCCAAGGCCTTCAACACCATCCCCCACTCTGGAATCACAGATAAACTTACTAAGCTGGGCGTAAATCCCTATGTCACTCGATGGGCTGCCAACTGGCTTACTGACGGAACCCAGACTGTAAAAGTAGCCGACTCCAAATCCAGCTTCAGACAAGTGACAAGTGGAGTACCCTAGGGTTCAGTCCTGGGACAACTCTTGTTTGGCATCTACTTCTCTGAAGTACAGGCCAACACTAAGGGACTCTGGCTAACAAATTTCGCAGATGACTGCAAACTGGGAGCCATTATTGAATCCCCAAATGATGTGGATAGTCTACAAAACGACCTTACAGAAACAGATGCTTGGTGCCAGAGCCATGGGCTCAAGCTTAATGCCAAGAAATGTATACTTATCCCCTTTGGAAAAAACATGTACCCATGAATTACCACATAGGTGGCAGTACACTAAACACCGAAAGTGTGATGAGAGACTTAGGGACACAGGTGGACAGTGGTCTCACCTTCGGTAACCACATCACCACAACAGTCAGGAAATCCTTCCATGTGGCACACCTCATCAGTAAGGGCTTTTCATCCAGAAAAAAGGAGGTAATTGTCCCACTGTACTCATCCATCATTAGACCCATTATAGAGTATGGTGCCTCGTTTGGTATGTACCTCACAAGACATCTGCAACAGCTAGAAAGGCCACAGAAATACCTCACTAAAAGAATCACAGGCCTAAAGCAGATGCCATATGCTGACTGTCTAAAAAAACTCCAGCTATACTCTATGGAATATCGTCTACTCAGAGGCGATCTCTGCTTAACATACAAGGCCATGTCAAACCCTGAGCTGTTGGAAATGCTCCACATAAAGAAATCCCAATCCCTCAGAGCCACACACTCCACGGATCTAAACCTTGTCATCACAATGAACAAAACATGCTGTAGGGATAGGTTCCTGACCCAGAGACTCCCCATACTCTGGAATAGACTACCCATACATGTCAAGCGGAGTGCTTCCTTGGCCCTCTTCAAAAGGAACCTTGATGATTGGATAGGAGATAGGAAATTCATCCCGGGGATCATGTCAGTCGCCCTGCTAGACAGGGGTCCAGGGAAGTAAATATTGTGGGAAGAAATATCCAGGGAATTGTGCTGATAGCCTAGTACCAACCTATGAACCTATATATATGCGTATATGTATATATGTGTATATTACTATATATGTATGTATATATATATATATATGTTGTTGGGTCTTTCAGCTTTTAATGATTGGTAGTTTATTTTTACATGCCGAGTTACCAGCCCTGACGCACAGCCTTCAACAAAGGTACGCCCATTCACGTATGTCTCCATGCTGAAGATGCTCTAGCTGAGAATCGAACCAGACAGCATCTTACTGTGAGGCGACAATGCTACTGCAGCACCACTATCGCGGATATATATATATCCACTACACTGATGTAATACACAGCATCGTTCTTCTGTGGCAGAGTCCTAGCTCGGTGCATCACATTTCTATTGATTATCTTTCCTTTCTTTGTAGAAGATGACATAGAACATGCACTAAAAGTGTATGTTGAGTATGTTCCAGCTAGAAATATATTTTAAAAGTAATGCAGAAATTTTCCATATCACAAATCCACACATAATGCACCCCATAGTAAAATTCACCTGCTTCAGTTATAGAGTTCCTCTTATACAATGACTTCAAGAAATTTTATACCTACATATGCAATCAAGTACTAAATGCAGCAAAAATGGGGCCACGTGTATTTCAAGATGAAAGTTTCTATGTTTTCTGTACAGATCTAAGCAAGTGCTACTATAGTGTGAACAAAATAACTGTGTAGGAGTGAAGCTACTATCAGCAAATTTTTATCTTTAATAACAGTACAGTCAGGGCAGAATGAAAGACTGTCAGATTTCTCAGTTTTAGAAGTGAGATCTGCTGCCTTACTACAGTGTGAAAAGTAATAATTTTATTAAGTCAGTAGATTTCTGTGTAATGTGGGATTGTATAACTATGACTGCTCCTTATTTTCTGTGCCGAGGTTGTTCACTTACCCAGTGTAACAAACATGTAAAGAAATAACATACATTATCTGCTGTGTATTTTTAGTGAGATTGAAACCATTGAAAAATTGTGGCCTTAGCTGTTAAACAGCCTCAGTTACAGTTTTGTATTCATCTGCTGGTAAATTCCTGTAGTGTCAGTTTTTTTTTCTATTTTTTTCAGTGTGAAATGTGGTGGCTCTTGCTATAGATTAGTCATTGCGTATATTTTACAGTGCTGCACAGAGACGGCTAGAATATATTTTTGATCTTAACTTGTATTGTTGACATCATCATAGCATATCTGTCCAATCAAAAGTAAGGTCAGTGCTTTTCAACTGCACATACACTGTAGCACTGCTAATTTAATGGAATAGCCTCTCAAATGCTGTTCATCCTACTTTAATTGAATTTCATTAAATCAGCCAAGAACATTTGTGGCTGCTTGCAAGGATGTTGGACTGGTATGGTGTGATGATAGTCTCTGTTGTCCCACAGAGAGAAAACCCTTTCTCTAATAACAGGAAGAGAAATGACTGCCATTCTTTGATGAAAATAAGCAATGACAAAAGTGTCCATATACAGACTGTAAACTACCTTGGGAGGATACAGCCATGTCGCAGTAATTCTGAGTTTAACAATTAAGCTTGCAGGACACCAGCAATCTTTGCACAGCATGCATCTGTCATACTTGGTCCATTTAACTGAATATTCAATCAAGAAATTCATCAGTTACATGTTGGAGATTTGAGGATCCATTTTAAAAGTTCCACTGTGTATTCCTTAATTAAAGGTATAAAACCAGGCACAGCATATATAGTGTGAGTAAAGCTGGTGAATGCCATGAATCAAATGTTAATAGTGATACATTTTTATGGACAGGGAAACAGAAATGTACAACAAACTGCATTTGTGTAAATGCTGGTTAGATTTAAAATTTGATTAAGAAAGTTATTTCATTTGCTCATCTAACTGCGGTGGAAGTGCTGCGATAGCGTTGTCGCCTCACAGTAAGATGCTGTCCGGTTCGACTCTCAGTTAGAGCATCTTCTGGGTGGAGACATGCGTGAATGGGTGTACCTTCGTTGAAGGCTGTGCGTCAGAGCTGGCAACTCGGTGTATAAAAATCAACTGTCAATCATTAGCGGACCGGAGTTACGCTGTGGCAAACCCTAACCGGGAAAAGCCGAAAGACACAACAAGATTTCATTTGCTCATCTGTAAGCTGAACATTCATTCTACAAGTGGTTCTGTCACATGTCACCCCATGAAATATGTGAATAATGTACAGGAACACCAACAAACTTGAAGAACTGTACTCTAGTTTTTAACTTTGTGTTATAGGTTTGAAATAAGTAAGATCAAATGAACAGTAGCAAAATGAACAAAATCATTCTTCGTCAAAGCATACATGCATATACATGAGTCCATTACAAGAAACAAGAGGACTCATTTAAAATGATCCAGTGTTTTGTCTAGGAGCTAATGTTATCTCTTTACAAATGCACCAGAATCATTATACAGACAAAGAGATGTTATATTAAAGACCATCATACTCTCTCATAAAGACAGACAAATGCAGTTATATAAATACAGAATAAGTATGCAGTTAAATAATGAAACAAATTCATAAACAAAGAAATAATCATGCTTTATGCTGGCCGTGAATCAAATTATATATCCTATGTCATCCTTAGCAGAACACGTGTAACCACTGCTTTCAAACAAAAAAAAATCTCAGCAACAGGTAATGCATGTTTCCTATTTATTTAGAAGATTTGTGTAGCAGGAATGGCAGCACAATGGGAGGAAGACTTTATTAGCTGTCAGACACACTCATATGGTACCAAATATGCAATTATATGTTTTTTGCATGGACAGCTTTCTGCAACACATAACTGACTTCCCTGCCATTGACCTGAGGAACACCATGCCCTAATTGAAGGGGTTGCTGTAGTCCTTCATACCTCTCAAATGTTCAGTTTTTGAAGAATGGCCATTTTTTCCCGCAAATTGTTGATCTGTTCCTCATAAAATTTGTGGTTTTCAGGAAAATTATTGAGGATTCAAATCACTATGTAATCACAGGTAAGTGAGTTTCAGAAAAATACTGTTATTGAAAAGATCTATGCTCCCTGGTGAAAATGGCAGTATGGGTAAATGTGGGCGGTGTGCCCAATGTAAATATATTATGGAAGGAACTACCTTCCTTATACATGGCTATGGGCATGTGAATGTGTGCCATAAGTATTATTGTTTCAGTATGGGGGTGGTATATGTGGCACAGTGTCAACAGTGTGCTTGTTTTTATGTTGAGAAGACTAAACAACTGCTGAGAAACATAATTTACCATCATTATTAGGATATTAAAAAACATGATGATCATAATGCTTTGTTTCAACATATTGCTGCCTTTGAATCCCATAAATGTAAGTTTTATGTTATTGATCATGTTGAACTGGGTAATGGGGGGGGGAGGCATCGGATGATTTCCTGGAGCTGAAAGAACTTAAATGGCAATTAAAAAACAATGTAACTGTGTTTCCAGGCGTGTATGAGATGACTGCTTTTAGTAGTGCTCTATGTTTAAAAGCAACCTATTTTTATGAAATTAAGTTTTTAAAAAGGAAGGTTAAAAACAAAGTATTTTTCTAATTATATTTCATAATTTTTCTTAGCTATTTCATTATAGGAATTATTAGAATTGTGTGGGTTTTAGGGACTGTTTCTTTAAAAACAGAGGATTTAATTGATTTATGTGGTCATGTGATTTCACAGTGATGTATATAAGTTGTATACATTTGAATTTTTATGTGTTCTGATGAAGTCCATGTTACTTGGATGAAAGTGCTAAATGGATGACAATAATAAAGAGTCTTTAGTGGATTCCGCTCCTGTTCGTCTTTTATTTTTTATACTTATGTATTGCCAGATTGTTGTTGTGTGGCGGTGATATCGCTGAAGTAAAGAAAATGTCTTTGCTGCATAATAAGTATCAGCAGACTAACAGCAAATTTATTTTGAAAAGAGCAAGTTAATTATTGGTAATGTACAAACTGCTTATTTTGTCAAGCCCAAACGGTATTTTAAATGATGTTGGAAATAATTAAAGATCATTTGTTTGTTTTTCTAACAGCATAGAATATGTAGTGTGATTATTTTCATTATGAGATACCACATGAAACAATTTTAAAGTTCTCCATGAACGGCTTTAAATTTTGTGTTGCATTTGCTTAGTATATGTTCTATAACATGAATGTAATAATGGCACAACATGTACAGTACCACAAATTTGGAGTGTATTTAGAATATCTTTTAATGCATACTATGCTAAAATGCAGGTATTTCTAAATAATACATAGTCTTTTTTAATACTGCAGCACTAAACCACATGAATGTGCAAGCACACACACAAACTTATGCATTCCATTTTCTGAATTTGTAGAAGAAATTTCAGAAGGGCAATGAAGTATGCTTCGTTTTTACATGCATTTTAAAAATTATTCTAATAAATACGGAATGCTTTTTATAAGAATTTAAGCTGGAGACCACTGGAAAGTACATATTAAATGCAACATAGCATTGTTACATTGTATGCGATTTTTTTTCATTTTTGTCGACATTTAAGGAAAACCACACCCCAGAAGTGTAAAAATATGTTTTCCAGTGTATCTTTAAACTTCCTTGCATTGCTAATAGGTGGATTCATAAAGTCACCACAAAGTGTACACTTAGTGTAACCTTTCTGAGTGAATAGACAACATAAGCCTTGTCACAGGGCTGTTCTTGAATTAAGAAATTTTCCTCTATCAGTGGATTCGGTTGTATTATTTGATAATTTTTTATACTCAAAATGGGTTGAAGGTGGCCGTCATGCTGCATGATTTTGTCTGTAGCCAAGGCTTTCACCTCTCTGATGTCATTTTATACAGACAGGGAGACATTCTTTTGATTTGTGAATAATTTATCTTCTCTCTCTCTTCCCACCAGTTTAACAGGGTTGTAATTTTTGCTTTTATTTTATTTATTTATTTATTATTTGTTGACTGGGAAAGTCTGACTAGGACAGTCCCTATTTTTAACAGAGGCCTGGGGAGAAATGCTCCAGACGCATGTCTTTGGAATGTGGGAGGAAACCCATGTGAATGCAGAGAGGACATGCAGACTCCACACAGAAGGTACCCCAGCAGAGAATCGAAACAAAGAACCTGTTGCTGTGAGACAACAATGTTAACCACTGCACCACTGAGCTGCCTGCTGCATCACTGCACTGCCCTTTTGACTATCACACTTTTGACTATCATCAAGCCATCTTTTTCATAAGTTCAGTTCCTTTGATTTTTATTAGTAGCCATCTCTGATGTAGCATTTTAAGCAACATATGAATGTCAGATTTGAAAAAAATAGCTGAGTTAGTTGCTGTTTTCAGACCGTAACTGTAGTTCAGTCTTCAAGTATCAGAAGTCCAATCCTGGTGATGAATGAGTGTTACTTAGGCTAACTTGTACTGCACTCACATTTCAGTTGTGTTAAAACTAATTTCTTTGACGTTAGTCACCCCCCCAATAACTGACTTGCTCAAGGTAATACCTCACAAAGAAGATTACCGGCCTCAAACAGATGCCCTACGCAGACCGTCTAAAAAAACTCCAGCTTTACTCCGTTGTATATCGCCTACTCAGAGGTGATCTCTGCCTAACATACAAAGCTATGTCAAACCCAGAGCTGCTGGACATGCTCCACTTAAAGAAATCCCAGTCCCTCTGAAATACATGCTCTAGGGACCTAAACCTTGTCACCACAATAAACAAAACATGCCGAAGGGATAGATTCCTGTCCCAGAGACTTCCCATACTCTGGAATAAACTGCCTATCTATATCAAGCAAAGCTTCTCATTAGCACTCTTCAAGAAAAATCTTGATGATTGGATGGGAAATAGGAAATTTACCCCGGGGTTCATCTCTGTGGCTCTGCTTGACAAAGGCACAGGAAAATAATTTTCTTGGGTGGCAAAAGCCAGGGTACCTTTTTGGCTGGGCTTGTATAGGGCCCAGGGCCGATAGCCTAGTACCTACCTATAAACCTATGAACCTATGAACTGTAATTAATGCAAACTTGTTGTAGCAAATACCTGTAGAAGGTAATAAGCACATTTACAGAAAAGGAAGTATAGAAAAAAATGCAAATTAAATACTAACAGAAAATCTGGAGAAAAAAAATAAAAATATTTCCTTCTTTGCAGCACTCTTAGAGTTTGATTAAAAGGAAGGGCTACTCATTTGTGATAAGAAAAATAAAGTAATATGTGAATGGATTTTATTTGTGTTCATTTGCATTTGAAAACTAAGCTTGAAACCTTTGCTTTTGTTCAGACTAAGAACTATAGTTTGAGACTGCACTAATTGTCTGAGATGTGTGATGCTGGTAATCTGTAACTAACAAGGCATGTTTAAATAGTCCTGTTTAAGAGCCTCTATTTTGTTAGTGGCACTGTAATTAGAATCAGTAACCTAATAAAATTACTCTGCCCCTTCTAGCCCTTGCAGTTTACTACATGATGATACTAACATGAGAAAGAAAAGGCAATATTTCACAGAAAGGCAGACAGAAACATGTTCAAGCATAAAAACAAATGTAATAATTATGAAGTTATGCTTTTTTCTGTATACAGCTCTTTTAATGTTGGATTACAGGAAAGGAAAATCACTTTTTGAAAAGAGAAACATTGACACTTGGTTGGACTTCTCCTTTAACCAAGCTTGGACAGTTGGGAAACAAGGGTTCTTTTATAAAAAAATGTATTGAACTGAAGAAATTAACTTTGAGAAGTCTTTGAATACATGATTTTTTGAGGCAGGGGCAAGCCATTCACACTCTTTATGCATGTGGTTTGCTTCATGGACTCCCTAGAATTACTATAATTTATCATTAACTCCAGTGTTGCTGCAGCTTGGGGCAGTGTGCTATTAGTGATACCAACTAACAGTGCTGCAGACTGGCCAGCTGTATTTTAATACTAGTAGCCATAGTGAAACTGCCTGGTTGATTAACTGGCACAGATGTCACAGCCACACACATCATGATACTGATCCACAAAAAATAATCAAAGAACTTCTATCCAAATACAGAAGAAGTTACAGCCCTACACATTATGATAAATATTCCAAAAATTAAAAAAAAAACTAAATAAATACATACATAATCAAAGAAATTGTATCCAAATACAGATGTTACAGCCCTGCACATTATAATAATGATCCCAAAATAAAAAAAAAACACTAAATAAATAATCAAAGAATGTGTATCCAAATACAGAAGAAGTTACAGCCCTACACATTATGATAATGATCCCAAAAATTAAAAAAAAAACACTAAATAAATAATCAAAGAAACTGTATCCAAATACAGAAGAAGTTACAGCCATAAACATTTTGATAATGATTCCAAAAATTAAAGAAAATAATAAATAAATACATACATAATCAAATAATTTGCATCCAAACACAGAAGTTACAGCCCTACACATGATGATAATGATCCCAAAAATTAAAAAAAAAAACATTAAATAAATAATCAAAGAAATTGTATGCAAGTACAGAAGTTACAACCCTACACATTATGATGATTCCAAAAAATAAATAAATACTAAATAAATACATACCTCATCAAAGAAATTGTAGCCAAATACAGAAGTTATAGCCCTACACATTATGATCATGATCCCAATTAAAAAAACACTAAATAAATAATCAAATAAATTGTATCCAAATACAGAAAAAGTTACAGTCCCACACACTATGATAATGATTCCAAAAATAAAAAATATACTAAATAAATACATACATATATGATAAATATTCCAAAAATTAAAAAAATACTAAATAAATACATACATATCCCTTATACCTCTCAGTATTGGCTACAGCTGATAGCCTTCAAGACTCGCTGTATGTGTCTCTATTTTTTTTAAATTTGTTACAACCATTTCTGAACCGGGCCAGCACACTCGCGGAACTTACCTAGGCCGTTTTATCTCCCACATAGAATAATTTCTTGCTTAACCTTAATGTTGAGGTCTGTCCTCCCTTACGCCACTAGATGGCAGCATAATACAGTGACTGATTTGCTTTAGTCTGCTGAGCTTTGTTCTGGATCTCTGCTTAACTAACTTATTTGGTAACCTAATTTATATACTAAAAATGTGTATAGCAGACTCTGATTTCCATAGTAAGGCATAGCTGGATTTGTATAAATTACTGCCATAAACACCCATAATAAGGTGTTTCTTATCTGCCTCAGATACATCAGTGATAAGCTTTCTGGAAGGCCTGATTGACTCCACACAATCTACTGACTGGTTCTGCACCGGTTCGCTCCCCTACCCTACTCCCATATCCCACCCACCCCCAGTGCTCTTACACTTATACCTCCCTAACCACACCCCCTCCCTATGTCATCCTATCCCTTGTAGCTGTTAATTGATATAACTCCATCTCATCCCTCCTTAATTACTTTATCTGTTACCTCTCTCTTAATTGAAATAACTCCACCTCATCCCTCCCATCTTACTTTATCTATTACTTCTCTCCTAACACCTACCTCTTACTTATACAGTTAACTACTCCGCTCAGGAAAACTATACCTTCCCTATATTTTAACTTGCGTTTACTTATTAACTCTATCTCCTTAGGGCTTTATAACTCTTCTTAGCAATATGTCTCTTATAACTAAAACTATCCTAACCAAGCTAATATTCATATACATATGTTTTCTAGACTTAACCATGATCTATCTCCTTACTTCTTATGAAAAAGCTAATTATTACCACTTTAGTTACTGATGCAGACAAACAGCCATCCAATATCCTATCCAAACACATACTCATTTAAACATTACATGTATCCCCAACTACCTGCTAGCCAAATACCATCGACTTACACACATTAACTTCAATAATCCAAACATAAGGAGACTAAAATATCTAACCAGCTTCTCGTGCAAACCATCATTAGAACTAAAAACTCCAACCCTTAGCGATGGTGACATCCACCCCAACCCAGGACCAACTAATGACTCCACTGACATAACTTATAATAACACAAGCTCTACCCTCCCAACACTACCCACCATTTCCAATGCCTTACTTATAGGACATCTCAATATCCACAGTATTAACAATAAGATTGCCCATCTCCATGCCCTCCTTGATACTCACTCCTTTGACATCTTCTGTCTTACTGAAACTTGGCTGAAGCCTGGTACTAAAGACAATGCAATACTTCCCCCTGGCTATGACATATTGAGAATGGACCGCATAAAACGCAAGGGCAGAGGAGTAGCACTTCTGTTTAAAAATGGACTATAAATCTCCTCTCTACCTCATAACCCACTAAAAGATAGTAAGGCTGAAATCCCTATTTCTAAACTACAACTAAACCCTAATAAATCAATCTATATCATCTGTATCTACTTACCTGCTGGCAATAATCATACCACAATTGAGAATATCCTAAGTTGGGTATCTTCTACATACCCACAAGAAACAATCATATTAGGAGACTTTAATTGTGACTGGTCTTCTGTCAATACAAATAACCCTTCCTCACATATTAATCTTCATGGCTTTACTCAGACAATCAATAACCCCACAAGAATCAATAAACCCAACAACAAAGAAAGCATTTTAGATTGGATTCTTACTAACAAACAGCAACAAACATATACAGTAGGAACTTTGCCTGATGATGTAAGCGACCATACCTTAACTTATATCATAAGACAAAAGAGTGACATTAATTATACCCCTATCTATAGGATCTCATGTAGCAATAAACACTTTAACCCATTATTATTCCAAAATGAACTAAAGGCCTGTAACTGGAATTTTCTAAAAATCCTAACCCCTGAAAAAGCTATCAAATATTTCAATACCAAATTCCTATCAATCCTTGACCAACATGCTCCAAAACGAACTATCAGAGTTAAATCTAAACCTGCCCCCTGGCTGTCCAAAGAGACAAGACAAAAAATACTACTTAGGAATAAATCTTGGGCTAAATGGAGAACTACCAAATCTACCTCAGACCAACAAGCCTTTAGACAGTTAAGAAATAGTACTAAAAAAGCCATTTTTATAGATAAAAAGAACTACTACTGTAAACTACAGCAAACTCACCATGACAACCCCAAAAGGTTCTGGTCAACCTTAAATTCACTCCTACACCCAGGCCACTCTAGTACACCTTCCCCTTTAGGGGCTGAAAAGAATACCTCACATCAAACTGCTAATACCTTTAATTCCTTTTTCACTGACACCATCAATTCACTAGCTAGTCACCTCACAATAGACAAGTCTAACCTTCCCACCTGTACATCTGCAAATCTCCCTACATTCCAACTACAACCCATCTCTACCACCTATATCCAAAAACTTAAACCTTGTACCCCCTCTGCTGATCATTTACCATCTGAATACCTTCAAAAAGCAGCTGAAGCAGTTGCCTATCCCATATCCATCCTTATAAACAGAACCATCAATGAAGGAACCATCCCTGCTATCTGGAAAATTTCCCACATAATCCCTTTACATAAAGGAGGTAACTCCAATGAGTATTCTAACTACAGGCCTATAGCACTCTTATCACCCTTAGCAAAAAATATGGAGAAATGTATTCACCATCAGCTAATGCACCATTTAACTCAATTTAACTTACTAGCTAACTGCCAACATGGCTTTAGGCCATTTCATAGCACAACCACAGCTGTCCTCTCTTTTACCGAGTGTATCAATAGAAACCACAATAATAGTATCCTCCCATCAGCACTCTTTATAGACCTGTCAAAAGCCTTTGACATGGTAAACCACAACATGCTCATAAAAACCCTGGAATCTCTTTCTCTAGATGCCAAAGCTGTTCAATGGTTCACTTCCTACCTCAGTAACAGACAACAGGCAGTTCTCTGGGAAAACACACTTTCATCCCTTCTGCCAGTCTCTCTTGGGGTCCCACAGGGCTCCATCCTAGGACCTCTCCTCTTCTCTTTATTCATAAGTGACTTACATGTAGCAATACCTCAAGCTACATGTATTCAATATGCAGACGACTCTACACTTATATGCTCTGCTAACACCTCCTATGAGCTACAAACTCTAACACAGAATGTATTTAGCACAGTTGAGGCATGTTTCTTGAAACGTTGCCTCTTTTTGAATGCCAAAAAAAACAAACTCCTGCTCTTCAGGCCTAATAGTAAGTCCCCCCACATAGACTTCTCTATTAAATCCAACAATGGCACACATATATCCCCTGACTCTACCACTAAGCTGTTAGGTATTATAATTGACAACAACCTCACTTTTGATAATCACATTATTAACACTACTAAAATCGTAAATAGAAAACTGGGCTCCTTCTATCGAATTAAAACCTTTTTAACTCCAAAGGCCAAAATTACACTCGCTCACTCTCATCTTATTTCCACTCTTCTTTATGCTTCACCCATATACACTAACCTAAAGAAAAATAATCTCACTAAACTAGCAAATGCATATAATAGCATTGCTAGATTTGCTACTGGAAACCCATTTAGAACTCACCACTGTCAGAATCTACAACAACTAAACTGGCTAGAACTTAAAAACATGCTGTTACTTTCCCAACTTACCTTTGTTCATAGGATATTTTACCAACCAAAAAATACCCCTATACTTTCTGACCTTATTTCTCCCTATTCTAATCTAAATTCATTACGCTCCTCAAACAAACTTCTTGTGAGGTTAACTAAGTCTAACAACATCACCGGTGACTCACTATTCTCCAATACCATAGGTAGATACTGGAATCTTCTACCTACTACTCTAACTTCTATTCCTTCACCCTTCCTCTTTAAACAAAAGCTCAAACAACATCTTAAAACACTCTGGTTATGTCCATGCATCAATCCCGATTAATCTTATGATTCTACTAATTACTCTTTTTTTAATACCTTCTTTTGCCTCTCTCTACTCACTCCCCTTGAGAAGCTAATCTCTAAAACTCCCTTGTTAATAGCCTCTGATATTAATTAATATAGAACTGTTCATGTGTATATATTTACTGAATCAATTATATTCTTCATGAATGTTTTACTAATGTAGGACTCCCCTATCTTGTACTGTAAATAGAATTAGAGTAAGTGTCCTTCCTAGTATATATTCTCAATTAGTATAATCTAGATTGAACCATGTTTTTCTGTTTGTATTTTACTAACTACTTACCTTCTTTATGTAAATAATTTGTTTTGTATTAACTTTAATGTGGAGCTTTTCTCCCCGAGCCTCTGTTGAAAATGGAAATATATCCAGTTGGACTAGCCCGGTAAACAAATGTAAAATAAAAAAATAAATAAAAATAAACATAATCAAAGAAATTGTATACAAATACAGAAGTTACAGCCCTACACATTATGATAATGAGCTCAAAAATTAAAAAACCCACTAAATAAATAATCAGAGAAATTGTATCTAAATACAGAAGTTACAGGCCTACACATTATGAAAATGATACAAAAATTAAAAATAAAACTAAATAAATAATTAAAGGAATTGTGTTGAATTGTATTCAAATATTGCATGAAGTCTTGGTAGTACCCTCACTCAGAAGAAAGAAGACAGTAAGCAGTACATCTGTATCCTAAGTTTGTTTGTCAGAGTGATGGTAAACTTGTCCACAGACAATTCTCCTGCCTTCAGCTTTGCTTTCTGTTGCTGAACACGAGGGGGATATGGCGTCCGTCGTCCTGAAGAGAATAAGTATTGGAAAAGCAGCAGACCCAAGAGTCCTAATCCTTAACCAACCTTTCCAAAGTGTCTGACACAATTAATGGCATGTTGTTCTTGGACAAACTGAGAGCAGTAGAGGTCAGTGATCCAGAATAGTTTGAATGGACAGATGTCATTCTAATTATGAATCATTGAGTAGAGGGCAAAGCACAATCTCCTTCACAGACTTTGCCTTTATGGAGTCATAAAAGCTTTAGTGCTTGCCCTTCCCTTTCTATTCACCATTTATATCAGTGGCATGAGGCAACATTACAGAAGTGTAGCTATCATTCAAATGAGGTTTGGTAACAAACCATTTTGTCCAGAGACATCTTCAGAAGGGGGTCAGATAAAGTATACTAGTGGGAGTTAAGAGGGTAGGGGGAGGAAAGGCTTAAATGGGAATAAGGGATGATTGGGAGGAAATGAGAAAAGGGTAGGGAGAGGCTTAAGGGGTTTATGTAAGTGTAACTGGGTAAGGAATCACATTTTGGCATGAACTTGCTACCCGCCCTCCCTCCCCTTTTTGGTGGAATACTGGGAAATAGTTGGTATGGTGGATATTTTATCAGTCTGGGTAGGGAGGACAAGAGGGACAGGCTTGCCCTCTTCTCTTCCCCCTCTGGTGTTAGATGTTCATTTCAGTGAGTTTGAAAAGGAATGTGAGCAGTTGGAGGCTGCTTGATGAATTAAACTAAGTCAATGGAGGTAATGCTGCTGCTGATTTGGTTGGATGTTTAATTCAATAAGTGGCAAATGGAAGTGAGTGATGGGATGTTGCTTCATAAGTAAAATAAGCAAGCGGAGGTAATGACATTGCTTATTTGGTTGGATGTGTAATTCAGTAAATGGTAACTGAAGTGAGTGCTGGGACGCTGCTTCATAAGTAAAGTAAGCGAGTAAAGGTATGGACGCTGCTTACTGGGTCAGGGTGAGTGAGGTCACGCTGTCCTGATTAACATTACATGGATGCTTGTGATGTGTTCGTGATTAAAATCAGCTACACTATGTTTCAGTTGTAATTAATAAATATTGGTTGACAAAGTTATGTTTATGGATGTTTAATAAAGGTCATCAAACGTCATTCAGTGTGATGTGTTTATTGAAGGGGACCAGGATAATATATAGATAATGTGATATTACAGCATACCTCTGTCCAATTGTGACATTTATAACTGATATCTTTTTACTGCATTATGCTTCTTCTTCCCCACACTGAGTACATGAATCAAGGTTCTTCTGGTTTGCTTTTGTTATATGATATCTCTCTACGAACTGGATATACCATATCTATAATTATTACTCATTGTCCAGATACATACTCTAGATCTGTTCGGTCACAAGACATGATTTGCATGTTTACATTTGCTAGCATTTACCAAGTAGACCACCAAGATTACCGGCAATTCATTGGCTGGGCATCGTACATAACATGCAATAAAAGTGTATCTGTGTTCGGTGCTACAGTATGTATACTGCACTACTGCTTTATTGTAAATGAAGTGAAAAATAGGGCATGGTTGACAAAGTGTAGGCAGTGTGTGTGTGTGTGTGTGTGTGTGTGTGTGTGTGTGTGTGTGTGTGTGTGTGTGTGTGTGTCTCTATATATATATATATATATATATATATATATATATATATATATATATATATATATATATACGTATATAAGTTTTTTCATCTACTGCATACTTTTGACTCATGATACTTGGGATCAGTAGTTCAGAGTAATGGTGGGTATGGAAGAGAGGT
The DNA here is from genome assembly GCF_019279795.1 of Protopterus annectens. Classification (NCBI taxonomy): domain Eukaryota; kingdom Metazoa; phylum Chordata; order Ceratodontiformes; family Protopteridae; genus Protopterus; species Protopterus annectens. Next base: position 1,261,350,396 of record NC_056732.1, on the reverse strand, counting down.
GAAGAAGAGAGTACAGGCAGGATGGAGTGGGTGGAGAAGAGTGTCAGGAGTGATTTGTGACAGATGAGCACCAGTAAGAGTGAAAGGGAAGGTCTCCAAGAGGGTAGTGAGACCAGCTATGTTATATGGGTTGGAGACAATGGCATTGACAAAAAGGCAGGAGTTAGAGCTGGATGTGGCAGAGTTAAAGATGTTAAGATTTGCACTGAGTGTGACGAGGATGGACAGGATTAGGAATAAGTATATTAGAAGTTCAGCCCATGTTGGAAAGTTTGGAGACAAAGCCAGAGAGGCAAGAGTACATTGGTTTGGACATGTGCTGAGGAGGGATGCTGAGTATATTGGGAAAAAGATGCTAAGGATGAAGCTACTAGGTAACAGGAAAAGAGGAAGGCCTAAGATAAGGTTTATGGATATGATGAGAGAGGACATGCAGGTGGTTGGTGTGACAGAGCAAGATGCAGAGGACAGGAAGAAATGGAAACAGATGATCCGCTGTGGCGACCCCTAACAGGAACAGCCGAAAGAAGATGATGCTTACTTTTGACTCATGTACCTGTCTTCTTTTTTTATAGTATCACTGTATATTTTGTTGTGTATACTCATTTCCATGTTAATGGAAAATGTGCTTCATTGCAGATCACTTCTTATTAAATCTTATGTGTCTGCAACTTTTCTCCCAGGGCATTGATTGTAAAAAGCTTCTTTCTAGTTGGACCATCTAGTCAACAAATAAACAAACATCAGTCAGTCAGTTTTAGCCTTCAACGTTATCTAGTGTACCTGAGTAAATAGTAACAATTAACATGCATTTAAAATTAAACTCATGTTATGTAAGAGCAAAATGTTTGTGGTATGCTGGTGTGCCCTGCTAAACCTCAGAGCCTTTACTATCAAACACACACAAATGTTGTCTTCGTGCAGGTACCTTGACTTTTATTCTGTACCAGCTTGCTCTTACTAACCACAGCTCCTTTACAGTAGAAAGAGAACTAATTCTAAAACGATTTCTTAACAGTTTATGTATCTTTAGCTAGTAAATTTTTAATGGAAACAGCAATCTTTATTCATCAGAAAATGAGCATTAATACACAGTGAAAAAAATAAAAACAAGGAACATACTTACAAATATATATATACAGCAGTATTTTTTCAAGTTCCCTGATCTTACAGTAACACAGTACAATATTGTCATGGTATTCCCCCCTTTCCACACAGATGAGAACTTTCAAAATTTCTTGTACAATAATTCAGTGCAGTTTGTCCTACTCATCCTGATACCTGTTAACTCATCTTAAGTCACTTTTATCTCTTAATATTTCAGCATTAACTTTCCCCTGGTGACCTGAACACTGACATCGCTATAGTTTGTCATCAACTCATATACTACGCATGGGAGGAAAGGAAAGAAAAAACAATTGACTATCGCCACTCTCCTGCCATTAGTCTGTTCTTCTACTTCTTGTAGTAGTGAGTGGTGCTTAATAGGCTGTTTCCTTAACCCTATTTCACCTCTGCAGTGGGCAAACACCTGTCTCATCATCAACTTCTTCATATACTCCCATAGGAAAAGGACTAAACTAAGTTGAACAGCATGATCTTTGGACTTAGACATCCCCTTACACAGCACGTGTTAGTTGCAATAGATCTGTAGGTCTTACTTGATCCATATGTATGAGTCATTAATTCACATCTGATGAATACAGTAACAGGACAAAACATTCATTGTAATCGTCCATGACCCTAGTATAAGTCACCCTTAAAAAGGTGCTGTAGTGACCAGTTTTTGTAAAAAAAAAAAAAAAATGTATACTGAAAAAAAAAAGCTTTCAAAGAATCACACTGATTTGGGAGATTGGCATAATGGTTAAGGTGTTTGCCTTACAGACACAAGGTACAGGGTTTGATTCTCACAGGGTGCAATTGGCTAGGCTTAAAAAATGGCCCACAAGGGCAGTTAGCCTAGTACTAATGTATGAACTAATCCATCTATGAACCTATGTCCAGAAAGTTGCTCAAAAACAGCTTTGAAAATGTAAAAGAAAAAAAAATGCATGCTTTCCCTTTCATACCCCAATCCCAAACATAACCAAAAACACTAGCATGAGTATTCTAGGCATAAATCCCTTGCAGAAAAAATATGCCATTTCCTCCAACAGTGTAACATAGTGATTGGGATACCTACTTAACAAAAATGCTCATTTACGAGCTGGTACCCTGTTCTCATATCTTTTCCCATTTCAAATGAATATCGGCACATGGGAGAGTAAGCCATTAACTGCATTTTCACCTATCAAATAAAGACTACTAATTCACAAGATCTGTTATCTCACAGAATAATCTAGCCTATGATACTGTCCTTATAAATATTAGTTCCACTGAGACTGCCTTCAATTTGTAGCCAACATATTATTCTTGCCATTTTAAAGCTATAGAAGTCACTGTATTTCTCATGTCAGATTATATAACAAATGACATAATCACAAATCCTGTTATCCATTTTACATTTATCCCTCAGGGGGATGCCTGCACATCTTTCATAAAACATACAGCAGTTATATCGCATTAACGGAAATCTTTAGATACAACATGGCACCATTCTGACATATTATCTCTATACCAGGCAAACACTAACAACAGGGACAGTCGTCACAGAAAAAACATGGACACTAGAAAGCAGAGCACAAAATGCAGAAATTACATTCCTCTGAAGAAAACAAAATCTGTGAACACTTTCATCTAAATTAACACATAATTTCTTTAACTTGTGTGTGTGTGTGTGTGTGTGTGTGTGTGTGTGTGTGTGTGTGTGTGTGTGTGTGTGTGTGTGTTTGTATTTGTGTGCACATGTTATTGATAGATTATACATTGTATGCATTTAAGCATGTCTGCACCTGCTGTACTGGACAGAGTATCCTGCCATCTATATAATGATACGTTACCATCAGTGCAGTATACCAATACATATACAAATCAGTTAAAACAATTTCAGAGTATTGTGTTTTATCTGTGACACGCATGCATTATACCTTGAATTTGTATATTGTAACTCATGCTTCTATGTAAAGCCAATCAGTTTGCATTTTATAGTTTAGTATTATTGCATCTAGTCCTACATTTTCATATTTAGCCCCCCTCCCCTTCATTTTACACTTTACTGCAAATGTTGAAATTGTTCTGTTCTTCCAAATGCAGATGGCTTCTTTTGAGATTGAAACAACAGTAGCCAGCAGTTGAAGTGTAAGGAGACATTAAAACAATAAATCTAAGGTATAGAACCATAAAACTTTATTAGTCACAAACCGGTTTCGGCATATCCATGCCTTCTTCAGTGTGAATAAATGGACATACTTAGTAATTCGTGACATACATATTTAAAGACAACCTCGACCAATAGGAACATAGTATGTTCCAATAACTTCATAAATATTCATGAACCCATTGAAAATGTAAGATCTAACTAAATTAATGATATAATAATATATGTAAAGGATCCCAACAGGTTACAACCACTAGATAATAACATAATGATACATATTAGAAATCTTAATATACCAATCAAACAATAATCAACAAAAAAATTGAAAAAATAGAAAAAATATATATCAGTATATGTATACTTGATTGTATGCCCTAATAAGCATATACAAAATGACATGATACTGTTATAAATACTTAGGGTAGAATTTGATGAAAACAGAAATAATAAAAATAATAAATAATAAATAATAATAATGAACCTTGAGAAAAAGTATGTAAACCCCAGGTTCCAAACACAACAAAATATGTTGCATATATTCCACATCATATGATCACTTATAAATGGTCATTCAAGCCCGGAGAAAATAGTGCACCCAGTGTAATAATCCAATATCTTTCTTTATGATTTAATATGCTATGCCACCCTTGGGTATTGCTTCTGTCACCTAATATTCTATCGATTATCATAAAAGAGAACTCAGCATTGCTATGTTTTAACACATGTCGATACAATGCATTGGTTTCCTTTTTGGTCTTAATATCACTGCAATGTTCATTAATAAGGGTTCTAAGTGGTCTGGAAGTCTGGCCCACATAAAAGGCCGAACACCTACAACTGGCCAAATAGATAACCCAATTGCTGCTACAGTTCCCAAAGACCTTACATTCAAAAACTTTACTAGTATTCTGACTGGAAAATTGTTTTGATTTATAGACCTGTTTACAGGAACTACAGTGGCCACATGGAAAAGTACCAACCAATTCATCACCAGACATAGTTAGTTGTTTGTGGATGGCCCCACCACTGTCAGTATGTTTAAAGTGAGAAAACAGGGACCCCAACGTCTTGCCTCTCCGATATGTAAACTTACATTCCGAATCCAAAATGGTTCTCAGATAATCATTAGCCAAAAGAATATTCCAATGTCTGTTGATGATCGCCCTAATGGCAGTATAATTTCTGCCAAAGGTGGTAATGAATCTTATAGTGGACCCCGAAGATGCCTGATCTCGTTTTTTATATTTAAGTAGGGAATCCCTGTCCATGTTATTGGCAGCTTCCCAAGCCCTAGAAATATCCTGATGTTTGTATCCCCTATGGACAAACCTCTGATATAACTCCGAACTTGCTCTTTGATAATCAGGTTGTGAGGAACTTATACGTTTCATGCGCATAAACTGTGACCTAGGGATGTTCCTGATGGTGTGGCGTGGATGCATACTTGAAGCATGTAATAAGGTGTTATATTGGGGATATTTATGGTATACACTAGTACTTAATGTATGATCTTTATTTCTGGTAATGGTAACATCCAAAAAATTGATGGAATCCAAATTATATGTGACTGTAAATTCAATCCCCCAAATATTATCATTTAAATATTCAACAAACTCCTGTAAATATCCAGCATCAGCACGCCACACCATCCAACAGTCATCCAAGTATCTGCGCCATATATCAATCTCAACCTGATAGATATTATGAGATGAATCATAAATCATACATTCTTCTAGGAAAGCCATGAATAAATCAGCATAAATAGGAGCAAAAGAAGCCCTCATGGCCGTCCCACGAAGCTGCCAATAACATTGTCCTTGAAAATAGAAAACATTTTTAGTCAGGACATGTTCTGTAAGGCAAATGAGCAAGGTGTTGAAGCCCGGGGAATACAAATCCGCCTTCTCCAACCAGTGTTGTAGGGCTTGTAGACCCACCCAATGCGGGATACTAGTATAAAGAGATTTGACATCTAGTGAACACATAAGCCACCCAGGTTCAAGTTGTGTGTCCTGAATGATATGAAGAAATTGCGTGGTATCTTTTAGCCTGGCCCTAACAAAACCCAACAAGGGTTTAAGATGTTGAGTGAGAAATGCAGACAGGGGTTCTGTGAGTGAGCCAATACCTGAGACAATTGGCCTACCAGGTGGATTGGTACGACATTTGTGAATTTTAGGTAATAGATACAAAATCTGCTTTCTGGGGTCTTTAACAGTTAAATGTGAGACACAACTCTCAGTAAGAATACCCTCTTTCAAAGCCAAACCCAAGAAAGTATCGATCTCATTCTTGAAATGTGGAGTGGGGTCTGTGTCCATATACATATAACATCCAGTATCAGATAGTTGAGAAAGACCCTCATTAAGATAATAAGTCATATTCTGTACTACAACTGCTCCCCCTTTGTCTGCAGGTAAAATGGTGATGTCATGATTACTACGTAATTGTTGAAGGGACATAGTTTCCTGTGATATGAGGTTATGTCCCAGCATAGTGTATTCATGATGTTGAAAATGTAAATCACGAAGAACTGATTGCATGAAAATTGAAACATGTTTCTGCATAGGAGGCAGAAAATCTGATTTATGAAATCCAAATTCATTCGATCTTTGAGAATCCCTGTCGACGAAAAATAATTTGAGATTCAAATTACGACAAAAGCTTTGAACATCCTGTACAATGTGATATTCATTAGAAAAGAAACCAGGTACAAAACTGAGTCCTTTATTTAGAAGTTGTATTTGTACATCAGACAATGTTTGGTTGGACAAATTTAAAACATTGTGACACCCATTAGATGCTATGCTAGAAAATTCTAAATGAGTCCCTCCAGTGTATCTGACCTGTTTTCTGTTTCGGTGTTTGCGTCCCCCTTGACGCTTAGACCCAAACCTAAAGGGATCAGATTATTAGATTTTTTACGATTAGGGGAACCCCTACTAGTTGTACATTCAATGTCTGTTAGTGAGGAATCCTCTCCCGAAGTACTAGTGTTAAATCCCTCCTTCTTTTTCAAGATGGAACGTGGTCTTTTTCTAGTACGGGTAGAGGTTGAACCCTGACTAATGTCCTCAAACCTCACCATTTTCTGGGACTCAAATGGACGTCCCCTCTGGTAGTCAAGAAAATCTCGACAAAATTTTTTAATCTTGCGTTCCTTAGTTGTGTTCTCATGGATATTTAGATCCTGAGATAATTTTTTAAGACATTGTTGAAATTTAGGGTGAACATCAAATTTTTTAGCATCAGAACACATCATTTTAACCTCCTGAATATTAGTGTCCACAGTCCTCTCATAATAAAGTAATAATGTATTCACAAATAACATGGAACCTAATTGTAAAGCTTCTTTCCAATCTGTATGAAGCTTCTCATCTGGTCTACCAACCAATGGTTGTAACCTTAGTCTAAGGCCCCGAGGGGCAATATTTTGTTTGGAATATGCCCGAAAGAGTCTCAAATTCCAAATATTGGACCTCAAATTCTTGAGACCCTTAGTCAAAGAATGAAATGTCAATTCACAATCCAAAGGCATATTCTGCCCCTTATTGTCTTGATTACTGCCTGGCGAAGCATTGATGCCAAAAACACCAATGTCTTCCCGATCAGCACATAATTCACACAATAGTTTGTCAAGGTCCATGCTGTGAATGAAACCAAATATAAAATGAACTAATTATGAACACAAACCAAGGAACAGCAAAAACCAAATATATCTGTACCACACAGACAATTGGAGATGTCTGTGGACAAAAGTCAGGGAATCATGCCATCTACATAAAATATCATTTAGTACAGATGTATATAAACATCATTATGAAAATGGAGCTAGGGATTAACTCTTTGAATCCAACACCAATATATCTCTATGGTGTGAAATATAGACCTAATGTTAAGAATGGTCCCAGCAGTACCATATCCTCTAAAGGAAAAGAACCCCTCAAAACATAAAAGACAAGATGTTGAATAATACTCCTAACCAATGGAATGTGGCCACAAATCTTAGCGTGAATTTTTGAATCAAAAATTATATATCCCTGATAGATGACTATGTTGTAACTATATTAGACATAAGTTAAATATGCTGACCTGTGCCAAAACAGTTGTCAGTAAAAAAATTGTTTAAGGAAAGGCTAGCCCACCAAAAATGTCATAAAACATGTAATATGATTATACAAAAACCTAACATATTTGACATGTTGAACTCTGTTGTAAAGACAACAATATCATGATCATATATAAAAATACAATGTCAAAATGTTTGTAAAAAGGCTTCCGTAAAAGTCAATGTTAACTAAGGCCAATGCCGACAATTCCTAAATAAAATAACAGATATGTGCTAACCATCGTTGACCAATCCAGTCCTTAAATATACAATATGTTGGGTATATAATATCAAAGATGTTATAAGATATTAATAACATGGAAATTATATAATAGATAGGCAGGTGTTAACCAGCAACAATGCATTGATAAAAGATTCAACCATAGACACACATTTATTAATTTGGCCCACCCCACTATAAAACAAAAACCAGTCACTGAAACAGGTATGAAAACCTGGAATATTCATCAGTGTATCCCACGAGGAATGTATTCATCTGAATTATTCAGTGCCAAAAACAATGTCCAACCCACGCTGGAACCTCCAAATGTAAATAACACGTAATACAAAGCAAGATTTCTGTTGGAAAAATAAGTCCACCGCTGCGATATAATCAATCCTTAATAAAAAGATTCCCACCTCACTTCCTAGACTATTGTCACATCTCACCTAGACATAAGCATTTCTATATTCCAATTACTTTGTTTTGTCTGCACGTTACATAACAGTTTTCCACATTCAGCCTCTCCGGAAAAATGTGAAAATGTGTTACAGCTAACGATACCAAATTGATTTAAATATATTTTAATAAAATTATAGAAATGTAACACAGTGCACAGATATTTTGCCTTACAATGTACAGAAGTGTGAGGTTAATTTACTAAACATGTATAAAGCTTTGTTATATTTGTGTATTTATTCCAGTCAGTAAACTTAAGACCAGATAGTGAACAGAAATCAAAACAGTTTAAACTACTTAAAAATAAATAAATACATAAATAAATAAATGTGTGCAGGATTCACAGGCATGTTTTTTAAGTCAGTGATTTGTTGTCTTAAACACTTGGAGTTTGTCAGATGGCATGTCAGTTCAACAAAGGCAAAAAAAAAATGTTAAAATAATACAGTATTATTATAACAATTGACTCCCGTGCACTGGCCCAGTAATCAAGGAGCCTCAATCCTCACCACTAGCACCAGAGATGGGCGTCCACATATTAATTGGTTGGCAGTGGTGGGATATCCATAACACACATTAATTGGTTGGCAATTTGCTTGTAGTGGTGTGGATAGTGAATTCCTGTAGCTTGTGTACAGTGATCAATGAAGGTGTTTTTGTGTTCTAAATCAACCATGCAGTGAATATTCAGAGTTCAGATCACAATTGTTTTATTTCTTTTGTTAGCTTAGTTAGTCAGGGAGAGCAGGCAAGCATGTCAGCAGAGGAGTATGGCAAGCTGACAAGGAGCCAGTTGGCTGAGATGTGCCAGGCGAAGGGACTGGTGCATGGAAACCTGACTAAGACAGACATGATTGTAGCTTTGGTCACAGCTGCATCAGAAAACAGCAATCAGGAGGATGATCAGACTGGCTGTGGAGATGTACAACACTCAGGGAATGGACAGCTCAACCTTTCTGCAGAGGACTTAAAAATCCATCTGGAGATAAAGAGACTTGAGTTGGAAGCCAGGGATTTGGAAACAGAAGCAGCAGAGAGACTGAGTGGTCTACAGGCTGAAGAGAATGAGAAACTGCTATGCCTGGAAGCTGAGGGGAAGGAAAGGCAGAGGCAGCATGAAAAGGAGATGCTGACTCTTCGCCAGAGTCATGGAGGTAATGGGGAAGGGAGTAACTGGACCACAGAAGCACAAAAGGTCAGTAAATTTCTTCTGTAGTTTACAGAGGAGGATCATTTGGATAGTTTCATTCATATGTTTGAGAGGGTATGTAAACAGTATGATGTTGACCAAAGGCTCTGGGTACCGTTCCTGACCCCCTTACTCCATGGTAAAGCTGTAACTGTCTTGTCTAAATTTTCTGATCATGATTTTTTTGATTATCCTGCTGTTAAGAATTGTCTGTTAGAATTTTTTAAGCTAACACCTGAAACTTGTAGGAAAATGTTTCGTGAGCATAGACACAAGGCAAATGAAAGTGTGTGTGAATATGTTGCTGAACTGAGCTCTTATTTTCATAGGTGGGTGAGTGGATGTCAGGTCACTACTTTTGAAGGGCTGGCAGACCTCTTGTTGAAGGAACAAGCACTTAGCACTTTGCCTGAGGACATGAGGATCTGGTTTGCTGATAGACAATGTGCTACTTCAGATGAATTGGGGAAGAAGGGAGACCTATACCTAGCAAGCAGGGCATCCCTGCACAGGAAAGGACTGTCAGTACTGCTCATGGGTCTAAAGGAACCCATGGTGGGCAGCCCCCAGACTGCATCAACAAAATCTGCCAGTAGCAGGGGAAGTTACTAGTCCAGGTACACATCCAGGACCTAGGGTTAAATGTTTTGAATGCAACCGGTGGGGCCATGTGGCATATAGATGTCCACGGAGGCAAGTTGGGGAACAAAAGGAGAGGGAGCCAGTAAGTGGGAAAGACAAAATGCCAATAGTAGGTTTCTTCAGACAACAGGGGTACCAAACTACCATCCTGCAGATGTCCTGATAGGAAAGGATTTGGATGAGGCAGTACCATGTGCTTATGCAGTTACACGCAGTCAGGCTAGGAGACAAACATGTGGATCTGGTAGCCTGGGGGAGACACAGACAGACTGCATACTTGCAGCCAGGACTGGTGAGGTGGTTACTTCAGGGAGGGAGCAACCCTGTAGCAGTGAGACTGAAGGTGAGCCACAGCTGCTTGGGGGTACTGACGGTCCCTTGGACAGAGTGACTGCAAAGGTAGAGGTGAGTAGTAGTACTCAGGCTGACAGTGAGGCACCGCTGTCAGAGGATGCCAGACTTCCTGTGGAAGGGGAGCTGGGAAGGGTTACAAAGAGAGAGTTGAGACAGGCTCAGGTCTCAGACCCTACATTGCAAGGCCTGAGGCAGGTAGCTAGTGAGGCACCTGGTTCTCAAGTGAAGGGGCAATCTGTATACTGGGACAAAGGGTTACTGTATACAGAGTGGACCCCTGAGGGACGGCTAGAAGGTGAGAGAATACAGCAGTTGGTAGTGCCTAGAGCCTACCATCTGGTGCTTCTAGCCATAGCCCATGATATTCCCTTTGCAGTTCATATGGTCATAAAATGTACAAAGAGATGTATTATGCAGAACTTCTATTGGCCTGGAATATCCAGAGATGTAACAGGGTACTGCAGGACCTGTGAGCAGTGCCAAAAGGTAGGCAGGGCCGGAGACAAGGTGAAAGCTCATTTGATGCTTTTGCCTGTGATTGAGGAGCCATTTCAGAGGGTAGCTATGGATATTATGGGACCGCTGAGTACCCCAAGTTCCACAGGGAAAAAGTATATCCTAGTGGTAGTAGGTTATGCTACAAGATAACCTGAGGCAGTGGCTCTGTCCTCCATTGAGGCAGAAAAGGTGGCAAATGCTTTGTTAGAGATTTTCAGCAGGGTAGGTTTTCCAAAAGAAATACTGGCTGACAGAGGTGCCAATTTCATGTCAGACCTGCTGGCTTGTCTGTGGAAGTACTGTGGGGTGAAGCACCTGAAGACCACCCCCTACCATTCCCAGACTAATGGTCTTCTTGAGATATTAAACTCTACAATCAAGTCCATGCATTGGGCATTTGCAGACCAGTTTAAGAGGGAGTGGGACAAATATTTGCCCCATCTGTTGTTTGCTTACAGAGTGGTTCCCCAGGAATCCATGGGTTTTTCACCCATTGAGTTGCTGTATGGTCATAGGGTGAAGGGAAGCTCTAGATTTAATTCGAGATGAGTGGGAAGGTGAGTGTGAAACTCACAAGGAGTCTGTTGTGGCATATGTCCTAAACCTCAGGACAAGGCTCAGGGAAATCATGGGCTTGGGCCTGGAGAACCTGGCAAAAGCCCAACAGCAGAAATATTTCTGGTATGACAGGAATGCGCGAGCTAGAGAGTATGCTGTAGGGCAGCAGGTAATGGTTCTCATTCCTATCAGACACAACAAGCTGCAAGCAGCCTGGGAGAGACCCTACAAGGGTGGTAAGAAAGGTAAGTGATGTTAACTACATGATAGAACTGCTAGGCAGGAGGCAGGGGTACAAATTGTACCATGTTAACATAATGAAACCTTCCAATGATAGGGAGGCCCTTGTGCCAAGTATTTGCAGTGGATTGCAGGAGGAGTCTGAGGGAGATCTGGTGACTGATCTCCTCAGTGAGACTCAGACTGACACCTCAGTGGAAGGGGTAGCAATGTCCCAGCAGCTATCTCCTACCCAGTTTTGAGAAATCTGAGCAGTGTTACAGGCGTTTGGGGACATGTTCACTGGGAAACTAGGGTGCACCCACCTGGTGCAGCACCAGGTGGATACAGGACCCCAAAGGCCTATTAGGCAGGCCCTTATAGGGTGCCTGAGAGAGTCAAACAGACTCTGAGGGAGGAGATACAGGAGATGTTGGAACTAGGGATAATTCAAGAGTCCAATGGCCCTGGGCCTCTCCAGTGGTGCTGGTGCCAAAGAAGGATAGCAGTACCGGGTTCTGTGTGGACTACAGGAAATTAAATAGTCACACAGAGTCAGCTGCTTACCCTATGCCTAGGACAGATGAGGCCCTAGAGCAGCTAGGTGGGGCTAAGTATCTTACCACCATTGATCTTACTAAGGGTTACTGGCAGGTGCTCTTGACTCCCAGAGCTAGAGAGAGTCAGTCTTTGTGACTCCTTTTGGCTTGTATGAGTACACAAAGATGCCATTTGGGATGAAAAATGCCCCAGTAACTTTCCAGAGGCTGGTGGATCATATCCTAGCAGGAACAAGAGGGTTTGCTCTTGCTTACCTAGATGATATTGGCATCTACAGCCATTCCTAGCAAGAACACCTTCAACATGTGAGGGAGGTGCTGGGCAGACTACAGAGGCCAGGGTTGACCATTAAGCCAAGCAAATGTCAGGTGAGTATGATAGAGGTCTCCTACCTGGGACATAGAGTTGGGAGTGGTAAGATCAGGCCAGAACCTGCCAAAGTGGAAGCCATTCAGGCATGGCCTGCACCTGTTACTAAAAAGCAGGTGAGGGCATTCTTAGGGACAGCAGGGTACTAAAGAACGTTCGTCTCCAGTTATAGTACCATAGCTGGTCCCCTCACAGATCTGACAAGGAGAAACAGGCCAGATAAGGTTGTGTGGACCGCAGCATGTGAGCAGGCATTTCAGAAGCTTAAAGGACCTTTGGGAGGATCCCCTGTGTTAGCTAGTCCAGATTACAGCAAAGAATTTGTTGTTTAGGTGGATGCTTCAAACCGTGGGGTGGGAGCTGTACTTAGCCAGATTTTTTCAGAGGGAGAGGAGAACCCAGTGGTTTATCTCAGTTGTAGGCTTCAACCCAAGGGGGAATGCTATGCAGCTGTAGAATAGGAATGTCTAGACATAGTGTGGGCACTGCAGAAACTTCAGCTTTATCTGTATGGAAGAAAATTCACTGTAGTTAACAGATCACAATCCCTTAACATGGTTACACTGAGTCAGCCAGAAAAATGCTAAGCTGCTAAGATTGATCCTAGGGTTGCAAGCATATGATATGTCAGTGCAGCACCGCAGTGGGGTTAGCAACATCAACACAGATGTGCTCTCAAGACAGGGAATGGGGTAAGGTATACTCAGATAGATCTAACCCTCTTAAGCAACGTTTCTCAAGGGTCAGTTGAAAAAGTAGCTTGAGTTCTCCGGGGCGGGGGGGGGGTGGTATGTGAAGATAATGTGAAGGCTGCCAGCCTAGCTAGATAGAATTTTGTAGATACTTCTGTGTCATTGTAAATATGAATATAATCCACAGGTTTGTCCTCTTAAATGTAAGAAAACGGTATTAAGTGTTGAACTTCAAAACTGTAACCACAGTGCACTCTGAAGAAAGCTGATAAGTCAAGCACTGTATGACTGTTTGATCTCAAAGCTTGGAGACATAATGTCTGGACTGAGGAATTCCTTCTATTGTTTTGAGACCAGAGTTAATTGTTAGAGTATATATATATATATATATATATATATATATATATATATATATATATAAAATGTCTTTTATTGCTGTAGTTTCCTGGCCAGGTGCAAGATCAAAGAAATGTTAAAACTCTGAGTTTCTGTTAGGCTGGAAAACAGAGAAGAATGATGTAATCTAACACGAGTCAACAGTGATATATTACCAATTTAACAGATCTCAGAGAGAAAGAGAGAACATTTTGGATTTTGTCTGAAGAACATCCACTCACCAGTACTCTGCCTTTGCTCTGTATGTAAATAGGATCTTAGACTTTAGTGTCTCTCTTAGAAATAGATCGAAAATAGTAAGTTTAGTCTAGCTGTTTTCTATATTTATGTCAGACTATTCTGCAGTATTATTTTAAGCATTTTCCTGTGATCTCTGAACTTCACTAGCACTGTGTTGAATTTAGGAGATTATCTTGTGTTTTTATTATTTGTTATTAAATATTTTTAAACCTTTCAGCTATGACTGTTTTGTGTAGGGCTAATTTAATATCTAGAGTACATTGCATGTATATAATGATACTGTGCAAGGCCACTCCAATAAGCCTTAAAAGTTCTGGTCACATTTACTAACTGGATAGTAATATTACACAGCGAAATTTGACACCTTTTAGGAAGGGCCTTATTGGTAACTGATAAATAGGGGTTCTGATGGCAGTGGATTACTACCTTATAGCCTGCACAGAAGAGGCATAGCTAGTGAACTTGTGTGGTGTATATAAATCATATCTCAAAGTGTGCGTGTGTGTGTGTGTGTGTGTGTGTGTGTGTGTGTGTGTGTGTGTGTGTGTGTGTGTGTGTGTGTGTGTGTGTGTGTGTGTGTGTGTGTGTGTGTGTGTGTGTGTGTGTGTGTGTGTGTGTGTGTGTGTGTGTGTGTGCGTCAGCTACTTGGGCAGGGATGCGAAGCACTGGATGGACAGAGGGAGTGCTGGGAGGACTTGGCTTGGAACCCTTGCTAAGGACTCCACTCTATAGCTGTGCCAGTGGGGAGTCTTATTGGGGATCTGGAGAGAAAGGGAGAAACCAGCCCCAGACTGTGATCTCTGTGTGCTCTTATGGGAAATTGTACTTTACTATGTGTGTATTTGTTATCAATCCTAATGTGGACACCTCTCACTAGTGATAGTGGTGAGGATTGAGGCTCCTTGATTACTGGGCCACTGCACGGGCATCACAACAATGAAATAATTTAGAAGTTAAAATAAGTTGTTTCTTAGCAAAAGGAAAAAAGTGGATTATTGCCCCATCTGCTCATGTTTGAATATCCAGGGTTTTGTTCCTTGATGGACCCATTATTCAACAAATCACTGAAGCCTCCACGATGAATAAGCAGCAAAGGATTTTATTTTTAGAATAAAACAAGCGCTTTCACGCACCTAACAAGTGCGCTTCATCAGGTTACATGATGGACCCATGCAAACTACTCAAGTTCAATCAGTCCAGCTGTACTGACACTGTTGCACAGTTGACCATTAAAAAATACACCAAAAATGTCCACTACAAAAGATATAAACCATGGCAGGCAAGAAATTGTTCTTAAAAATTCAAAGTAACCTAACCCAAGGTGATGAAACTTGAAAGCTGTTACACTAAAAATCTTATTAAAGTATTTTAATACTAGAAATTCACAGTTTTTGTGATTTCATGATTTTGTTGACCTTCAGCCTTACATAGTTTTCCAGTAAAATGTGTTAGGTGCTTACTGTTTGGAAGACCATATTTGAACGTGTTTGTTTTCACAATTCTCATCTGAAATTGACAGTGAAATCACTATTTTAAGTTATCTGTTATGAGTACATACATCCTAAGCCTTGCAAATTATGAGCAAAAAATATTTACTTTACTGCAGCACACAATGTTGCTTTTTATGAGATTCAAATCTGCTTGTGTATGACATGTAATTGTAACAGTAACAGTAATAAGGTGATGCAGTAACTAGTGAAGTGTCACTGTCCCAAGGATGAAGGGTACCAGATGCAGATGTGCCCCTAGACTGGGTGTTCAAACCACTTGTGCTGCTATCTTTATTTTATTTTATTTAGCATTTGTTAACTGGGAAAGTCCGACTTGGAACAAAGTCAATTTTCAGCAGAAACCCTGGCAGAAACTCTCCAGATGCATGTCTTTGTAAAATGGGAGGAAATCGGAGCACCCGGAGGAAACCCACATCAAAATAGGGAGGACATGCAGACTCCGCACAGACGGCACCCCAGCCAAGAATCAAACCGGAGAACCTCTTGCTATTGAGGTGACGCTACCGCTGCACCACTATGCCACCCATGTAAGCATGCAGTCACATTGGGAAGTCATACTGGTCCCCAGTGTGATGTGGGTTACACATCTCCCATGTGCAAGGGAGGATTTAGTGTCATAATTACAATGACATCATTGCCAGGTTGCTAATGAGGGCATAAATGACTACCACGGCTGCCTGAGTTATGGCTTCTCCTTTTAGCAGTTGCCAACATACTGGGGATGCACAGTATGGAGGAAGTAAAGAGGCAAAGACACATAAGGAGAGTTTATGATTAGAGGGCATGGTGAAAAAAGCACAGCAAACAAATGAATTAACTAATAAGTGTCCAGAACACATTGTGCACAGATATGTGGAATACCCAGTTAGCAGTTATTCTGCATAATGTACCAAAGCTAATTCTAATTAACATCTTGAATGTTTAGTATTTTGAGTATAATTTCTGAATATACCTATTTTTCCTCATAGTCTCTTTTTTTGCCCACCTACCTCCACCACTGGTTGATTACCAATCATTTATTCCAAAAAGACGTATTTGTGCTTTCTTTTTGGATGTGACAAGATCCTACTGCACCCCATTTGACAGGCAGTGCCTCCCTGTCCATGAAGAGATGTATTTTCAGTGAATCCTAGTGAGGTCAACACCCCCACCCCACCCTTCCCGAAAGACATCATATTGCAGCTAGTGAAATTTTGTAGTCTGAGTGGTAGGGAACGTACATGTTAAGAAATAAATATTGGTGTCATATGCAATACTGAATTGGATATCAGCTCTATACTTCCTACTGCCTAATGTTTGGCAGTTTGTCTGTAAGTATAGAAACACCCATTGTTCTCAACTGGGAAATGCCATAACTACAAGCTGAAACCCACATCAACTCCCCCGAGGAAGAATAGCTGTAATTATCTGCGCAGTTCTTCTTCTTCCTTCCAGTTCCTCCAGCTCTTGAACTGCTAATTGAACTCAGGACATGTTGTGTCACACTTAGGACTTTATCCGACTAGACTGTGGAGCTGGGTGCTTGTTTGTATTATTATGGCACTCTGTTTTACAATGAATATAGCATTATATCGCATCTCTGAAGTGTAATGCTGTTAATGCAACTAGTTATTTCTGTAAATGGAGTTATACAGTCAGCTTTGGCCTTGGCAAACTCTGACTTATATTGTTTGGTTGTATGGGCTCCCTCTTCGGGAAAAATAAAGCAGCTTCCGAAAGCTGAAGCATATGTTGTTGCTGCTTGGAAAGCAGAATGTGTGCAAATATTAATTAGAGGATCTGAATAATTTCAAAATTATCTACACTGAATAGTTTGATTTTCAGTGGAAGATGGTGTATAGCAGATTATATTGCATTGTATCACTTCTTTTCTTGTAAAGATCAAATATTCATATTGCATCCCTCCTTTAACAGTAACAGTATGGTTCCAGACTTTTGCATATAAATTAAGAGCTGACTGATGTTCTTCTTTTTAATTACGCTTGTTACTGAAGCTTTGTTACTGCAAGCAAACTATTCATCTTTGGCACTTAATCAGTGTGCATTGTACAAAAGACTGGCTTGGAGCCAAGTTCTTGCACTTAACACAGAGGAAGCTTAGTAGGTTACTATTAAATTAGTTTCCCGTTTTAAGTGGACTTTATTGTCTATACCTCAGTCTGTAATATTCTGTACCTGTTTTTGTCCAAGTATTTTCTGTATCCCTTCACCAGCACTAATTATTATTTTTTCACTGAATGAGGACAGGCAGACAGGAGGAAAGAGATGAAGACAGATAAGTTTGAGTTTAAGATCCAAGGCTTAGCTTAAGCTATATTTTTGTTTGTGGAAGCCTTCCTTTTTATTAGAAGAATAACAGGCTTAAAAGGCACCTAGGAGTATTTCCTGTGACCTAACAGACTCTGTAGTGTTTTGGACAAGGAAACCACAGAAATGACAGGAGTTGGTACTGGAGTCCTGAGAGCAGTGTGATGACATTCTGTGAAGACTCCCTTATTTTGATAGAAATCATTTGATTTTAATCTTACTTACTAAAATGCTTCTGTTCAGCACTGACGTAGGTAATAGGTACATTCACTCAATACTCTGATCAGCTTAAATCTTCTTAAATACAAGGAGTAGCATTATTTTCTAGGATTCATGGTGGCTCATACATTATGACTGTTAGCTTCTGTCCCTTATACTGATAGCTTTATTTTTTGTACTGAGTTTATTCTATTCATTGATACTTCAGTCAATCACTTTTTTCCATTGTAGTTTCCATTTTGGAGTGATACTGTTAGTGGTGGATAGCACTGTGTTTATCTATCAATAAATATGGCTAAATAACTTTTTGTTTTCTGTTTACTTTTTTATGTGACAACAGAATGAATGACCTGGTTTGAGGACCACTTTTTGTCATGATCTGGATCAGGGTGAATATAGATTATTGTAAAAAAGTAATAGAATACATGATATAATACACAGACCATGTGTTAATACAAAGTCAGTAGCAGATTTTTTTATATTGCAATTAAACTAACGTGATGGTAGTAGTTTGTAATTTTATTAAGTAAAGAGAAAGCAGGCATGGCAATATATTAGGACTCTTCTGATTGTGTAACAGCCTATAGGAGAGCACCGTGATATCACTAACACCGAGTATAACTGCAGAGAAAGTACTTATCCAAGAGTACTACACTGCATACAAGAGTATGCAGGTAATAGGAGCCTTAATTTATAACACTTATTCCCTAAGACTTAGTAATAAACAGCACATTTAAAACTAGTTGTTTCATACATTACACTAAAAGACATTAAATGCATACTGTAAGATATTAGGAAGATGACAAAGGTAAGAACCTGCCTTGCATTAGAATGGTAAGGAAGGCAGCAGGGGCAAAGGTTATGGTGTTGTGCTGTAACAGTAGCTCAATAATCTGCAGGAGTGTATTTTAATGAAATGAAAGAATTATTATATTGTTGCTAAGGAAATATGTATACGCAACATTTTTTATTAACCAGATAAAATTATTAATCCAAGTCATAACATATGTAAGAATTTGTTCTGCCAAGCTATAAAACATGAAATATATATTAGAAGTGATGTTCAAAAGATATGTCATCCTGGCCAACAATTTCACTTTGCCATTTTCTGTGATACTCAAAGTGTGACTTTGTCAGTGTGCCTTGTTTTCCTCTGTTGCAGATGTCTGAGAGTACCTTTTCCAACACAGGAGGGTCAGATTTTGGGAATGCTTTGTTGCCTGCATGAAGGAAACTAGGTAGCATTTGTACTCTAGTATTTGCACGTGTCAGGGAATAATTGGAAGAGAACTGGTAGAGCCTATTGATTAATGGGTGACAGTACTTGCCATGCAGTAAATTTTATCTAATCAAGTTAAGTAGATGTAGTGCCTTTAATGATCTAATGCTCCCTCTAGACAAAGATTAAAAAAAACTGCTTGTAATTTTGATGTTTGTTAGGCTATATTTAGTGTTACAGCCTGCTTTACTCAGAGGGAAGACATACTCCAACTTGGAAATAAGGCAGTGGTGGCTGAAGCTTCCAGAGTGAAAAGCTTGTTTAGTATGCTGTTTACAGTTTAGCTAAAACATTTTAGTGATACAGTAAGTGAGCAGATATAAGAAAGGGTAGGGTGTGTGGGACAGGAGCTATGGAACTTAACAACCACATTCCTGCTATCAATATCTGATGTAAGATAGAATCCGCAATATGGAGATTTGAGTCAGACCATTAGCTCCAGTTAATATACAACGTACAGTTGGCATTCAGAATGTATGCTAAATGTGCACCGTTGTCGTCAGTAATAGCCAGGTCCTATTATATCTAAATAATCTGTACATTATACTATATAGTTATTGATCAGAATTAAAATCAGTAATTCTCCAATATTTCATCCATCTTAGGTAAATCCAGTGCCATCCAGTACAGTCTTGCCAAGAGTAATTAAAAAACAAGTTCAGTTACAGATTTGCTGTTCTGAACTGTTTGGAAGTTTCTAGAAGGCCAGTGCTTGCTTGGGCTAAAGAGAAGTCTCTGTGTTCACCAGTGGGAGTAGTTAACACTGAACAGCCTGCCTGTCCCTGGAGGAGTGGTTACTACCTAGAAGCTGTAGTTTTATTGGCCATTTTGGGTCAATCCTAAACTCCTTGTTCTGTCTCTCTTAAAACCAGGCTGCCTCATGGTTTTTGGCATCTTTTCAGGCTTGCTAGTTGTTGCTGAAGCACCTACCAAAGGGAGAAAACGCTGAGAGAAGAAAAGGAGCCACTTTTGTGATTTTAAGTATTTTCTTCTGATTTTTTTGTTAAGTTTTACTGCTTTGCCACCTACTTTTTGGCATTTTCCGGTTTGCTAAAGTTTATATCTGTAACAGTAACAGTACTTGGAGCACATCTAGAGCCTGTTTACTGCATTTCCTGTGTTGCACTTAATTTAAAATTGTTTTTGTCTCTAAAAACTGCATTTTACCTGATTTTGGCCTAGCACTCAAGTGTGGGGTCATTTATTGCACTGTTGTGATTATTTTGCTGCTTGTGTATCTCTGCTACCTTTAAACTACAACAAAAAGAAAAAAAAAATCTTGCTTTTTCCCACTTTCTGAAAGTTAAGAAAGTTCAGTTACAGATTTGCTGTTCTGAACTGTTTGGAAGTTTCTAGAAGGCCAGTGCTTGCTTGGGCTAAAGGGAAGTCTCTGTGTTCACCAGTGGGAGTGGTTAGCACTGAACAGCCTGCCTGTCCCTGGAGGAGTGGTTACTACCTAGAAGCTGTAGTTTTATTGGCCATTTTGGGTCAATTCTAAACTCCTTGATCTGTCTCTCTTAAAACCAGGCTGCCTCATGGTTTTGGCGTCTTTTCAGGCTTGCTAGTTGTTGCTGAAGCACCTACCAAGGGGAGAAAACGCTGAGAGAAAAAAAGGAGCCGCTTTTGTGATTTTAAGTATTTTCTTCTGATTTTTTGTTAAGTTTTACTGCTTTGCCGCCTACTTTTTGGCATTTTCCGGTTTGCTAAATTTTATATCTGTAACAGTAACAGTACTTGGAACACATCTAGAGCCTGTTTACTGCATTTCCTGTGTTTCACTTAATTTAAAATTGTTTTTTTCTCTAAAAACTGCATTTTACCTGATGTTGGCCTAGCACTCAAGTGTGGGGTTGTTTATTGCACTGTTGTGATTATTTTGCTGCTTTTGTATCTCTGCCACCTTTAAACTACAACAAAAAGAAAAAAAAACAAAAAAAAAATCTTGCTTTTTTCCCACTTTCTGAAAGTTAAGAATGTTCAGTTATAGGTTTGCTGTTCTGAACTGTTTGGAAGTTTCTAGAAGGCCAGTGCTTGCTTGGGCTAAAGGGAAGTCTCTGTGTTCACCAGTGGGAGTGGTTAACACTGAACAGCCTGCCTGTCCCTGGAGGAGTGGTTACTACCTAGAAGCTGTAGTTTTATTGGCCATTTTGGGTCAATTCTAAACTCCTTGATATCTCTCTCTCTTAAAACCCTACAACTCCCTTTTTGCGCAGTTTTGCCCACTGAGCAGTATTGGGCAGCACCGCCTAAACAGGTTTAAACTATTCCAGGCTCCACAAAGTCTGCTCTTCACTTTTTCCCTTAGAACTGTTCAAACTCTCAAAGTAATCTCTCTATTCTCTCTCTAAAGCCCTGCACTTGCCCAGCTCTTATAAGGAAACACTAACTAACTAAAGCACTACACCCTCCTTGACTTCTCATAAGTATTAGACTCCCGATTGGTCCTTCCTGATCAAGTGAAAAATCAGTTCCCTTTCCTAATCATCTGATCAGTAAAAAAACAGTTCCCTATAATAATCTGGTATGTCCAAGGGTCAGTTTCAAGGCTACTCTCCAGTCCAGCTGGTGAATCTGGGAATTTTGAGGCAATGTTACAATTGCCTTATGTACACAGACAACCCTCTCCTCCTTCCATCAAACTCTAATACATTTGAGAGATGCAGTTACACAGCCAAATTGGAGGCAGAGCTCTCTCAACCCAAGACTGGCACAGTCAGTCAGGAGGAAAAGGTAACCACCCACACCACAAATCCAGTCTCACACAGACCTATTGCATCTGCATACCCAACACATAAACAGACAGAAACATACTCGGAGGCTCTAAATAAAAATCTGCCTAAACAGCAAAGACCTCCTAAGCAGATATCCAAGCAACAGCCACCCCTCAACAATACCCATGAATCACATATCTCACAAAATCAGTGTGCCTCACAACCACAGCCCTTAAGGCCAAACAACACACCAAATACACTTGTTATAGGGGACTCTATTGTCCAGCACACTGACGTCGCGCTCACCAGACTGAACAAGGAGAAGGTCACTGTAAGCTGCCTGTCAGGTGCCAGGATCCACCACATAATGCAAGCACTTGGGTCACTCCAAAGCAAGTACAAGTATGACTCCATCATTGTCCATGCTGGTGTGAATGACCTGAGACGTACCTCCCTGGACTACATGAAAAGAGACATAGAGGAGCTCTCTGTCCATGTAGCCCAGGCTGGTATGACCCTGACCTTGAGTAGCATCTTGCCCTCACCAAGAATGATGCCACAGTATAAAGACAAAATGATCAGTTTCAACAATTGGCTAAAGTGTTGATGTCATTCAAAGGGGATCCAGTGTCTGTCAGCCTGGGATGACATGCTCAACAAGCCACGTTGCTTCGCTAGGGATGGCTTGCACCTGTCACCCTTAGGCTTTCGTATACTGGCCAAGGCTCTTGCCACCCCCATAGTGCCTTTTTTAGGCAAGGCTCAAAGGACAAACCCACCTCCATAGACAACCCAAGGATAAAAAAACTAAAGGTAATACTACTCAATGCCAGAAGTCTAAACCTCAAGATGCACGCATTCAAGGCTCTCCTCAGTATGGAGAAAATTGATGTCTGTGCAGTAACAGAAACCTGGTTCAAGGCTCCTGAGAGCACCCCAGCACTACCAGGTTATAACTCATACCATGCGTTTTGGCCCCAAAACTCGGACCAAAGCACAAAAGGTGGTGGAGTATCTATATTCATCAAAGATACCTACACCTCCAGGTTAGCGGCACTGCACGAAGCATCGGAAACCATCCATGTGCAACTAACAGTGGGCAAAACTGCCTTTCAGTTTGTAGCCTGCTACAGAACACCCTCCCTATTACAGGAACTCTACTTGGCATTCCTGAGAACACTGGAGAATATGAAGGTCTCTCCAAACACTATGTTATTGGGTGACTTCAACTACCCAAACATTGACTGGGAAAACTACTCAAGCACAAACACCCTCGCCCAATGGTTCCTTGAATTTATAAACTCTAACACAATGGAACAAGTGGTCACCACTCCCACAAGAGGGAACAACATATTGGACCTGGTCATCACCAATATGGGGACTCTATGTTCCACACCAGAGGTAAACCCCTCATTGGTAACATCAGACCATAAACAAATTTCCCTGGACATCCATATCCCGTCCCCACCCCCAGCCAAGGAAATCACTGTAAAGACTTTCTCAAAAGCCAACTTTGCACTTCTCAAGACTGAGGTGGAATCCTTCAAAGCCCCTGGGCCAGAGGATAATACAGCCCAATCCGCAGAATCCTTTACAAATGCATTCTATGAGCACCTTCAGGAATGCATGGATCGTGCTATCCCAAATAAAACCAAAACTCACTCCTCCAAAAACAGGAGACCGGTCTGGTGGACCCCGGCCATAATTAAGCTATACAACAAAAGGAGGAAGCTACTACATGACAGAACAAAATCCCAAAAAGGGAAGGCATCTCTGATCAGTATTAGCAAGAAACTTCAATCCCTCATAAAATCATCAAAGGCCAGTTTCGAAAGAAAAATTGCCCTAGACACTAAAGATAATCACAAGGCCTTCTTTAGTTATGTCAGGAACATGGGTGGAAACTCCCAGATATGCTCTGAATTGTTGCATAACGGTACAAAATATACCGAACCTACAAACATAGCCAACATCCTGGCAGACAGATTCAGCGCAAACTTCTCCCCCCCTTCCCCCCCAAAGGAGCAAATGCGTATCCCGACTGAATGTAACCTCCCTGATATCACAGATGCACAGGTGAAAGCTGCCCTCTCCAAAGCAAAAAACACAGCATCTATGGGACTGGACGGTATCCCAGGCTGTGTCTTACACGAGCTCCAAGAAGAACTGAACCCTCACATTAAGTCACTGTTCAGACTTAGCCTTACTACAGGATATGTACCCAAAGAATGGTGTACAGCTACAGTGGTCCCACTCCACAAAGGTGGTGCCACAGTGGACCCCGGGAACTGTCGCCCCATAAGCCTGACTAGTCTGGTCTGTAAAGCTATGGAGCATATTATCATGGAACTCATAAACAAAGACATTGGGAGCCTCCAGACACTGGACCCTATCTAATTCGGCTTTGTTAAGGGCAGATCTTGCCTCTTAAATCTAGTCGATTTCTTTAAAACAGTTACCAAAGCCATAGATGAGGGCAAGGTAGTCCACACAGCCTACCTGGACCTCGCAAAAGCCTTCGACACAATACCCCACTCGGGCATCATAAATAAGCTTACCAGCTTAAATATCAACCCCTATATCACAAGATGGGTTGCAAACTGGCTCAGGGATAGAACCCACATGGTCAGAATTGCAGGTGCATTGTCCGAATCCAAACCAGTTACAAGTGGCGTCCCAGAGAGCTCAGTTCTGGGACCTCTCTTGTTCGGTATATACTTCTCTGAGGTTCAGGCTAACACGGGGGGATTATGGCTGACAAAGTTTGCAGATGACTGCAAACTGGGGGCCATAATCGACTCTCCAGCTGACACAAGCATCCTCCAAAAGGGTCTCACATTGATGGATGCTTGGTGCCAGAGCCACGGCCTCAAGCTAAATGCTAAAAAGTGCATAGTCATCCCCTTTGGGAAAAACAAGGTGCCCACAAATTACCACATAGGTGGTAATCCATTAAGTACTGAAGAAGTAATTAGAGATTTGGGGACCAACGTAGATAGTAATCTCTCCTTTGATAATCACGTTGCCAAAGTTGTTAGAAAGACCTTCTACATAGCCCACCTTATCACGAAAGGGTTCGCATCTAGATCAAGAGAGGTCATTGTGCCACTCTACTCATCACTCATCAAGCCCATAATTGAATACAATGCCCCTTTTGGGATGTACCTTACCCGACACCTGCAGCAACTGGAGAGACCCCAAAAGTTCCTCACCAAGAGGATCATGGGCTACAAACAGATGTCCTATGCAGCTCGACTAAAGAAACTCCAGCTCTACTCAGTTGCTTACCGCCTACTCAGAGGCGATCTATGCCTGACGTACAAAGCCATGTCAAACCCAGAATTAATGGACATGCTCCACCTCAAAAAATCCAAGTCCCTTAGAACTACACGCTCCAGGGACTTAAACCTCAGCACAAAAATAAATAGGACATGCTGGAGGGACAGATTAATTTCCCAGAGGCTCCCCTCACTCTGGATTAGAATCCCAATCCATGTTAGACATAGCCTCTCGCTGACCCTCTTCAAGCGAAATCTGGACGCGTAGATGGGAAATCGCAAATTCACCCCTGGGATCTCTTCTGTGTCCCTGCTAGACAGAGGCACAGTAAACTAATCTTAAAGGGTACCTTCTGTGACCTACTTTACAGAGGCACAGTAGGCTAATCTAATAGGGAGGCGGAAGCCAAATACACTCTGGCTAGGCTTATAAATGCCCTAGGGCAGATAGCCTAGTATCTACCTATGAACCTATGAACACTCTTGCACATAATATTTTCCTTAATAAGGGGTAAGTGGTTGCTGCCCAGCTCCAAAAATGCCAACCTTTGAATATTTAAATGGTAGTCACTGTTTGTATAGTAGATGCCACACAGATGCAGGTACCACAAATGGGTGTAACCCTTATGCTAATTAGAAAAAATCAGTTTCAAGCATTCAACGTTAAATAATAAATAATAAACTCTTTACTTAAAATAACTAAGCTGAAGCATTTTCTTTTCAAATAAATGTGTGAATAGTATAGAGCTTGCAGAAGAAATTGAAAATAAACCTTCAGTCAGAAAATATTTAAAAAAAATCTAAAATCAGAGCTAGCAGCAGTTTACTTCTTGCTAATAGTCTGTTGTGTCCTAAGGTTGTGTTGTTGGACAAATAACTAGCCATTCAGTTTAGAGGCCTAATTTCAAAGTGGAGCTATCTGACGTGAGGAGCTAAAATGATGCAGTTAGCAGTCAACTGCCTTTTTTTCTCAAAAAAGCATACTAAAAATGTTTTTGTGAAATAACAAATTTAAATGAATAAATGTTAACAAAACTAAGATCCGCACTAGCCATGGAATGAAAATCATTCCTAATCTGATGGATAAACCTAAATCCATCAGATTATTACTCATACATTAACAATCCAGAACATCTGAGCTCCATAAATTGAATTATCATATGGAGAATATTTGTAATAGGAATAAGCAATATTTATATTATTTTGAACAGATATAGTATTATTGTAGATTAGACAGAATTCTAATACAATATAAGTGTCAGCTTCTTGTATAAGCAATTAATATTTACATGAAAGATAGATGACAATCAATTCACTCATAGTAAAGTATGGTGTATCATATATAAAACCTCAGTAAAAGATTATAGCACACAGCTATTTAACATATTGACCCTTATTGATGAAGTCTTTCAAAACTTATTACTTAATATAAATAGATGGTAATAATATTTATACCTAATGTTTATAATACAGTGTATTTTACTGGATATATCCGAAGTTATATTTCATTGTTTGCCAGCATTTAAGTAATCACTTTGTTTGTTGCTAACTTACTTAAAGCATCAAGTTTGTTTTATGTGAACATTGATGAAAGTTAGTCCATTTTAATTATCAGTGCATCCTTCTTCCCCCCATTTCCTACACATAAGGATTTTCATGTTTGTCATTTCTTATTATAAAATGAGTGAAGTTATAGGTTAAAAACAACAAATTCACATATTGTGATTAATGATTACAAATTCCCTTTCCATATTAATAAATTGCCATTTTATGGCATATACTGAAAGTTTTTAGATTTAAATGGCAGCATTCTATTTTGTATAATCAGCAGAGGTTAAACTGAGTGATTATTGTCAATTTATTACTATTTGTTCAGAATGTGATTGTTACATTCTGTGACATTCCTAGCTCAGGCTTCTATTGTTTCTCTTGAACAACTTTGTCAGTTTGATGTGATGTATAAAACATTAGTTACCTTGGTAAGCACTTAAGTATTATATATGGTCAAGATGAGTTACAAAAAACTACAATTCAAGTTAAAGCAATTACATGACATGTTATGCATATTTACTTATGTAAGAAAATCATCTTCAATTCATTTTGATTCAATTCAATTGATCTTCAATGTAGTGTATGTCATTTATGACAAGTTAAGACAGTAGAGTTATTATACACAAGCCCATGTTATTAAATCCTGTCTTTAATATCTAAATTCAGCAGACTGCTTCATCTTATATGACGATTATATATTTTATGTCTAGATTTACTAAAATCATACATTACATAGCTATTGTGTGCTTTTTTTTTTGGCTGTTGCTTAGTTATTTGAGAGACCACAAGCTGTAATGCTTATTCTTATTATTAGCTCCTTCCAAACATGTTTATACAGTCCATAGACTTTAAACTATGAGACCCTTCTAGTTTCTTATTTGTTATAAGTATATTTCCATCCTTACATACACACATATCAGTACTTCAAGCACGGGCAACAATGCCCATCCAGTTTTGCCAGAATACCATTTACTAGTTCATGTGGTCTGTTTCCAAGCCAATATTTGTCCTGTTCCAGTTTACCAGCCTGTTCCATGCAGTGGCCACTCTGCCAATGAACCACTCAACACACCTTCCATTGCCACAGATATTTCCATGAAGGAAATCTGATGGCTGTCTAGCACTTCCCTGTAACCCAAACCCCCCCTAGAATCAGCAATCCCCATATGTTCAACACTTTCGAGCAAGCTCACCTCCCAGACCATTGCAAAGGGTACTGCACAAGGCCAAGTGCTCTTAGTCTTTCACAATAACTCAGACTTCCACTCTTATATAAGTCCTTAATGTGTTTGGACCAAAATACATTTGAAATATAAAATAACAATTATTTATTTATTTTTTATCAAGAATACAACTTAATGAGGTAAACGAAGTGTTGGGAGACGATCAATATGTGTACATGTGGTTTAATACAACCCTTTTATTTTATATATATATATATATATATATATATATATATATATATATATATATTTTTTTTTTTTTTTTTAAACCAAAAATGGCATTGCTGAGAATCATCTCGGAGGCTCCTCAGAGCCGTTAAGCATTATCGTCACTCTGTCTCCATTGCCATAGCAACCTGTGAGCATCTGTTTCTGTTAGTATGTCTGAGCACTGCATACCAGAGGCTAAAGCTTCACTTCACTGCAACTTCAAGCCTAAATTCCCTCCCTTTCAGCAAGGCAGCAGCCAGGAAAAGAACAGAGAGCAAACAGATAAAAAAAAAAAAAAAAACCTCTCAATAAGCCACCACAAGAGACAACACACTCCTCTAGCCCTCCACCTCTCACTCATCAGACATACAAACAAACCATTCTCTGCCAAAATATCCAAATCACAGTTCCATCCACCCCCCTTCCCCAGATACAGGCCAAAATACCAAACGTCTCTTCCCAATTCACAAGTGTCAGTAAACCTCGATCACAAGCCGCAACCCACGGCTTCCCGGAGACAAAAACGACAACATACAACAGCTGCCAGACACAGCTGCATCCACATACACCATGTCAGACTTAATCAAACAGCATTCCAAGCTATGATACCTGCCATAATTGATATTAATTATGTTTAGACACAATAATAATGGCATTTGTACTAGGTGCCAGACACGGCTGCATCCACGCACACCATAACAGGATTGATCAAACAGCACTCATAGCTGTGAAATCTGCCATAACTGATATTAACTATATTTAGAAAGAATAATGATGCCATTTGTACTAAGAGCTTGCTACTATTACTTAACCAGGATATACATGACATTTCTAAATCATACTTTAACTGAAGAAGGCATTAGTCTCCATGACAGCATTTTTTTCAAAACACTCTACTGTTACTGCTATTACATTTGAGTCTGAACTCTGATGAATGGTACCTTGTTGAATTAGTTAATTAATTACTTAAATTATTATAAGTAAAATCAATGCAAAATGAACAAGATAAGTATTCACTGAGTTCAAGTAGAGGAATACAAACTTCTATGTTTGTATTATATGATGCTTTATTTAGATTATATATAATGTAAATAGTAACTCATCTTGATCTAACTTTGTTTGTGAAGAATTATTGGACTCTTTGAACATTCTGAATAAATCATTACTGTTTCTCAGTTGTTTAAGAATCCCTCCTTTTTTAATAAAAACAGATGACAAGTGATGTACCATATCAGTTGATACTTTGAGAGATGTAGTTGTAAGTTATTTTTTTGGGACAGCTATCTTGGAATCAGTTTTTTGTTTCTTCTTTCCAGCATCAGTTCAAAGATTTATTTATTTTATTCTTTTAAGAGTAGGGGCCATCCAATCCATTTCTTCTGGGATAGACACTATGTTGTTGTTTTTTATGAATATAGTAGCTTCTTCTAAGTCATTAAAGGTTCTCATCCCATTGGCAAAAAGTATTTTTATCTTGGCTGGAAAGGCCAGCTGTGCTTTAATGTTGTTTTGTTTCAACAGTTTTATTATAGGGTTACCACCTGTCCCACTTTGTGAGGGACAGTCCCTCTTTGGGCAGTTGTGTCCTGACAAAAAATTGTAAAAATGGCAAATGTCCTGAGATTTTAGGACAAAATTATTTCCTATATTTTGTGTAATAGTTGCATAAAGCAGTTATTCTGTAACTAAAATACCTAAATGTTATAAGAAACTGAATAATCAACTAAAATGCTACAAGAATAAGCTTTTATTTAGGCAGAAAAAGTAAGTTCTATCCTTTGTATATATGTTTGCCTGTAAAATCTGATATTTCTACCAAAAATGTCCCACTTTGGCCATTTGAAAAGGTGGCAACCCTATTTTATTATTGGCCAGACTTTTTTCTGTTGTTCTAGTATTCTGGAAGAATAATCATTGTCAAACCTTATCAGGCTTTATTTATTTATTTATTTATTTATTTTACATTTGTTGACCGGGATAGTCCGACTGGATGCATGTCCATTTTCAGCGGAGGCCCGGGGAGAAAAGCTCCAAGGGTAAGCAGATACAGCATTACATAATACCAGCATTACATATTACAAACAGATTATTTACAGAGATTACATAAGTAAGCAAGTTAAACAAGTTCCACAGGTTAAAGTTAGTCCTGAGCACAAGTCAGGATTAAATTAAATTACACAGTAAACTGGTTAACAGATTTTTACACATTCAAGTTAGCCAGGCTTGATACATTGACATAGCCAGTTAAGTGACAAATGTTGTTTGAATCTAGTTTTAAATTGACCTAAGGTGGAAAGTAAGGTAATATCAGCTGGAACAGAGTTCCAGGATCTACTTACAGAGTTTGCAAAGAGAGAATCACCGGCTGTGTTATTAATTTTGCTAGTCTGAATTAGTAGTTTGTTAGAGGATCAAGCGGTCTAGGATTGTTATAGGGGTGATAATATTTTTAAGTGCAGGAGTATTGTCCGGATTATAGAGGATTTTATAGGCCATAATCAGTTGGTTATACTGGATTAGGCTAGGTAGTTCAAGCCAACCAAGCTGATTTAGATTGATGCAATGATGTGTCCTAAAAGGCAGCCCAGTGGCAAACCTGGCAATGTGGTTGTAGCAAATTGAGAGTTTGTTAAGGACAGTCTTGTTCAAATTCGAGAGGAGAGGGGATGCATACAGAAGGGTTGAAAGAAGGTGAGAGCGAGCTATGGCAATTTTAGCTGGAGGGGTTAGGAAGGCTTTTATTCTGTAAAGTGACCCTAGTTTTTATTGATGGTTTTGATAGTTTGGTTAACATGTAGGTCAAATTTGAGATTATTGTCTATGATGACACCTAATAGTTTTGTAGATGGGTCAGGGGAGATTATTGTGCCATCATTTGATTTTATGGTAAAGGTGAAAGCGGTAGACCTACGTGTTGGTGAAAATAACAGCATTTTAGTTTTTTTGGGATTTAGGATCAGACGATGTTCAGAAAGCCAGTTTTCTATTGTATTAAAGGTGGTCTGGGTAGCTGACCATAACTCTACTGGAGATGTGGCTGAGCAAATCAGTGTAGAGTCATCAGCATATTGGATACAGCTGACTTTTGGGATGACAGTATAAAGGTCGTTAATGAAGATGGAGAACACAAGGGCCCTAGTATAGATCCTTGTGGTACTCCGAGGGTGTTAGGTAGAAGGTTAGAGAGTTTGTTCTGCCAGAGGACAGCCTGCTGTCAACCATTCAGGTAGGATTGAAACCATTGGAGGGCTCCAGTATCTAGACAGAATGTTTGCAGGGTGTGGATTAAAAGTTGGTGATCAACCATATCGAATGCCTTGGAAAGATCCAAAAAGAGGGCTGAGGATATATAATTATTGTTGCGATTATGGTTTATGGTGTTAGTAAAGGCTAGGAGGGCTGAAGTAGTGCTGTGATGAGGACGGAAGCCATGCTGAGTGCCTGCCATAAGGCGATTTTGGATTAGGTGGTGCATGAATTGTCTATGAATACATTTTTCCATAATCTTTGCAAGTGGAGAGAGTATAGCTATTGGCCTATAATTGGAGAATTCAGTAGAGCTGCCTCCTTTGTGAAGTGGGATTACATAGGATATTTTCCAGATGGTGGGAATTTTAGCTTCTACTATGGTTCGATTGATTAGTATTGAGACGGGGTAAGCAATAGCATCAGCTGATTTTTGTAGGTACTCGGCAGGGAGTTGATCAGTAGAAAGTGTAGTGGGTTTTAATTTTTTGATCAAGGTACGGATAAGTGAAGTGGCGACTGGTTGGAAGCTGAATGCAAGTAGGTTTCTAGGGGTGCTACTTTCAGGACCAGGGGAGCTAGGAGGTAGTTGGCTAGCTAGGGCTTGAATTGTCTCAGTAAAGAATTGGTTAAAACTATCAGAAACGTCTTCAGGGGTTTTATCAAAAGAAGCAGCAGGGATTGGGGTTGAAGTTTGTCCAGGATGTAGTAGATTATTTAAACCTGCCCAAAACTTCTGAGGGTTATTTTGATTTACTGTCTGTAAATTACAGTAGTATTGTTTTTTGTCGTGTAAAATTGATTTTTTGGTTTCGTTCCTGGATTGCCTGCATTTAATGTGATCTTGAGGGTCTTTAGAAGAACGCCATAAAGCCCATGCTTTGTTTCTAAGGGTAATTTTGAGTTTAGACTCTATAGAAAGCCATGGTGCAGTTTTTGCCTTGGTTCTCTTTGAACGAACAGGTGCATGCAAATCAAGGATCTCAAGGAATTTGTTGTTAAAGTATGCTACTGCTTCCTCTAAGGGGAGGTGTTTTAGAATAGACCAATTACATGAGTTTAGTTCTATTTGGAATTTGGCAGGGTCAAAGTTTTTATTGTTTCTAACCTTTCTGAGTAAGGATTGTTGGGAGTTAATGGTTTTGTGCTTAATTACATATGTGAGAAGGTGATCGCTTAGGCCATTAAGGAGGGTACCAGAGGTGTACAGTTGGGGGTGACTGTTTATGAGTACCCAGTCAAGTATACTTTCTTTTTGGTTGGGTTTACCTATCCTGGTAGGGGTGGATATGATTTGTGTAAATGCATGCAGGTTAATATGGGTGGTTGAGGATTCTAAGGAACAGGTGCCCCAGTCTATGTTAAAGTCTCCAAGTAGTAGGGTTTCTTGGGGGTAGTGACATGATAACCAGTGCAGGATATCTTCAAATGTAGATATATTGTTACCTGGGGAATGTACATACAGATGATATTAATGCATTTATTTTTATTAAGTTGCAATTTGGTGGCAAGAATCTCAGAGTTATTAATCTGAGGAGGTTGTATTACATCTATGGTGACATTCAACTCAGATTTATAGAGTACAGCTACCCCACCCCCCTTCCTCGAAGCACGATCCAGCCTGTGTATGTTGTACCCAGGTGGTAACACTTCATTGTCTTTAGTGTTAGGTTTTAACCAGGTTTCAGATAAACAGAGAATCTCAGGAGTGGACATCCAGAAGTGCATGCAATTCATGTACCTTGTTATTAATGCTTCTAATATTGAGATGACAGACTAGGAGAGAGTTAGTTGGCCTATAAATTGTAGGTTTGTAGCTTAGATTACAAGTAGAGGGGGTATGTGTATCTGAAGTGAGTGGGCCAGGGTTGGGGTGAATATCACCACCAAGTATTAGGTTGTGTCTATACTTGGTGATGAACTTCAGGAATTTGTTTATTAGTTTGTGGTAGTGTTTGGATCTAGAGCTAATGTGCCTGGGGTTGAGATGTTGATAGACTGAACAAGATGTTGGATAGGATCTGGTACTGTAAGTATGGTTGAAGGTGGAAGGATTTACAGCTGGGGTGATAGTATGGCCTTTTGGGACCTGAAATCCCGTAGAAACTGGTTTTCATACAAGGTAAGGAGGTATGGTGTGAACAAGAGGGGTGTGAACAAGAGGGGTAGTAAAGAGGAGTATATCATTATATGTGATTCAGCTAGTGAGTGAAGGAACTGTTTTACCTGGTGATGCAACACCAGAAGATAGAGTGGTGAGGTAAAGGTACTGGAAGGGGGATGGGAGAATGCCAGATGAAAGCTAATAGGTGCTATTAAATGTAGGTAGTAGAATAGGGGTGGGTGGAATTATCCCAGATGAAAGCAGATAGGATCTAGAAAGTGGGGGAGTGGCTATAGTACTATAAATTTAGAGGTACTGGGGGAGGGAATTGGGGGCAGGGAGGGGAGCGAAGAGAGCCCGAGCGTAGCGAGGCTATTGCAGTTTACAAGGTTTCCTAAGGTGTCCTAAAGCTATAAGGTAAGTATTACAGCTCTAATGTAAGAGTCAATTTACTGCAGTTACAGAGGAAGGAGGCAACCACTCAAGTAGAAACAAAGAGCCCTATGGCTGACCAATATGGTGACCTGCTTAATTACAAAGCACTGTAAGTGAAAGCTTAACAAATGCTTTTTGTGTAACCTACTCTGTTTAAATGTTGAAAACAACTGATTGCAGTCCTGTAGACACCAATTTGTAGGGAACTGTAGAGTTCAGTCTGTTTAAATGTTGAAAACAACTGATTGCAGTCCTGTAGACACCGATTTGTAGGGAACTGTAGAGTTCAGTCTGTTTAAATGTTGAAAACAACTGATTGCAGTCCTGTAGACACCGATTTGTAGGGAACTGTAGAGTTCAGTCTGTTTAAATGTTGAAAACAACTGATTGCAGTCCTGTAGACACCGATTTGTAGGGAACTGTAGAGTTCAGACAAAGTCACACCCTTTGATTGTATTTTAAGGGTGATTTTCTCCAAGCAGATTTTAATATTAGTTCCTTGTCCAGAAATGAAAGAAATTTTATAACTGTGGATCTAGGTGGAGTATTTGTTAAGTTCGAAGCAGGTTTCCTCAGTGCTCTATGCACCCTTTTAATTCCAAATGAAAGTCTCTCTTTCAAGTCTAAAAATTCAGGAATCCAGGTTAACAATAAAATAATATCTTCACCTTCAGTGTTTTCAGGCAGACCAAAGAGCCTTATGTTGTTTCTCCTTTCCTTGTTTTCTAAGTCATCTATGTATTCTGTTTAAGCAGAAATTCTTTTTGGAATTTTTCCTCTTTGAGTCTCCCTTCAATGTCATTTAGAGAAGTCTCTATGTTTGTTATTTTTATATAGTGTTGCTGTAATAGTTCCTTAAGAGTTTTCATATTCAGTGACTCAATATATCTCCAAGTTACCTGACAGGAAAATTTGTGTATATCTCCACCAAAATTGATATTTATGTAGTTTAGTAGTTTATCTATATATTTCTGATATTTTAAACTTGAAAATAATAAAAATTTCCTATATTATTATACTAGTTTATGGAGCTCTCAAAATTCACTGCTCTCAGTTGGCCATCTAGGCTCCGCCCCCAAATGCCTTTTTTTTTTTTTTTATAAAAAAGAGGATAAGACGTCTGTCAATAATGGACATAAAACTATCACTCATCGAGAGAAGTGCAGTGTTTGTGCTAAGGATGACTCCAAATTTTCTGGGTCTGAATCCACATTTAGAAATATAGTCCAATATTTCAATAAAGTATATGTCATTTTCATGTAGCTTGGCCAGATTTTGTGTGGTGGATATTGGTCTGAAATCATCTTGTCTAAAACTATTGTTTTTATTACAAGTGGAATGAAAGAAGCAATCTTTCAAAAGGCTGGAAACATGCCTTGGACTTAGGAATGATTGGTCCTGCAGTGAAGTCAGTACTATATTTGATAACTTTGTAAGGCACATTACGTAATATTGAAACATTACAGGTGATGAGTTTAGGACGTACATTGACTACTTCAGAAAGTTTATTGTTCTGAAGTAGACACAACATTTTTAATATTGTCTGGGTACTTTCTTGACAGGGGGTTTTAAATGATAAAATGTATTTTAACTGGATAGTGAGGTGTGAGTTAAAGGACACTGAGGTTTACTGCCTACTTGTCAAAAAAATGAAAAAGAAAATTATCCAGGATATGGACAGCGTGAGGCCAAATGGAGCTGACTGCTGAGATGGTTAGGGCAGAAATGGTTTAATGTTTATTTTCCACTCTGAGCTGTTTTAATTCCAGAATCTCTGGAGCTTACTAAATTAAAACTTTGTCTTGACATATAGGACTTTAGCAGTTTTGATTTCAGTCCTGCATCTCTTTGATACTCTCCAAATTTAAATAAGTGAAGTGAAGTCCATTAAACCCCTACCACGTCTTTGCGCTGCTGTGTTTCAGCAGTATGTTAGCATTTATGCAGGAGTGATACATGTGATGTGAAACTAATCATTTTCATTAGGTAAGGTTAACGTTTCATTTTTATTTGATTTGGAGGCAGCCACTACTGCAGACACAAATGTCTTGTCTGGTGCTGCATGATGGCAGTGGTTATAATGTGCAGTACAGCTCCTTTCCTTGGTATGTCACGGCTGACTGAATAAACTAGGGACTGTGATGAGCATTGGCAAGACCGGTGATTTTTTACCTGTATGGTACTGTAGTACAACTATGAACACTTTTCCAGAGCACATCACGTAGCTGAGGAATACAGGCACAAAGCGAAGTGTACTTTATAAAGGTTGCAATTCTTGACTGGACAGCAGTACACATTAATCCGGAGACCTGGCTGACATCTTTCTCAGTACTGTGTGAAATTATACATGCTCAGCATCACCCGATCCAGCCATACGCATAACTCTACATCTTTTCACCTTTTCTCCTACTGGTATTCCCCTAAATTTACCTTCTTCTACAGTGGCCGGGGATTGTCTCCTGAGTATTGTAATGAAAAGGAAACTAGCTTCTGTCTGACATATGTGTAAGACAAATGAGCCTCCCGCGAATGGTAGGGATTTAATGGTGGACTGCAGCTATTTCTGCAATGATCACACATAACAGTACAATACACACTTGTCAGGCAGTTGTACAGAAGTAGCTGTCACACAGAGACTTGTGTCTGGGACTGAAATACCGGCGAAATAGAGCAGCACAAAGTGGTAGGGGTTTAACGGAAAAGTACCCTTTCCAGTATATCCTCTTTGTGTTTTATTTTTCTCATTTATTTTGAAAAGCATGTTACTTGATAACCAATGGGTCCTGCTACCTTTGTCTCTCTAATCTAGCAGAAAAAGCAAACATGGTGGGTGCTCAGAGTGTTTTGTTATTATTAAGGAGAGCTACCTAAAGATAATTTAACTTTGCGGCCTGTAAACTACTTATAAATGAATAAGTGACAAAAAGATCTGTTCCTTGGGGGGTTGAAAAACACATTAGTTAGGAGTACAGGAAGTTTTGTATTTTGAGTGTCCAGTCAGAGAGCCTAATGAATGGTAATAGTTTTCACTTCTGAGACTCATATGTGTAAGACCCTGATGAGTGAGACTGAATGTATAAGAATGGGGACTTACATATATTAAGTCTGAGATTAATGGGGACTTACATATACTAAGTCTGAGATCAATGGGGACTTACATATGCTAAGTCTGAGATCAATGGGGACTTACATATACTAAGTCTGAGATCAATGGGGACTTACATATACTAAGTCTGAGATCAATGGGGACTTACATATGCTAAGTCTGAGATCAATGGGGACTTACATATACTAACTCTGAGATCAATGGGGACTTACATATACTAACTCTGAGATCAATGGGGACTTACATATGCTAAGTCTGAGATCAATGGGGACTTACATATACTAAGTCTGAGATCAATGGGGACTTACATATGCTAAGTCTGAGATCAATGGGGACTTACGTATATTAAGTATGAGATCAATGGGGACTTACATATACTAAGTCTGAGATCAATGGGGACTTACATATGCTAAGTCTGAGATCAATGGGGACTTACATATACTAAGTCTGAGATCAATGGGGACTTACATATACTAAGTCTGAGATCAATGGGGACTTACATATGCTAAGTCTGAGATCAATGGGGACTTACATATACTAACTCTGAGATCAATGGGGACTTACATATGCTAAGTCTGAGATCAATGGGGACTTACATATACTAAGTCTGAGATCAATGGGGACTTACATATACTAAGTCTGAGATCAATGGGGACTTACATATACTAAGTATGAGATCAATGGGGACTTACATATACTAAGTCTGAGATCAATGGGGACTTACATATGCTAAGTCTGAGATCAGTGGGTGTTGGTGTATTCCCTTTTCTATTGTGATTTTAGTTACTAAGCAACATGGTCTGGGGATGCGGGTGAGGGAGCTTGCCTTTCTGTAAAAAAAATAACTTTTAAAGTAAAACAGTGACCATTAACTTTCACTTTTGTCTTCTAGCTTCCCTTTTTATAGTATTTCTGGGACTTGGAATTACAACAGTAAGCCCTAGTAAATGTTTACCTATTGGTAGAAGCAAAACAGGTTTCATATAGCATATAAGGATAGATTCTGTTTGGATATCTTTTTATTGGTGATACTTAAGTGACTCTGCTCTAAGAATAACATTATTTCTGCTGCTTTTTTGTCTGTTTTTCATGTAGACAAAAACGCTAGCTGGAAGCTGTGTACAGTTAGATACCCTGAATACTGTAATTTTCTGCACTTGTGGTTTTTAGATGCCATAACACAACATAATAAGGAGTGTATAATTGCAGCATTTAGAGCAATGAGTCATTGCTGATTGCTGTTTGTAAAAATCAATGGGTCCACACATTATGATGAAGTAATTCTGTTCATTCTTTTTACTTACATTTTATTGTTAGATTGTTGGCATTTTTAAATTGCAAATACTTAGTATTTTAGTTTCATTAGTGCTTTTTTATTTACTTAGTTTTCTATGAAGTTAGTTATCTATTAATTTGCTTTTTGGTGCAGAAATGTAGGCTTGAAATGTGCACCCAGGTCCTTGCCATGAAAAGAATTGTGATAGAAGAAGGCTTTGACATAATATCTCCTGCTAAATGTTATGACAGGCTGAATGTGTATGTAAGGAGAAAGACAGTGCCAAGAAATATCTCTGTATGAAACCCTTACATTGTTGGTTTTAATCAGGACAATCCAGGAGGGAGGTAGTTGTTTTTTCTGTAAGTTGTAGAAAAAGATACCCAAATGGATCACAGAAGTGCTGTGTCAACATCTCATTTTATTGGGATCAAGGTCTAACACATAAAAGGCCAGGGAATCAGTATATACATCTGTTGTTTAAGGTTTTGAAAATGATTGGACGATTGTTTTTAAATTTAGTCAGTTTGTGACAAAAGGGAGTTAATGCAAAATCTGTTGTAAAACCTAAGTTCCGCTGACGTGTTGGTTGCTATTATGTCACTAAGGTGAATGCAACTCACGTTTATTGGATCATTTAGCATGCTCAATTATTCAAAAGGAAGTTTGCGTGCTTTTTTCTCTGTTTGTCTGATGAAGGCAAGGCAACGTTCTGCCGAAAGCGCTAACCTTAATAAACTACAATTCGACTTTTTATTTTTTTGCCGGCTCTTATAGTGTTTCTTTCGCCTTTTACAATAAAAGGCCAAGACATTACAAAATGATGGCTTCACCACATGCTTTATATTTATTTATCATTGGACAAAACGAACATGAAGAGGATATATGAGTCATATTCTTGTAAGAATGAGGGCTGCAACAATGCTTTGTACAAAGGTAGAGTTACATACCTGACATAAAAATATGTTCTGTTTAGTGCTCTAGACATCCCTCTGAACTGTACAGATTTTCACAGAATGTCCAGATTTTTTACTCATATTTATTGTCTGTTTTTCATACAGTTGTGGTTTTCTGGCAAATTAGTGGTAAATCATTAGAGATTGAAGTTAGAAAACAATGACAGATGTTTGAATTTTTGTGCTAATGCAAAACCTGTTATTCTATCAACTTGTTAAGTTTGCAAGAGCAGTATTTTAAAAATGTCCCTATTTTTGGGCCTTTGTCCCACTTATTCATGGCATTGTCCATATTTCTTGCTCTAAGAGGTTGAGACGTATGGGTCTAGACAATGTTCCTTTGATGTATAGAGATAAATACTATGATACATATTTAGAGTAAAAGGTGTTGAAATGACAAATGTTTTTAACTGCAGCCCGCCCCTGGGTTAAATGATAGTGTTGGCATATATAGTGAAACTGAAAGATATAAAATAAGAGTTGTACAGTCATAGTATTTTTGCATAAGACGTTTATGCCACGGATTTGTTTAATGAAGTAAATCACTAGTTTTAGTCTATGCAAACATGGAAGACAAAAGGGGAGTATTGGGAGCTCCGCCCATTCACAGTCCAGGTCCACCCTTCAGTTATTCAGTCATCCTATGCATAAACAAATGTTAAGTCTGTTGCGAAGCTAATGTTTTGAAATAGAGAAATGGTGCCAAATTGGAGGCTGGGCTTGCTTTACTTGTACTGATATATGATGTTGCCACAACACTTATGTATGTCCATATTAGTGATCCTTTACACACAAAAATATCACCAAAACCCTCAGCTCACAAATATTAGTGTCAGAGTTACTGGACTCCAAAACATTCTACAAAATACACAGATGTCATTTTGAATGTTTGTGGTTATTAGGAGACTGAGTGTTTGGATGATTTCTGTCCTGTCTTGTGAAGACAGGAAGAGATGTTAATGTGAAAGAATATAGAACAGTACTTATATATTTTCTGTGTGTATGCATGAACAGAAATTGAATTCTGAGTGACATGTTTAAATACTTTCTTGGCAGAGATTTAAATTAGTCAAAAAGCAGGAAGAAAATGGAGCAGAGAAATCCTGGTATCCTGGTATCTCACCCAAAACATCAGAAAACTTACTGGGCCAAACATTATCAGTGATCAAATTATAAAAAAATTAGTGGTGGTAAAAGGAGAAAATTTTAAGTGCATTATATAAAGGATGGAGTAACAAGCTGAAATGTTCGTAACCAAATCAGTTGGAATGCGCAAATGCATCTAGTCTAGGTAACAAGGTGTGTATACAGGTAGTCTTGATGTCTTTGTGCTGGAAAAGTCAAAAGAAACTTGGTATATCAAGAATCATGACTGTCTATAAAAATAACAAGATATATAAAATGTGGGTCAGACTAAGATGCTAGGAAAGGAGGACTATGACCTGTGTAAACGAAGGACTAAAATGTACACAACAGTGTAATCCAGAAATGGATTAGGTACCCTCAGTTAAACTGAAATGTCTACATTGGTCTTACAGATCTGTTCTTAAGGGAAGATATAGAAAAGAACCAACGTGCTGCATATGTCTGATCATGAATTCAACCCGATTAAAAAAATAATACATCACATGTGAGCATTTCCTCTGCCCACACATGGGTGGGGAGGCAAGCCATTCTACATCCTAGCACTTATATTTGCCATCTCCATGGATTAACATCAAGAAGAGGGAAAAATCTATGAAAACACAGGAATGACTACCAATGCAGACTTAGAAACATCAGCTTTAATGATTTCCAACACAAACCAGTGAATGGACAGTCCAGCAGCAGTGAGCTGAGTATGACCAGATGAAACCTCATCTAGTTTACACTGGACAAGCTGCAGAGAAGCTAAGAAGGGCATAAAAGTTATTTTAGTATGGCAGAGAAGGGGGTAGTTGTTAATGAAAGACTTAAATGACAGTTTTATTTCTTTTACTATTTTATTTACTAGGTAAGCGTACTGAACATTAGATTGTCTAGATTCAGCCACAGCCTGGGTGAGTATACAAAGAATGATAAAAATGCCCATTAAGCAGAAATGGATTAATAAAACAATATATAAAACATTAATCAAA
The DNA here is from genome assembly GCF_019279795.1 of Protopterus annectens. Classification (NCBI taxonomy): domain Eukaryota; kingdom Metazoa; phylum Chordata; order Ceratodontiformes; family Protopteridae; genus Protopterus; species Protopterus annectens. The sequence continues at coordinate 1,261,309,103 of NC_056732.1, read as the reverse complement.
TGAAACATGAAAAGACAAACATAACAAGATCCCGCATATAGGACTAACTAAAAACCTTAGGTTTATTTGCATCCAAAAGAATAATTTCTAATGATACCCTTTGATGAGCATTGTTCTGTCAGCTTTCATTATAACCTTAAAATCTGCTTTTCCTAGCCACAGAATCAGCAGTTCAAAAGTGATGGCACCTGACTTTAAAAAAGCTGATTTTCATAAAACAGAAAAAAAGCTACAGAAATACAATCTAGTACATAGCCAGGAAAATTGAATGCAGAAAGAGTGGGGTGCCACATAACTGCCATAACAGAAATGTATTTTTTTGTGTAAAATATGCAGATTTAACAGATAAATAAATTAATAAATAAATAGAAACAGGAAACAATATGGAGAGTGTGTGACACTAGATATGAGCATTTACAGCTGGAGTAGTAGGGCATCTGTCATAGACATAAGGTGACATGGGATGGGAGGTAGTGGGTGCTGCTGTAGTCAGAATTGCATGGCTAGGAAGTAAGAAGTTTGGTACCTTAAACAAGGTTCATAGGTAGGTTCATAGGTAGGTACTAGGCTATCAGCCCAAGGGCCTATGTAAGCCTAGCCAGCAAGGTACCATAGCTTACGCCACCCAAGAAAGTTATTTTCCTGTGCCACTGTCCAGCAGAGACACAGAAGTGATCCCCGGGGTGTATTTCCTATTTCCCATCCACTCATCAAGATTTTTCTTGAAGAGTGCTAATGAAGAACTTTGCTTGACATAGATGGGTAGCTTGTTCCAGAGTATGGGAAGTCTCTGGGACAGGAATCTTATCCCTCCAGCATGTCCTGTTTATTGTGGTGACAAGGTTTAGGTCCCTAGAGAGTGTAGCTTGGAGGGATTGGGATTTCTTTAGGTGTAGCATGTCCAACAGCTCTGGGTTTGACATAGCTTTATATGTTAAGCAGAGATCACCTCGGAGGAGGTGATATGCTACAGAATAAAGCTGGAGTTTTTTGAGGCGGTCAGTGTAGGGACTGTATATGCGCTGCTTTAAGGAATAGGAGATGGGGACACAGTACCTTGCACACTACTATCCTAGACAGGAGCTTGCACTGTACTGATAAGCATTTGTGACCCAGGAATCATGCTGGGTATATATGTGTACTCCCTGAACAATGCTATACAGAGGAGGCCTTGCAATGCCCTCTGATTAGTGAAGCCATCTGAATAACTATGTCATAGGCTTAGACTGCTTCACCAAGATGTCATTATTATTTATTATATATTTATGGCTCATGATGATCAGATCAATGGCACACATGGATCACATAGCGCAGATTTTACGATGCTATATTTTTATTATTTTATGAATTCTATCCCATGCAGAGAAGTTAAAGTTATCAGACAGTACTATGAGTGAAAATCATTAGAGAACACCACCAAATGAGAGTCAGTTGTTGGAATTTAAAATAACTTACTTGAATCTAGCAATGACATAAAGTATTTTCATCTCTTTGTTGGTAGGACACATAAGCTGAATATACTTGGATATTAATTTCATTCTGCTTGTCATAGAAACATAGCCCTTACAAGCCTAGTCAAGAGTTTATCCCCAAATAGAAACTTCATTCAACACCTGTCTCTCCTGTCAGTGAGGGACACAGGTGGAACCCTTGGCATAAATGTGTGGTTTCCCATCCACTCATCAAGGTTGTGCTTGAAGAGGGTCAGCGAGGTACTGTGTTTAACATGTATGGGAAGTCTATTCCAGAGACGGGGCAGCCTCTGGGAGATAAACCTATCTCTCCAGCAGGTTTTGTTGATGTCACATATTAGATTCAGGCCTTTCAACCTGGTAATGTGCAAGGATTTAAACTTCCAGATCATTTGTTGGTATCGCTTAGCACATAGTTTACAAATTCTTTTAGCCTTAGCTGCATCAGTCTGTCTTTGTTAGATTCCATCCTACAGCAATGGTGTTTTTATGGCATTTCTAAAAAATCGGGTATTGAATACTGAATACCGAATAAAAAAGGTCTGGCTTTAACAACAAATCCAGATTTGAATAGAACAGGATTAGTAACAAAATATCAAAACCGAGTTGGGGTTCATGTTATATCCTAATATGTCCTTGTGCATATATATAGTTACATATTTCTAGAATTTGTTAGCAAGCATGATTCATATCTGATTTCAAAACTGTATAATCTCCTTCCAGCAAGGAAAATGGGTCATAATTTCAAGAAAGTGTGCACTGTTTTGAAGATGTTACTTGATTAAGTACACATTCTGCACACAATATATATAGAGAATTACAAGTGGATCTGTAATCATAATCAAACTGATATATGTTTGAGACAGCTATAGTGAGAACAGAAAATAATAGTTATGGTTAGAGACTCGATCATAATTCTTTGTAGTTCATGGAGCTCTATCTGCTCTGTAAGGTATAGGAACATGAAATGTTTACATGGCTCTGGTATCAGGCACAAGTGGTATCTGTGTGAGGAACATGAAATGTTTGCATGGCTTTGGAATCAGGCACAAGTGGTCTCTGTCTGAGGAATATGAAATGTTTGCATGGCTTTGGAATCAGGCACAAGTGGTAGCTGTCTGAGGAACATGAAATGTCTGCATGGCCTTGGAATCAGACACAAGTGGTATCTGTCTGTGGAACATGAAATGTTTGCATGGCTTTGGAATCAGGCACAAGTGGTATCTGTCTGAGGAACATGAAATGTTTACCTGGCTTTGGAATCAGGCACAAGTGGTATCTGCCTGAGGAATATGAAATGTTTGCATGGCTTTGGAATCAGGCACAAGTGGTATCTGTCTGAGGAACATGAAATGTTTGCATGGCCTTGGAAACAGGCACAAGTGGTATCTGTCTGAGGAACATGAAATGTTTACATGGCTTTGGAATCAGGCACAAGTGGTATGTATCTGAGGAACATGAAATGATTACATGGCTTTGGAATCAGGCACAAGTGGTATCCGTCTGAGGAATATGAAATGTTTGCATGGCTTTGGAATCAGGCACAAGTGGTATCTGTCTGAGGAACATGAAATGTTTGCATGGCTTTGGAATCAGGCACAAGTGGTATCTGTCTGAGGAACATGAAATGTTTGCATGGCTTTGGAATCAGGCACAAGTGGTATCTGTTTGAGGAACATGAAATGTTTACATGGCTTTAGAATCAGGCACAAGTGGTATCTGTCTGAGGAACATGAAATGTTTGCATGGCTTTGGAATCAGGCACAAGTGGTATCTGTCTGAGGAATATGAAATGTTTGCATGGCTTTGGAATCAGGCACAAGTGGTATCTGTCTGAGGAACATGAACTGTTTGCATGGCCTTGGAATCAGGCACAAGTGGTATCTGTCTGAGGAACATGAAATGTTTGCATGGCTTTGGAATCAGGCACAAGTGGTATCTGTCTGAGGAACATGAAATATTTACATGGCTTTGGAATCAGGTACAAGTGGTATCTGTCTGAGGAACATGAAATGTTTGCATGGCCTTGGAATCAGGTACAAGTGGTATCTGTCTGAGGAACATGAAATGTTTACATGGCTTTGGAATCAGAAACAAGTGGTATCTGTCTGAGGAATATGAAATGTTTGCATGGCTTTGGAATCAGGCACAAGTGGTATCTGTCTGACGAATATGAAATGTTTGCATGGCTTTGGAATCAGGCACAAGTGGTATCTGTCTGAGGAACATGAAATGTTTGCCTGGCTTTGGAATCAGGCACAAGTGGTATCTGTCTGAGGAACATGAAATGTTTGCATGGCCTTGGAATCAGGCACAAGTGGTATGTGTCTGAGGAACATGAAATGTTTGCATGGCCTTGGAATCAGGCACATGTGGTATCTGTCTGAGGAACATGAAATGTTTGCATGGCTTTGGAATCAGGCACAAGTGGTACCTGTCTGAGGAACATGAAATGTTTACATGGCTTTGGAATCAGGCACAAGTGGTATCTGTCTGAGGAACATGAAATGTTTGCATGGCTTTGGAATCAGGCACAAGTGGTATCTGTCTGAGGAATATGAAATGTCTGCATGGCTTTGGAATCAGGCACAAGTGGTATCTGTCTGAGGAACATGAAATGTTTGCATGGCTTTTGAATCAGGTACAAGTGGTATCTGGCTGAGGAACATGAAATGTTTACATGGTTTGGAATCAGGTACAAGTGGTATCTGAGGAGCATGAAATGTTTGCATGGCCTTGGAATCAGGCACAAGTGGTATCTGTCTGAGGAACATGAAATGTTTACATGACTTTGGAATCAGGCACAAGTGGTATCTGTCTGAGGAACATGAAATGTTTGCATGGCTTTGGAATCAGGCACAAGTGGTATCTGTTTGAGGAACATGAAATGTTTGCATGGCCTTGGAATCAGGCACAAGTGGTGTCTGTCTGAGGAACATGAAATGTTTGCATGGCCTTGGAATCAGGCACAAGTGGTATCTGTCTGAGGAACATGAAATGTTTACATGGCTTTGGAATCAGGTACAAGTGGTATCTGTCTGAGGAACATGAAATGTTTACATGGCTTTGGAATCAGGCACAAGTGGTATGTGTCTGAGCAACATGAAATGTTTGCATGGCTTTGGAATCAGGCACAAGTGGTATCTGTCTGAAGAACATGAAATGTTTGCATGGCCTTGGAATCAGGCACAAGTGGTATCTGTCTGAGGAACATGAAATGTTGCATGGCCTTGGAATCAGGCACAAGTGGTATCTGTCTGAGGAACATGAAATGTTTGCATGGCTTTGGACTCAGGCACAAGTGGTATGTGTCTGAGGAACATGAAATGTTTGCATGGCCTTGGAATAAGGCACAAGTGGTATCTGTCTGAGGAACATGAAATGTTTGCATGGCTTTGGAATCAGGCACAAGTGGTATCTGTCTGAGGAACAGGAAATGTTTACATGGCCTTGGAATCAGGCACAAGTGGTATCTGTCTGAGGAACATGAAATGTTTGCATGGATTTGGAATCAGGCACAAGTGGTATCTGTCTGAGGAACATGAAATGTTTGCATGGCTTGGAATCAGGCACAAGTGGTATATGTCTGAGGAACATGAAATGTTTGCATGGCTTTGGACTCAGGCACAAGTGGTATGTGTCTGAGGAATATGAAATGTTTGCATGGCCTTGGACTAAGGCACAAGTGGTATCTGTCTGAGGAACATGAAATGTTTGCATGGCCTTGGAATCAGACACAAGTGGTATCTGTCTGAGGAGCATGAAATGCTTCCATGGCTTTGGAATCAGGCACAAGTGGTGTCTGTCTGAGGAACATGAAATGTTTGCATGGCCTTGGAATCAGGCACAAGTGGTATGTGTCTGAGGAACATGAAATGTTTGCATGGCCTTGGAATCAGGCACAAGTGGTATCTGTCTGAGGAACATGAAATGTTTGCATGGCTTTGGAATCAGGCACAAGTGGTATCTGTCTGAGGAAAATTAAATGTTTACATGGCCTTGCAATCAGGCACAAGTGGTATCTGTCTGAGGAACATGAAATATTTGCATGGCCTTGGAATCAGGCAGTAGTAGTGTCCATCTGAGGAACATGAAATGTTTGCATGGTTTTGGAATCAGGCACAAGTGGTATCTGTCTGAGGAGCATGAAATGTGTACATGGCCTTGGAATCAGGCACATTTGTTATCTGTCTGAGGAATATGAAATGTTTGCATTGCTTTGGAATCAGGCACAAGTGGTATCTGTCTGAGGAATATGAAATGTTTGCATGGCTTTGGAATCAGGCACAAGTGGTATCTGTCTGAGGAACATGAAATGTTTACATGGCTTTGGAATCAGGCACAAGTGGTATCTGTCTGAGGAACATGAAATGTTTGCATGGCCTTGGAATCAGGCACAAGTGGTATCTGTCTGAGGAACATGAAATGTTTGCATGGCTTTGGAATCAGGCACAAGTGGTATCTGTCTGAGGAACATGAAATGTTTGCATGGCCTTGGAATCAGGCATAAGTGGTATGTGTCTGAGGAACATGAAATGTTTGCATGGCCTTGGAATCAGGCACAAGTGGTATCTTTCTGAGGAACATGAGATGTTTGCATGGCTTTGGAATCAGGCACAAGTGGTATCTGTCTGAGGAACATGAAATGTTTACATGGCCTTGGAATCAGGCACAAGTGGTATCTGTCTGAGGAACATATAATGTTTGCATGGCCTTGGAATCAGGCACAAGTGGTATCTGTCTGAGGAACATGAAATATTTGCATGGCCTTGGAATCAGGCAGTAGTAGTGTCCATCTGAGGAACATGAAATGTTTGCATGGTTTGGAATCAGGCACAAATGGTATCTGTCTGAGGAGCATGAAATATTTACATGGCCTTGGAATCAGGCACAAGTGGTATCTGTCTGAGGAATATGAAATGTTTGCATGGCTTTGGAATCAGGCACAAGTGGTATCTGTCTGAGGAATATGAAATGTTTGCATGGCTTTGGAATCAGGCACAAGTGGTATCTGTCTGATAAACATGAAATGTTTACATGGCTTTGGAATCAGGCACAAGTGATATCTGTCTGAGGAACATGAAATGTTTGCATGGCCTTGGAATCAGGCACAAGTGGTATCTGTCTGAGGAACATGAAATGTTTGCATGGCTTTGGAATCAGGCACAAGTGGTATCTGTCTGAAGAACATGAAATGTTTGCATGGCCTTGGAATCAGGCACAAGTGGTATCTGTCTGAAGAACATGAAATGTTTACATGGCTTTGGAATCAGGCACAAGTGGTATGTGTCTGAGGAACATGAAATGTTTACATGGCTTTGGAATCAGGTACAAGTGGTATCTGTCTGAGGAAAATGAAATGTTTACATGGCCTTGCAATCAGGCACAAGTGGTATCTGTCTGAGGAACATGAATTGTTTGCATGGCCTTGGAATCAGGCAGTAGTAGTGTCCATCTGAGGAGTGGGCTGCTTTAAATCCCTTCATTCTGCCGTACTTTTTTGTTTATGATAGAGAAGTATCTAGCAGCTTTTAAAACTGCTTACCTTCTTGAAACTGTTTTAGGATGGCCAACACAGGCCACTGTTATATTGTAATGTGAGATTAAAGCTTATCAATTCTGAGAGGTGCTTAACAAAAATTCTTTACATCAGAAATGTGTTTAATAAAGTTAAAGTTTTTCAAAATCTGGAGCATAATTACAGCACTGCATGCACTGCATAATCCATTCAGTTTCAGTATACATACCACAGCAACAGCCCATCCTGAGCAGTTAACAGGAATAATTATTGTTCTGTTAGAGCAGTATGTTTATTTCTTGTTCTCCTTTAGTGTGCAAAGCATTTTGAACTAATTTGGGTCTGAAAGTGACCAGGTTTATCATCTACTAGAATATGATTTGTAGCTGTTATTCATTGTAGCATTTCTGTTTCTTTAAAGTTTCATGTGTAATGCATACATAATTCTTACTTCCAACAGAGTTTCCCTTTCAGAATGTATCTGACTTGTTTTTCCCACATTTAAATTAATTTTGTTTAGCCACCCTCTTCCAACCAAGGTAGAACCATCACATTTCACTATTGTCAAGGTAGTGTTTCATTTTGTTCTTATAATCAATTTCACATCAGTAACTCCCACTATTTGCAAATGTCTTCCTATGAAATCGTTCAGTGCAGACTCAGACAGCTGGAAAACTGATATTTATTCCTCTATATTTATCTTTAATCACAATGGATAGAACATTCCTTGTATCTACTTCAGGACTTCCATCCTCTTCTATCCTCATTGTGCAGTGAATGAGTTAAAGTTGTGTAGACACAATCTTTGCACAGTAAGGTATTGTAATGAGTCTCTGTACTTTCCTCCATAACAAGAGTGTGTGCACACTTTCTAATAACACCATGTTCTCGTCGGTTTGATGTAATTCTAAGCTAGATGTACCCAAAGGGCAGTACAAGCTAGGCAGTTTGGTTCTGCTGTATGTGGCTCTGTTTATTTCTGGCAACTTTTCTTCTCCCTCATACAAAAACACAAGTTTAATAGCGTGGTTCTGGTCTTTTTTTCTCCATGCCAACCTTTCTTCTCTCTCTCTTACTTATTGAAATTACAGCCTTAATAATATGTCTGTGACTTTTCTTTTACCTACATACATTTTCCTTCTGGTATACTAAGAATGTACACAAGACTAGAAAGCCTCTCCAGGCCATAAAGTGTATATTTTCTTTACTATATATTGTTTGTTTGCCATGTGTGAAGAGTATTATTATAAACACAGATTTCTTAGATTAAATAGTTTGGCTACATGATTTCATTTTCTAGGTCTTCTGCAGCTGTATGCTGTTTTCAGTAGGTCCTGTTAGAGGGCAATACATGGTGATCTTGAAATCCATGAGATGACTGAGATTATTATGCAGACTGAAGTTCTAATTTTAACAGTAATACATAAACCCAATGGATCAGCATGTTCACTCATATATTGCAATGGAAACAGAAACTATGATTGTGCTGTTTACCTTTGTCGTTTATCTTTTTGTCGAATATCTTTTCAGTCTCTCTTCTAGAAATGGAGCTTATGGTGTGGACCCAGTGAATTGCTTTTCTAAGTTGGTTTTACTCTCTCTTCTAGGCTTGATTTGATGTTCACTCTGTAGAATATGCATTCTTTGTAATTTGTTTCCCATTTGCTTACATAACTGAGTTCCAATTTGCCTTTATGGTGTGTGTGATATAAGTTTGTAGTTGAATGGTTTTAGACCCTACAGCATTTATGCAACTTCATTCCCTGATGATGAAAATTTGCAGCTTGATCATCATGAACGTTGTTTGTGTGCATTTCCATTTACTTGTGCTTTGTAACAAAGCATGTTTGCCATTCTTTGAATACCTTGATTTGCTGTATCTACTGAGTGTTAATGCATTTTTGTTACTATAGCCAATGCTTTGGAAACTGGTAAAATTGGTCCACATCTGCCTAATTTCTTAACAAACAATAAATAAATGTATTTTATAATTTTGACACATTTAACAAAATCCTGCTGGACCACTTGCTAAAAGTAGCAGTGAGACTACCAGTCCTTGTGGAGTAGCAACTCACCATTTACAATGCTGACAGAGTGAATGAGTTAAACAGAGTTGTAGTATGAAAAAAAGTTTAAAAGGGGTCAAAGAGACCATGGAAACGTTTTACTCAGGCTGAGGCATGAGGATATCTTACCAGCTGCCATTCTGATTTTAGGGGTGAATAAGCAAGAGTCATTGTAGGCCTCTGTGTTGTGTTCCCTGATGTTATCAGCCAGTACCTGTATGTCACGTCAGAAGTTGTGATATGGACTGATCAATATATAAAAGTATGTGAATAGTTATCCTTATAAGGCCTTTTGTGAGCAATTGCATACTGAATTATCATACCAAGTAAACAACAAGCCCTCTTGGGTCCATTATGGTTCATCTTTGAAAGGGAGTGCTTTTAGTGAAGGATGGCCTTATTATGATTAGCTGATGGCTGGTAATGTGAGAGAGCATTACTGGAGACTGCACCATCACATGACTGCCTGTTTGTGCAACAAGGTGGAGAGTCAATGTAAAGGAGAAGGAGACATCTACAGTGAGGTCAATATGGCAGTAATCTAGGCAGGGACTGCTGTCTACCAGGATACTAATTTCAGTTGCTTTGAAGGTAATCTTGGATTGTCTGCTGATAGTTTGGCTGAAGCAGGAATAGATTTTTTTGAATTTCATGTTTCTCAGATGATAGTGCTTTAGAGGTTCCATCACTGAGGTGAACAAAAAAGCCATAGTTTTACAACTGCCTTGGTAATAGTGTGCTGACAGTTCTTTCATATCCCAACTAGTTTGACAAGGATGTACCCTGGAGTATTGACTGATTATTAGAGGTGTTGAAAAGCAGAAGTGGGTGACTGGTAAGCTTCAGGTGTAGGCCCTGTTTTTGGGGCTGTGGTCTGATAGGATAAATGGGTTCAAGTCCATTTTTCTGCTTCGACTTTTGCAGTATAAAGACTAGGTGAAATATAATTAAAGATTCCTCTGCACAATCTGTGTCAGCTAAGAAAGCACCGAATAAAATCCTGCTACACGGGAGTTTCATCAGATTTTGAAAATGTCACGTGAGAGGGAGTACTTTATGAGTAGGCTAGACTGGAAGGCTTGGGTTCTGTTGAAGTGGTGACTCTGGATCAATGTCAGGTATCAATGAACCCTACTGTACCGCTGAACATTGAGAGTAGTGACAGAAGATTTTGGTGTATGCTGGGGGGTTCTTGGGCTCCTTCCCCACTTGAAGCTAATTTTTCTTGTTTATCTTACCCAGATGAAATCATTGTGGATCCAGTCCACAAGACTAAGTTTTGGTATATCGGAAACTCTTTTAATGACCTTTTTGTAATTTTCACCCTTTTTTTCTTTGGTTCTTTGGGTTGTGGATATTTATTTGTTATTGAATGGAGAGTGCAGACTTGGAGGGGTACCAATACATAGTTAGTTGTATACATTGTTCTAGTTCACCTAATGCCCGCATGTTGACTTGTAATTAAGTTCAGACTGGACTTGTGAATTTAGCATTAAAATGTATTCCATAATGAAGGTATACAAGGAAGATGTATTTTTACACTGAAGATTCTGTGACTGTGAAAGTGGTATTGTGTGACTGCTGTCAGTAAAGGCATATGGTTTGAAAGAAATGACAAGGGGTCATCTGCTGCATGCCATACCTCTCAACTGTCAAGATTTTTGCAGAATGTCTAGATTTTCGCCTCATATTTTTGGTCTGTTCTTCATAAAATTTGTGGTTTTCTGGCAAATCACATGGATGATCTGAGCATTGAAGTCACTAAATAATGGCTTACATTTGAGTTTCAGACTTCAGAAAATGCCTGCTAACATAAACCCTGTTATTCTAGCAGCTTCCTAAGTTTATAAGAGCAATATTTAAAATCTGGCCCTATTTTGGGCTTTTGTCCCCCTATTATGACTGGCTTTGTCCAGATTTCTAGCACTAAGAGGTTGAGAGGTATACTGCATGCTGAGTGCTCAACAGTTTTTGGAGTATACAAACAAAAGTGTGTGTGTGTGTGTGTGTGTGTGTGTGTGTGTGTGTGTGTGTGTGTGTGTGTGTGTGTGTGTGTGTGTGTGTGTGGAGGGGATACCTGAAGCATGGCTGCTGCAAGTGTGTTGCAGTACTGTTTACTGCAGTAGCTTACATTAACAGTGTATGTCAATGGGCATCTCAAAGCAATAGTCATTTTATGTTAATTGAATGTAGCCTTGATTTGTGCATGTGTTACTGCATAGTTATTAGAAGGGACTGGACACTGCATGGTCCAGTATAGCTTTAGTAGTATCTTAACCTTCCCTACAGCTATTGTATGCCATTCTGCTATTTTAAAACCTATCTTTAACAATATAAAAACATCTGTGATATTCTTTGTACAAGATTGCCATCTCATAAACAAGGTCCTTTTTAATGATCTAATGACTGAGTAATTACAGAAACATATTTTGGAAACATTCTTTTTTTTTAAGGTAACAATAAGTCGTCTAAATAAATCATTTGGATTTTGTTTACAGAAGGCATGTAACCATCGACTCTCTGAAAGGTTGAAAAAAGTAATTGTCTCAGCTGTGACTTGAACTTAGACTACCCCAGTGTTCCAAGAACACCACCAGCTATATCACCATGGCAACAGTAAAGTAGGCCACCTTTGGATGTATTATCCTGTCAGTGTAGTACAGCTCGATAATACACAGGTACTGCAGATTCAAACTATACAGCATAGTGGGTTGCATATTTATGGAAGATGTGTAACATACACAATACTGTGTAGTTTTCCTTTCCGCTAGAAAATTGTCCCATTTCACTATTTCACTTTTACTGCAGGCCTTTAACTAACCTGTACTTAGCCTCTGCTTGAGGCAATTTCTCTTTCACCCTTTCCTTCTTTTTCTGTCTCTCTTTCTCCTCCTTTTCTTCCTGCTTTTATCTTCCATTGGATCCATTTTTCTTTCCCCGATTGTGTTCTTCCTTCCTTTTTATTTTTTTATTTTTTTGTCATGTGTTATGTGTCCTGTGAAACTATTCAGAGTGCTGTAGAACTACTTGGAGTCAGCGGACTACCAGAAGAGACTGACTTCTGAATGAAACCAATAGTGAAAATGATTTTAAGATTTTTAACTATTCTACCAAAGTAGTGGGAGTTGACCATGCAAACCTTTTTGGCAAAAGGTTTTACCTTTGTACCCTCTAGAAAGGGGAATGTAGTGTATACCATAATTGATTTAAAATGCTTCACAAGTAAGTTAAATTTAAAAATTTGGTTTAATGGGCATAATAATTCAGGTGAAGTGGCTGTAGGTAGGCCATCTAAACCAAGTGCCTTTAATCCTCCCCTAAACAGTGTTATACGCCTATATGAAAAAAATTGCAAGAAGGAAATCAGGCAATTTTATAAACATCCCCATTTAGAATATGGTAGTAATCTGACTGTGATGGAAGAGGAGGTTTTAAGGGAATGTATTGATGACAAAACTGTGCGTATCATGAAACCTGATAAAGGAGGTGGGGTTGTGTTGATGAATAAAAGTGAATATTTAGATAAAATGATTTCACTGTTAATGGATGGAACATATCAGGAGAGTTCCCTAAATGAAATTCATATAGCATACCGAAAGATTGGCTTGGCACTAGAAGATATGTTATATCAAGGCCAGATCAGTCTGGACGAATTTGAATACTTGAAAAATGAATACCCCACAGTACCAAATATTTTTGGAATACCAAAAATTCATAAAGGTTTATCAGGGTTAAAAGTTCACCCTATAGTGGATGGTCATAGGTCAAAGACATGCTTCATTAGTACATTTTTAGATTATAGCATGCAAAAGGACCTGTTAAAATTCACGTACATCACAAAGGATTCTTGGCATTTTTTGGAAAAACTGGAAACAATTAAGGCATCCCCTGGGGTGTTTATGGTGACCATTGATGTGGCAATTTTTTTTTTCCATTATTCCTCATAATGAGGGTATTCAGTGGTTGGAGAAGCAGTTGTTTAAAACAAGTATATATGATCAAGATTCCATAAACAAAAATCACTGCTCTTATGGACATTGTTTTGGGGAATAATTATATTTATTTTGAAGGCCAGTATTTTAAGCAGTTAACAATTGCAATGCAATTGCAGTTGCAATAGGGGCAGCATGTGCCCCCGTTTTTGCAAACCTCATCATGTCCTTTTGGGAACAGGAGTACTTAATGAACAGTGTACATTGGGCGAATGTCCTGCATTACACTAGTTTTTTGGATGACCTGTTCTTGTTGTGGAAAGGCACTGAAGGTCAGCTCAATCAATTTTTAACTTATATTAATGATACTGTGGAATTACAGTTCACGAATCATTATAGTAAGGAGAAAATATCATATTTAGACGTTGACTTGATTTGGGATAGTAATAAAGGAATATTACGTTCAAATATTTATAGAAAACCCACATTTTCAAACTCTTATCTGGAATTCAGTAGTTGGCATCCCATGCATCAAAAGAAGTCAATAGTCAAGGGGCAGCTGGTGAGAGCAGCCAGAATGGTGAGCCTTGACTACAACTTTTTGGATGAAGCTGGGTTTATTACCAACATGTTTGTTAAAAGGGGATATACCATTGAATTTTTAAATAAAATAAGCAAAGAAGTTGTGGGAAAGCATTTGAAAGGTGTGTATAGGCCAATATTGGGTGGTTGCATGGTGCCTGTTATGAGACAAGGCATTAATGTGAATAGAAGGCAGGTCTGTAAGAGTTTTGATTTAAGTTTCATCACAACTTTCAACTTGGATGCACACTGGGTATCAGAGGACATCATTACAAATTGTGATATCTTGGGTTATGACATGAGTATTGAGCAGAGAGTGGGTAAGACCCCTCCCAAAATAGTATTTAGAAAGGATAGGTCTTTCAAAAACCTATTTGAGTTAAACAAGTTCATCTGTAGTGGAAGCACTAATAGGACCCAAAAGGAATTTTAAATGTAGGAGGTGTAGTTGGTGTAATTATATTTTGGAAACTAGTGATAAGTTTAAATTTAATGGTAAAAATATTACCATTAAGGGGCACTATAATTGTTGTAGTTCCAATGTTATCTACATGGCCAAGTTCCAAAAATGTCCATTTTTTTATGTGGGGAAGACCTGTAGGTATTTTAAAAATCGCATTAGTGAACACATAAATGACATTAGAAAAGGGAAAATTACTAATGCCTTGTACAGACACATTAGGGAACATGGTGACCATTGTTTTAAGTTTTTGGTAGTTGAGCAGTTGATAAAGGACCCCCAGGGAAGAGATGTGGATTTGCACCTGGATATTTGTGAGTTGAAGTGGCAATTAATACCAGTATCCAGGTATTAATGAAGCCACTAATATAGCATGCATTTGTGACAGACGAGTACCAGTAAGAGTGAAAGGGAAGGTCTACAAGAGGGTAGTGAGACCAGCTATGTTATATGGGTTGGAGACGGTGGCATTGACGAAAAGGCAGGAGTCAGAGCTGGATGTGGCATAGTTAAAGATGTTAAGATTTGCACTGGGTGTGACTAGGATGGACAGGATTAGGAATCAGTATATTAGAGGGTCAGCTCAGGTTGGACAGTTTGGAGACAAAGCAAGAGAGGCAAGATTGCATTGGTTTGGACATGTGCTGAGGAGGGATGCTGGGTATATTGGGAAAAGGATGCTAAGGATGGAGCTGCCAGGTAGGAGGAAAAGATGAAGGCCTAAGATAAGGTTTATGGATGTGGTGAGAGAGGACATGCAGGCAGTTGGTGTGAAAGAGCATGATGCAGAGGACAGGAAGAAATGGAAACAGAAGATGCGCTGTGGCGACCCCTAACGGGAACAGCTGAAAGAAGATGATGACTAATATAGCATGCATTTTGAAGTTAAAACATTTAACTGGTTAGGGTTTGTGTAAATGTATTGATTTTTAACTTTTTAAGATTTTATTAGGAAATTCTTATATATATTAATACATTTGTATTTATGTACTGATGTGCAAATCTATGCATTTTAAAGTATTTAATGTTTGTAATGATGGTTTTCGTTGATTTGAATGAATTATGTGATTATTTCATTAATTATTGGGTGATGTGTATTTAAGGGCTGGGTAACTCATTGTAAGTTGTTCTGAGAAAGTCCCTATCAGAGGAAGAAAGCGCCAAACTTTTCAATAAAGTATTCATCTGTTTTTGGTGTTGGTGTCCGTGTGTTGGTCGTAGAAGTTCCAATGTAGCAATTGCCTTTTGTTCCCTGATAACCACTTCATTAAACAGACAAATGCAGTATGTGAGAGATATAGTTACACATTGACATTGGAGGTTAGACTCTCACATACAGACACAAAAAGCAACAAACAGGTTGTCATTGACAGACAGATCTCTCACCACACCCACAAAGGACCACACACATAGACCCATATATCCAGAGGTGCTCACATGTAACTTCCTAAAGCTCCAAGGCCTCTCAGGTGCAGTTCTCCGAAACTCTGCATGTACGCAAACAAGGCAATTCCCATCACAACACATAAAGCCACATCTCATTGTGTCTCAGCTACCAAGCCCATAAGGTGAAACACCCCACAACCCAATATTCTGGTCATAGGAGTTTCCATTATGAGGCACAATGATGTCTGTCTTACCAGGCTGAATAAAGAGAAGGTTGCAGTTAGCTGGCTATCGGGTATCAGGATCTGCCAGATCATGCAAGCACTCAGGTCACTTAATGCTAAGTGCCAGTATGACTCAGTCATAGTCCATGTGGGCATGGATGCCTGAGATGTACATCCATGGATTGTATGAAGAGAGACATGATTAGACTCTCAGAATATGTGTCACAGGCAGGTTTGAGCCTAGCACTGAGCAAAATTCTACCATTTCCAAGGATGATGCTACAAATCCAGAAGAAAATGATCGACTTTAACAATTGGCTTAGCTACAGGTGTCATTTCAAAGGGGTCCAATACTTGTCAACCTGGGAGAGCATGGTTGACAGGACATGTTGCTTTGCCAGGGATCATCTTCACCTGTCACCTCTAGATTTTTAGATATTGTCCAAAACATTATCCACCCCAATAGTGCCTTTTTTAGGCATTGCCAAACAGACAAACTTTTCAACATAACAAAAGCTACTCAGTACAAGCTAAAGGTGTTACTGCTCAGTGCTAGGAGTCTCAGCAAGAAGCTGCACTGTCTAGAAGCACTCCTTACCATGGAGAATGCTGACGACTGTGGAGGTACTGAAATGTAGTTCAAGGCCATGGTGAGCACTCCAGCATGGCTATAAAACCTTTCACATATTCCACCCACCCACTGAACATGAAAGAGCAAGTGGCAAAGGTGTATCTGTCTACAGAATGGATAAGCATGCCTCAGTGCTGGTCAAACAATATGATGCTTGAGCTACTGCATGTCCAACTAATCATGAGAAAATCCATTACCATATTTTTGCTAGATATAGGTCCCCAATCACGAACCAAGAAACCCATGTGTCATACCTGAAGTTACTAGAATCACTTGCCATCCAGCACAATACCATACTCATGGGTGATTTTCACTGCCCCTCCTTTAACAGGTAGGCAAACATGACCACTAACATGCAGGCCCAAAGATTTCTTGACTTTGTAAATTCAAATTCCCTGGAGCAGCTATTCTGCAGTCCCAGTAGTGGAACAAATATCCTAGCTCTGGTACTCACAAATATGGGAGGCACTGCAGCACCCCTAGTGTGATGTCTTTACTGGTAAAATCAGATCACAAACTGGTCTCCCTTGAAATAAAGGTAAAACTAGCCCCCCCCTCCCACAACTCCCAGAACTTTAAGAATTTCTTTAAGGTAAATTAACCCCTATTAAGGGATGTTTTGTTTCCAAACTTGTCCAAATCCAGAAAACACAGAAGCATATGCAGAGGCATACCCAAAAACCTGTATGAACATATAGACAACTGCATAGAAACAGAAGTGTCAAACTAAAATAAATCCAGGTCAAACTGCAAAAACAAGCCACCCTGGTGAACCCTTAGTAATAATAGTTTGTAACAAACAACAAAAGAAAGAAAATTATTTCGGGAAGTAATAGGGAATGTGCACAACAGAGCAAAAAGTCCCTCACTAGTCTAAACAAGTGAATCAGGGAACAAGTCAAGTCTCTAAAAGCAGACTTTGAGGTTAAATAGCCTCCAAAGTTAAGGATAAACAAAAGATATTTTTCATTTATGTCCACCATTTTAAGGGCAACACCCAACAATGTGAGGAATTAGTTATAGATGGCATCACCTACACTGAGTCAGAAAACATAACAAATCTGCTGGCCAACAAATTCAGCTCAGATTTTACCTACACTTCACCTCCAGTAAGAAATATCCTCCATCATTTCACTGGCAGTTATCACCAAAGAACAAGTTGCCACTGTGCTCTCTAAAGCTAAAAACACAGCTTCAGTGGGGTCTGACAATATAGGTTGCCTCTTAAAAACCTTAAATCAGGATTTATCAGGTCCATTAGTATCTCTTTATTTAACCACAGCCTCTGGACTGGCTTTGTCACCATAGAACGGAGGACAGCATCATCCCTCTGCATAAAGGGGGACCATCTACTAACCCGGGAAATTACAGACCCATAAGTTTGACTAGTCTTATTTGTAAGGCCATGGAAAGAATAAACATGGACCTGATGAATAATGACAAAGGAGACCTCCAAACAATGGATCTGACCCAATTTGGCTTTGTCAAGGGCAGGTCATGTCAACTGAATCTGGCGGATTTCTTTGAGAAAGTCTCTAAGGTCACGGATGAGGGTAAAACAGTACATGCTGCCTACTTTGACCTGGCCAAGACATTTGACAGAGTTACCCACTCAGGTGTTATAAAAAAAATCATATTAAAAAACTGGGCATAAATCTCTGTTTCACCAGCTGGATAGCCAGTTGGTTCACAGAGAGGACAAATGTGGTTACAGTGGGTGAATCTAGATCCAGCAGAATACCAGTTACTAGTGGTCTGCCACAGGGCTCTGTGCTGGGATCACTCCTGTTTGAAATAGACGTCTCTGAATTCAAGGCTAATGTGGAAGGCATCTGGATGGCAAAGTTTGCTGGGAGGCAATCATTGAGTCCCCCAATGATGTAGACATCCTTCAGAATGGTCTTGATCACACCTAAAACTAATTGTGAAAAAATGTATTATCATACCCTTTGGAAAGTCAAATAACCTACAAATTGCAACATCAATAGCACACTCCTAAGGCTAAACTTGGAGGTAAGATATCTAGGTACACAGAGGGATAGTAGCCTGAACTTTGACTGCCATGTGTCCATAGTAATGAGTCCTTCTATGTGTTATAACTTATAAGTAAAGGTATGGCATCCAGATCCAACGAAATTATAATCCCGCTGTATTCATCTCTCATTAAATCAATAATCGCTTAAAATGCACCATTTGGGATGTAATTGATGAGGCACTTTCTGCAGCTGGAGTTAACTCAGTGGTTCCACAGAAAGAAAATACAGGCCTACCCCTTTATTCTGTCCCCTGCCGATTATTAAGGGTGGCCTATGCCTTACCTGCAAGGCTCTCACAAAGCCAGCCCTATTGGAGCTGCTACACATAAACAAGTCAAACAGCATGAGATCTAAACATACTCAGCAACTTAAACAAAACATGTTGGACAGACAGATGTGTGTCTCAGAGATTGCCTCTTCTTTGGAATAGGCTTCCTATTCACATTGTCAGAGCCCTTCCCTGGCCCTCTTCAAATGCAGTTTGGATCACTGGATGGGGAATCACAACTTCACACCTGTGGTAGAGCCTATGTCTGTTATGAACAGGGGCAGTCTATACCATACTCAAGGCATATGCACAAACCCATGCCTTCCTCTTCTTGTAGGGGCTGTGTATTGGGTAAAATCGGATTATATTGGCTAGGCTTGTATGGTCTGTTAATCCTAGTAGTACCCTGTGAAAATATGAGACTGTGTTTGAATTGATTCTTACATCTGCTGTTGGCAATATCATTGATGTTGGTGTTACGGCTTGATACTCTCAATGACCATCTTCATATATATATATTTTTTTTTTTGCATTCTGGATTATTCTAAGATCCATAAATCACTTCAGTTCTATGTAAAAGAAATAGGAAACAATTCTACTGTAAAATAAATAGGAAGAAATCCAATCACATAGTGACAAGTGGAGTACCACAGGGTTCAGTCCAGGGTCCTCTCCTGTTTGGTATCTACTTTTCTGAAGTACAAGCTAACACAGAAGGTCTTTGGCTAATGAAGTTCGCAGATGACTGCAAACTAGGAGCCATAATTGAAACTCCTAACAATGTGGACATCCTGCAAAAGGGCCTCACTGAGACAGATGCCTGGTGTCAAAGCCATGGCCTCAAGCTCAATGCCAAAAAGTGCATTGTCATCCCCTTTGGTAAAAACTCTGTAACCATGAGCTACCACATAGGTGGTAGTCTACTTAACACCGAAAGTGTGATAAGAGACCTTGGGACACAGGTGGACAGTAGTCACTCCTTTGATAATCACATAGCCACAGTAGTCAGGAAATCCTTCTATGTGGCACACCTCATCACAAAAGGTTTCTCATCCAAGAAAAAAGAGGTCATTGTTCCCCTCTGCTCGTCACTCATTAGACCCATTATAGAGTACAGTGTCCCTTTTGGTATGTACCTCACAAGACATCTACAACAACTGGAAAGGCTGCAGAAATACCTCACAAAGAGGATTACTGGCCTCAGACAGATGCCCTATGCAGACCGTCTCAAAAAACTCCAGCTTTACTCCATCGCATATTGCCTACTCAGAGGCAATCTCTGCCTAACATGCAAAGCTTTGTTAAACCTAGAGCTGTTGGACATGCTCCACTTAATGAAATCCCAATGCCTCTGAGCTACATTCTCTAGGGACCTAAACCTTGTCACCACAATAAACAGAACATGCTGGAGGGATAGAATCCTGTCCCAGAGACTTCCCATACTCTGGAACAAACTACCTTCCTATCTATATTAAACAAAGCTCCTCATTAGCACTCTTCAAAAAAATCTTGATGATTGGATGGGAAATAGGAAATTCACCCCGGGGATCACCTCTGTGGCTCTGCTTGACAGGGGCACAGGAAAATAATTTTCTTGGGTTGCGAAAGCCAGGGTACCTTTTTGGCTAGGCTTGTATAGGCCCTAGGGCTGATAGCCTAGTACCTACCTATGAACCTATGAACATACAGTTCTGTAAGATCATATGCTCTGTAAGTTTGTCTTCTGTGAAGCAATTACTGCATGATGGGGAAATCTAGTACTTCTCTGATATCTTTGTCTAAACCTTCCATGGTATGGTTCCAGCACAACCTATGGGACATTAAGCAACAAATAGAATTACCTGCTGGCCTCCAACAATTGTATGCTTGTAAAAACTAGGTTAAGTCAGATTCAACTTCTTTTTTAACTTGTTTGTTGACTGGGTAAGCCTTCTAGACAAATTTTCCATTTTCAGGCATTCCCAGGAGCACTCTGTGGTTACGTGACTTGCTCAAAGTCATACAGTAGGCAAATGAAGGTGGAAGGAGTCAAACCCTGCACCCTGTACACAGCAAGCAACTCATTATGAACTCAGAGCTTTAGTCCTGTGTCCTAGCTGCCAAACATGGTTTGAGAAACATAAAAAAATCATCCAGAGACATTAGGCATAGTGTGCAGCCGGAGGAGACCTGAAACTACAAAGCAAGAGTTTAGGAAAATTAAAATGGAAATGAAAGTAACCAGCGAAACAGAAAACTGAAAAAAAGGTGAAACTTGTGAGGAATTCATAGCATACAATGAGTAGCTGCTGTTCTCAATGAGAAAATAAAAAACAAAGTCTCAATCAAAATAGCCAAAGTAGCAATTACAGTGGGGCTTGGAGGGGCTCATTGTTAGGTCATAAAGCAGTGTGCAATTCCTTCCTTTATTGCAAGCTCAGGAGCAAAACTGCTACAAAATGTAGTAGATTTTTCCAAAAGAATTTAATCATAGGTTCATAGGCTGATACTGGGCTATTGGCCCTAGGGCCTATACAAGCCTAGCCATAACAATTCCCTGCCTATTTCTTCCCACAGTATTTACTTCCCTGGACCCCTGTCTAGCAGGGTGACTGACATGATCCCCGGGGTAAATTTCCTATCTCCCATCCAGTTGTCAAGGTTCTTTTTGAAGAGAGCCAAGGAGGCACTCTGCTTGACATGTATGGACAGTCTATTCCAGAGTATAGGGAGTCTCTGGGTCAGGAAACTATCTCTCCATTATGTTTTGTTCATTGTGATGATAAGGTTTAGGTCCCTGGATCATGTGGCTGTGATGGATTGGGATTTCTTTAAGTGTAGCATGCCCAACAGCTCTGGGTTTGACATGGCCTGGTATGTTAAGTAGAGATCGCCTCTGAGTAGACGATATGTGACAGAGTATAGCTGGAGTTTTTTTAGTCGGTCAGCATAAGGCATCTGCTTTAGGCCTGTGATTCTTTTAGTTAGGTGTTTCTGCGGCCTTTCCAGTTGTTGCAGATGTCTTGTGAGGTACATACCAAATGGGGTGTTGTACTCTTTGATGGGTCTAATGAGGGATGAGTACAGTGGGACAATGAAATCAAAGGATCAGTACAGTAATGAATGGGTGCATCTCTATGAGAAATGATTTGAGTGGGTGTTTCATGCCCGTTACCTTGTGGTACACTGACTTAAGACCTGAATGTATTAATCAGGGTGCAGGAGACCCTGTAAAGGGATGTGAGAAGCAGAGCCTACTGAAACAAAAAAGTATTTTTGGTCTTTTAATAGTCTTACATTCAGCAATTTTTTCTATGAAGTTCCTTTGTTCAAAAATACAGGTGCAGCATTGGATTGCAGAAATATTAAAATCAAATATGTGGGTATCCTACGAAAAGGAATTACACATAGTTCAATGAGTTATACCTCATTATCAAAATAAAATAAATTAATTAAACAGAATTTGATATCAAACAATGGGTGTGTAAATCTGATCAAGTTGGATAGCTGCAAAAAGCAAGGAAACATTAAAGTAAGAAAGGTAGACCTGGTTACATGCAGCAAACATAAAACAGTTATTATTACATTTATTTCAAGATGCATAATCCAAGCAAGAAAACATATAAAAATGTGCACAAGTATTAGAAATCACTAAACACAGATTCAGTGTTAGAAACTGATTTAGAATAAAGTAAAAATTCCCTTGAGAAAAGACAAAAGACATTTTTTTTCATATCCAGTAATTTCATGTGAAAACTGAAGTCTACAGTTTTGAAAATATGATTATTCAGACCAATGGATGGAGATGTATATATATATACATATATATATATATATATATATATATATATATATATATATATATATATATAAATGTTGTCACTGTGAAATCTATAGAGTGATGAGAACCATACCTCTCAACTGTAAAGATTTCCGCAGAATGTCCAGATTTTTGCCTTATATTTTTGGTATGTTTTTAATAAAATGGTGGCTTTCTGGCAAATTAGTGGCAAATCATTAAAGATTGAAGTTAGAAAATAATGACAGACATTTGAGTTTTAGACTTCATACCCTTCAGAAAATACATGCTAATGCAAAACCTGTTATTCTATCACCTTTCTAAGTTTGTAAGAGCAATATTTCAAAATTGTCCCTATTTGTACCACTTTTTTATGGCGTTGTCCAGATTTCTTACTCTAAGAGGTCGAGAGGTATGATGAGAACTGGTACATTATTGAAATAAATCAATTAAATAGCGAAATAAAAAATTAGTTATGTCTGAGACTCTCCATTTAGTTTATGTTTGGCAGTTATCTTTACAGCATATTTAAACTGGCATAACCAAGTTTTTAATTGAAGGAATGTCTTTCAGACGGCATAAAAGCAGTTTTACTCAAAGAAATTGAAATGTATTGTCAGCACATTTTCTTGTATATCATTAGCGTAATCTCTTTTTGTTAAAGTGTAGAGCATTAATCAATAAGATTAGAGCAAAGAGGAGAGAATATATAGCATTTATTATGCAAAGGATTTATAGAGTAGTAATCAGTAACACTAGAAAAAAAGAGGAGAGAACACATAGCAATTACCAAGAAAATGATTTAGAATAATTTTAAAATAGCAGACCATTCCATCTACCAAAAAAATAAAAAAGTAAGTAGTGAGCTGTGGCCAGTCTTTGGTATGTAAATAACCTATTTAAAACAACAACAACAACAAAAGATTATATTTTTAAAATTTGTATACTGTTAAATGAGTAGATATTAATGTATGTGTGTATTATGAATTACTGAAACAGAGTTATTACAGGAAATGGACACAGGGAGAAATTTAATTTAGTGTTGTCATTTTTAAGCATAGTTGGCAGTTAAGATGATATGACTTATCTGTTTAGTTAGGATTTCACTTAATTTCTTTGCTATAATAGGTTGTTGTCTTCCATCCCACCTCTGCTACCCTTAGATTCACATGAGATTGACCATCTCCCATCCATTTATCCATCAATCTTTAAACAGCTTGCTATGGTGAGGATCTCAGCAGTATAAAGCTGAGCAGAGCAACCAGAGTTCCCTGTTTCCAGCAATAGTCCTAGGTCATCATATGTGATCTCCAGAATTTCCCAGACAACCATAGTTAGGTAATCCATCTGACATGTCCTGATTCTGCCCTGCAGCCTCTTCCCAATGGCCTAGGCCTGCTACAGTTCTGCTTATATCCTCCCAAGAGGTATTTTCACAAATGTCCAAGACTCTTCAACGGATTCCTCTCAACCCAAAGAGTCAGTTGTTCTTCTCCAAGCTCCTTCTAGATTGCTGAAATTGTCACAATGTTATGGAGAGTGAACCCAGAATCCCTACAAAGGAGCCTAATTTCTGGTGCTTATATTTATTTTGTTTCCTTTTACACTTTGTAGAAATGGAGAAAAACGTGTATCATAGATGTCTGGAGAATAAGCATACCAGTGCCAGTATACAAAAACAAAGAGGACATCCACAACTGTGGGCCATAGTGAAGCATCAGGTTCCTGTCATACTGCATGAAAATCCTGGAGATAGTGACTGACAAATGAATACACAGAGTAGCTGAAAGCAAGATGGAAGATGAGCAGTTCACATTCAGATCAGGATGCAGCACAATCAACCCGATGTTTGCAGTGCGACAGATAGTTGAGAAGAAGCTAGAGATGAGGAAAGAATCCAACTGAGCATGCCTAGACTTGGAGAAAACATATGATAAGGCCCCAAGAAAATGATTTGGGCAGTCCTGCAGAGGTTTGAAGTCCAAGAAACATTGATAGAATTAGTGCAAGCTGTTTACAAGGACCCAATGGTTCAAATATGAGCAGCGTTCGGTCTCACAAAGGGGTTCCCTGTGGGTGTGGGTGTGCATCAGGGTTCATCTCTCTGAGCCCATTGCTGTTCACATTAGTGATGGGCAACATTAGCAAATAGGTTGGAGGGGACAGATCAACAAAGCTGCTCTCAGCAGGCAATATGGCATTACCAGCAGAGTCTGAGCAAGAACTTCAGCAAATGACAGGGGTACAAATAAGACAGTTGTAATGACAGTAAATGGGGGACATCAGAATAAGCTGTGAGTTAAGAGAAGGGAAATTGTGGAACAGGTTACCAATTTCAAATATCTAGGAGGACATTGTTGAGGAAGGGTCTATGGTTAACTGTCGAAGAAAAACTTTATTTAATATAATGCTAACCATCAAACAAGCTTTTTGTCATATAGCCTCATGATCGTAAATTCATTCACACAATAGTCATAGGTGGCCATCTGCAAGGGAATAGCATGTAATGTGTGCATATGTCATTGTAAACTTGCTCAAATTAATACTATACATTTGCCGAGGTACTGTAATTTTAAAGATTAATAGTGGATTAAAGTACTAAGAGAAATATGATGTGCAATCCTTTAATGCAGCTGTAGCTTTTCTGTTGAAAGTGCAGCTGTACTCAGTGACTTCGCCTTTTGCACCTTTTATGTTATTTTTCTTTTTGCAAAGTACTGTATCAGGATACCTGGAAGTGGGGCTGTAATAGAATATTTGTGTGTGTGTTTTCATCACTGTTTATAATTGGATAATAATTTTATTTATTCACATCTGCAAGGTTTTCTTTACTTTATCATATATAGTGCACACTTTAGAAGCTATTCTTTAGGATGTTATTTTTTTATGAGTTTTAGTTGACAGAATTACCAGAGGCTCACCATGTTGGCCAACTAAAAGTATTTGATTATTTGATTTACGATGGAATGGCTATATGACAAAAATGCGTTTCAGTGGTTAACATTCGATTAAAAGCTGTTTGACTTTTTTCTTCGATGATTAACCATAGACCTGGTTGAGGAGAAGGGAAGTCTATATGAGGAGGTCAAAGCTCGAATCAAAGGGATTGCAGCCAACTGGTACACAGTGTCAGGTGTAGTATATGACAGAAGAATGTCAAAGAAGCTGAAAAGTAAGGTGTACAAAGCAGCGGTGTGACCAATACTACTCTATGATACAGAAACAGACAGTAAAGGCTGAAGAGTTAAGGAAGCTAGAGGTAATGGAGATGAAGTGCCTGCGATGGGTGGTAGGATACACAATGTGGGACAAAGAAAGACACAAGGACATCAGAGCAGAAGCGCAAGTACCACCACTTGCAGAGAAGGTCTAAGAGAACAGATTACCATGGTTCAGGCACATGTGCTGTTAAGCAGAAAACAATCCGGTGAAGAAGATATGGCAGACAGGAAGAAAGCAAGAGAAAATAAGGGCATCCAGCAAAAGAGGTGGATGGGTTGGATGAGAGAAGATCCTTGGCAGTCAGGCATGACTGTCAAAGAAGTTAGGGCAGTGGCAATGAATTAAGATTGATGAAAAGTTGGCACAACACCCCAGCTCCCTACAGAAAATGGGAAGAATAAGGGTGATGATGACTTTGTTGACCAAATTAGTCCCATTTGGCCAGTTGTCTCTTTTCAGGGTTTTAGTGGACCTTTAACAAGCTCACTGTTACTATCCTGTACTGCTGTCTATATCATGTGCTGGCTGTCATTTTACCAGTGTTTCACCTACCTGCAGAATGCATAGGTAGTGGTCCTTCCATTTATTGATGACTTCTATCTCGAGTCTGGGCTGAGTGTGGGCAATTAATGTATCTGTAAATAAACCGTTCCTGTAGTCCTCTCTTCCCACTAATGGGTAATGCTGTTGTACTACTTCTTCCCTGTTCTAGAATTTTCTGTCAGCAGAGGTAGCCACTCACTTTTATATCTCTCAGCCCTGTTAATTTACAGGTTATTATTGCCCCCCTGTGCCCTTTTGCTCCCCACTATTTTCTGTTTATCTCTACTTCCTGCCACACACACACACACACAGATAACTGTTCTGCAAGTTGGGAAAAGCTCTTCTAATTGGTTCACCCTGGGAATCAGAGATTTTGGTGTTTTGCTCATTCATCCCCCCCCCCCCCAATTCCTCAGTCACTCTACCCTTCCCTCAATTTCAGCTGTCTGGAGCATGTCCTTATGTACACCACAGACCCTACCACTTAAATACATATTACCAAAGAGCAGAACCAATATTTTCCTCTGGCTATAACATCCCATTACATTATTTTACTAAGTCATTTACAAATCAATAAAATAAAAATATTTGTCTCATAACACCAAGCCAAAACTGAACCAATCTGATCTAATTTCTGTACACATCTTTACATCATCTTGCAAGTGGTGTCATTTTTTTCCCACCTGGACATGTTCTCACTCAAATCAGTATAACTTGCTTTCCTGTATACCTAAAATAATTATTGGTTACTCATTACCAGTTCAGATTCCCCTTCCACACTGTATTAACATACAGTATGGAACCCCCATAAGCATTAATTTAAGTAACAATAGCCCTTTACATACATATACTTGGAACAGTTTTCAACCGATTTACCTCTGAACATGTTTCCATCTATTCCTAACACCCACATCATCGTTTACTTTAATTGTAATCTCATGCACATCACCCCTCCTCTTGCGTAACACAAAGTTGTTGTATTCCAGACAACAATATCATTTTCTTATATTGTTATCTTCTCTTTCAGACCTTTGCAACCAGTCCCATCCATCGCCACCCCATTCCATGTACTTACTTTTCCATCATACTTTGCTGACCCATGCTACCTAAA
The DNA here is from genome assembly GCF_019279795.1 of Protopterus annectens. Classification (NCBI taxonomy): domain Eukaryota; kingdom Metazoa; phylum Chordata; order Ceratodontiformes; family Protopteridae; genus Protopterus; species Protopterus annectens. The sequence goes on along the minus strand of NC_056732.1, from coordinate 1,261,281,874 downwards.
GTGTATCGCTCACATGCTGAAGCATCTTTGTTTTTGCAACTAACTTGATTTCCAGTTTTATTCCTCATGTTAAAATTACAAACGAGTTTACAAAAAAATGAGGATTTTAGTGTGTTGTTGAATTTTTTTAGTTTCACTGTTTGCTCAATTTTATTCTGTAACCACCTTACATGAAATTATATAGTGGCAGTTATTGGGTAATGACTGAAATACAAATGCAAAAAGTTTTGGGTAAAAATTTATTAACAAATATCTACAGTAGGTCAAAGTAGCATGTTTAGAAGAGCAGCTTCTTGCTTACACTCTGGTTTCACTACTACACTAAAAGATGTGTTAATTTTCAATGTAAGGTGCTCCACCTGCAAGGCCTAGTTGACCATATTTCTTTCTAGGAAATAAAGTACTACTGACACAGTTGTCATGGAAATGCAATGGTGTATACACTGATTTAGGTAGTGAGGCATTGTGGATTCAGTCATTCAAGGTATTGTGCCATCTATGTCCCTGATGGACAGGGGAAACCTGTGAATGCTTGATGCATACAAGCATATTGGAACCTTAAAATTCCTTGGGGTATTAACATGTCAGCAGTACTTTGGTAAGTTTGGTGTAAGCTTGGCTAGGCTTAAAATGGCACTTAGGCTGATAACTATTAACCAGCTATGAATCTCTGAAGCTATGATTTTCAGCTCTGAGAAATTTTTCAGGGGGGCCATCCTTATCAACAAAATAAAATGCAAGAACAGCACGCTTTTTGCATTGGTATTGTATTAAGGAAGAACTCCAACGGTTTGTTATTTATACTTGTCTCAGAACATGAACAATTAACTAGCCATCTGTTTTACCTTACTATTTCAAACTGACTTGTATTGCTTAATGCCTGTTTTCCCTTTTCATTGCAAGCACCATTCATCCATCGTCAACCCCTTTTTCCCATTTTCATTTTAGCTCAAAGATACTTTCTGTTTCAAACGTATACCAACAAGCTTACAATGGTCCTTTTTACCCTTCTGTCTGCCACATACCTCATTGTGAACAGCACACACACCCCTGTTGTCCATACCTATGCTGTCTTTAAGACTAGCCACATCCCACAATACCCTTCAGAAAATGTAACACTCCCCAAAACCAACTCTGTACCTACCTCTCCAGTCAGTCTACATCCTTCCATTTTTTCACACAATCCTAAAAGATCTCCACAGATAGAGTACTACTGCAGAACAAATTTCAACAGGTATCCAGAGGTCAGTTTTTAAACTAACCCAACTACGTTTGATCCTAGTTTGACACAACATAGTAGCTAATCCTAGCCTTATTACATCAGTTCAGCTAATTTATTCCATTTTACACTCAGTCCACATTTACTCCTAACAGGTTAAATAATTCCTTATTAATGCTAGAAGCACAAATAGCAAACTTGAACAAATAGACTCCTTCATTTTAACTAACTCCTTCAGCTTTGTAGTCATGGTCAAAAGATGGATTAAAGATGATACCCCAGACCTCATTTACCACTTCTCAGGTTTCTGTTCTTTTCAGTGCACATCCAGGTGGTAGGCTGGGGGAGACGCTTCTTGTTTATACAAATATCTAAATATTCAACTCATTAACAAAGCCATCTCATCCAATGACCATAGCTCAAATTTGTTAATAGTCAGGTTCCCTGTCAAAACAGCACATTATTTTAATGTATGTTTAGCATACCTAACACCTCAAAGACCAAATCTGTAATTTAGTCCAAGCATCACAATCATTTAAGAACTTACTCTTCTTAACAAGCTTGAGCTTAAAGCTTCTTAGTCTGCTTAGACATAACATCAACAGCTTCTTTACAGCACGTAACTTACAACAAATAATACAGAGCCAAAACAGTTATTATTACTAGTCTTCACCAGCTATTGGGAGAGCTAGGATCCTAACTGATTGCATTTCCTAGTCTATTGAATAAGTTACCACTATAGGTAAAACAAAGGGTTTACTGTCATAATCTTGAAACCACTTTCATCGAGTGATCACTTTGTCGAATGAAAATACAGAAAATAATACCATTGAAAAGGCACAACACCGAAACCAGTAATGTCGATACATCCATATTCGATGAAGTTGACATTACCCAGTGTACCTTCCCTCCCAGTCAATTCCAGCTAACATTTTGCAGGGGGGGCAAGCCCTCCGACACCCCCCCCCCACACCCCCTGCTACTTATATATTATAACTCCTGATCTCTTGCCTAGTATGTTCCTAAAGATATGATTACTCCCTTCCTACCAAGACTTCCATAGTCAGCTTAAATAAATACCGGTCATGATGCCTCCTGTAAGTGCTATACCCTTATCAATGCTTTACCTCCAGCCTTTCATTTCTTTTAAACTACACTCTTGCTCTACTAATGAGGTCTCCCCTTCCCAATCTTTATACCCTTTCCCATGTTCCTTCCACTCCTCCTTAACTTTTCCCTTCCGTTTACATTTAATCCTCCATTTACCTTGTAGTACTTGCTGTATACAGTGAATAATTATGGTTTATGCTGGCCATTAATCTACATTTGTAACTTATCTTACAGTTTAAAAGCTGATAGCTATTTTTTAGTTATAGTTATTCTTTTACTTGTATTTCAAGTTATAGCGCTAATCAGTTATTGTTGGAAAATTTCACCTTGGTAATTTTCTGTCTGTGATACTCTTCCCAGACTGAGTCTAGATGTAGGTCATTGGGCTCAGTGCTTTACCACGCCTTACAAATAAAAATAAACAAACACCCAGGCAAGCAGATAAATAAATACTCTCTCTAACAGCCTGTCATAATTTAGCTATAAAGTTTAAATAAACTACAATTCATCATCCGCACCTCTTTTAACATTTGTCCCCCAAGGTTCTGTAGGATTCCTTTCTTTATTCTCAGTTTTAATTGACCAGCTTTTCTCAGGCTTACTTTAAACCCCTGTCACCTTATATGCTCATGATATTATCATCTGCGAGTATGGACTGTGTCACTCTACAATCAAAAATCATTTGAAATCAGACATAAACTCTCTAACTGACTTGTTCATAAGAATGATTTTTAATAATGAACAGTTGAAAGCCATAATATTTGGCACCAGGGTTGCCAGACGTCCCTATTTGGGCGGGACTGTCCCGGGATCAGCAGCCTGATCCTGAGTCCCGCACTGCCGGTTGGGCAGCCTCTGCTTTGTTTTTTTATTTATTTATTGGCCCATATAGCGGCATACTGGCCAATCAAAAATCGCTAAACACGGAGCTTCTTGTGTTTAATGCGGAACTGCGATGTTTCGCATTTAACAGAAGTAGCTTTGTGTTTATTTATTTTTGATTGGCTTGGGCCAATCAAAAAAAAAAAATAAACACAGAGCTACTTTTGTTTAATGTGGAACTCTGATGTTCTGCATTAAAGACCTGGCGTGGATTTTTTTTTTTTTTTTTTTGTTAGTCTTCACTTGCTGACCTTTTTTTGTCCTTACCTGGCTGGTCGAAAATCTGGCAACCCTGTTTGGCACAAAGCAAAAGCTAAAATTGCCCAAGAAAATGTACCCAGCATAAGCCTGATTTTCCTCACTGTAACTGAAACTTGGCTTAAATCTAGCATAAATTACAACTCCCAGCTATAATGCATTTATAAAAAAACAAGACATCAAACAGGTTGTCACCTCACTCACTTCACCTGTCACACAAATTCAGGACACAACACATAAACCCAGATATGCAGAGGTATTCACTTGAAGCCAGAAATCTCCCAAGCACAAATTATCTGCACACACCTCAACATGTATAGAAATCACTGCACATAACAACAAACATATCAGTGTCTTAACAAATAAGCCCCCAAGACAAACCACCTCAAAACCTAATGTCTTTGGCATAGGACACTCAACAGTGAGACACACAGATACCCCCCTCGTCAGGCTGGACAAGAAGGTAATGGTCAGCTGCCTATCAGGTACCAGGATCTATCAGATCACGCTTGCACTCATGTCACTCAACAACAAGTACTATTATGATCCTGTCATAGTCCATGTTGGGGACAATGACTTCAGACATACCTCCCTAGACTATATGAAGAGAGACATGACTGAACTCTCAGATTATGTGTTCCAGGCAGGTATGACCCTATCCCAGCATTCTATCTTCACCTAGGATGATGCCACAATATAAACAAAAAATGATCAACTTCAAAAATTAGCATTGCTTCTGGTGTCACTCCAGGGGTATCCAGTATTTGTCAGCCTGGGAAGACATGGTCGACAGGCCACATTGCTTTGCCAGAGATGATCTGCACCTGTCTCCTCTAGGCTTTTGGATACTGACTAAAGTGCTTGCCTCCCTCATAGTGTCTTTTTTAGGCAATATCAAAATGGCAAAATTTCAAACATAGCAAAATCCACTTGAGACAAACCCAAGATTCTGCTGCTTAATGCTAGGAGTCTAAACATGAAACTGCACTCCTGAAAGCGCTCCTAACTTTGGAAGATGCTGATGTCTGTGCGATCACTGAAACATGGTTCAAGGGCATGAAGAGCACCCAAGCTGTGCAAGGCTACAATGCCTTCCACATATTCAGACCTCAGAATGAGTGTGAAAGAACCAAATGTGGAGGCATATCCATCTTCATTAAAGCCAAGTACACCTCAAGATTAGACAAACAGTACCACTCTCTTGAACTACTCCATGCCCAGTTAACTATAAGCAAAACACCCTACCACATCATTGCAGGCTATAGGTCCCCCTTCCTGAACCAAGAAAAACACAATACCTACCTGAACTTACTGGGGTCACTTGCCATACAGACCAGTGCCTTAGTCATAGGAGATTTCAATTATCCCTCCATCGACTGGGTAACATAAACAAGCTCAAGCATGCTCACCCAGAGGTTCCTGGACTTGGTCAATGCAAATGCTCTGGAACAGATAGTCTGCAGCCCCACAGAGAGCTCTAATGTCATTGACAAGGTACTGACCAACATGGGTGGTCACTGCACTGCCCCCTGTATGATGCCCTCTCCCTGGTAAGGTTGGACCATAAGTTAGTCTCATTTGAAGTAACTATTGGACCTCTCCCCCCAAAGGAGCAAAAAAACTAAGGAACTTCTCCAAAGCAAACTACAGTCAACTGATGGTATAAAAACTTTTATATCCCCCCTGCAATCACAAGCAGTAATGATTCCTATGCAGAGATGTACACAAATTCCCTGTATAATCATCTTAGCAACTGTATAGACTCTGCTGTACCTGACCGGATTAAAACCAGGCCCTCCTGAAAAAAATAAGCCACCTTGGTGGACATCTAGTTTAAACAGATTGTATAACAAAAGGAAGAAACTGATGTCCAAGAACAAGAGGAAACTGCCTCTGCAGAGGAAAAATTCCCTCCACAAATCAGAATTCTTGTAAAAGTCCCCTAAAGCTAATTATGAAGCTAAAATAACATCCCTAGCCAAGGACAATTATAACGCATTCTTTACCTATGGCTGAAATTTAAAAGGGAGTACCCAGCTATATGCCAAATTGGTAGTAGACGGTATCATTCACACTGTACCAGAGGATATTTCCAACCTGCTAGCTGACAGATTTGGCACAGACTTCACCCCCCTATCCCCACCGGCCATATCCCAAAGCATACCTAACACCAGCTCTCTATCTAGTATCTCTAGAGATCAAGTCATATCTGCACTGTCCATAGCCAAAAACACATCTTCAATCCCAGGTTGCTTACTAAGCAATATAAAACAGGACCTAGCTGACCCACTTGCCATTCCCTTTAACCATAGCCTGCGAACTGGTTTGTACCAGCAGAATGGGAACAGCAACACTAATCTCCTTGCATAAAGGGGGGGCCATCAACTGACCCTGGGAACTATAGACCCATAAGTCTAACCAGATCATCTGCAAGGTGATGAAAAGGATTATCATGGGCCTTATCAACAAGGACATAGGTGACCTTCAATCTCTAGACCCAACCCAGTTTGGCTTTGTTAAGATTAGATCCTCCTTATTGAACCTGGTAGACTTCTTTGAGAAAGTCACCAAAGCCCTGGATGAAGGTAAGACAGTGCATACCATCTATCTGGACCTAGCTAAAGCCTTTGACACAATCCCCTACTTGGGTTTCATTGAAAAATTCTACCAGATAGGTGTTAACCCTTACATCACTAGATGGGTAGCTAATTGGCTCACCAAGAGAATACATACTGTCAAAGTTGGTGACTCCACCTCTACCAGTAGACCCATCACCAGTAGCATACCACAAGAATCTGTACTGATCACTTTACTGTTTGGAATCTATTTCTAGGAAGTCCAGTAAAGTAGACAGCCTTTAACTTACTATGTCTGCTGATAATTGTAAACTGGGTGCAATCATTGAGTCCCCCAGTGATGTTAACATATTACAGGAGGGGCTAACACAAACAAATGACTAGTGCCAAAGTCTCGGTCTAAAACTAAACACAAAAAATTGCACTATTATTCCATTTGGCAAAGCAGAATTCCCGACTAATTACAATACTGACAGTTCCTTCTCAGTTCAAACTCAGTGGTGTGAGATCTGGGAACACAGGTTGACAGCAATCTGAACTTTGACTACCAGGTTTCCACAGTGGTAAGGAAAGCCTTCTACATGGTGCATCTCATATGTAAAGGCATCACATCCAGGTCTAAGGATGTTATAACCCCACTTTGCTTGACCCAAATCAGACTATTAATAGAGTACAGTGCTCCCTTCTGTGTGTATCTCAACAGATACCTGCAGCAATTGGGGAGACCACAGAAGTTTCTCACTAAGAAGATACAGGGCCTCCAAACCATGACCTACATGGGTAGACTGAAAGGTCTGTCATTGTACTCTGTTTCATATAAGCTACTGAGAGGCGATTTGTGCCTGGCCTACAAGGCCGTCTCTGATCCCGACCTGATGGAAATGCTGCACATCTGCAAATCAAATGGCTCTAGAGTCACTCACTCTAGGGATCTCAGCCTTGCCAGTGACATGCTGGACAGATAGGTATGTTTCCCAGAGATTTCTGCTGCTCCAGAATAAACTTCCAATTCATGTGAAGCAGAGCTCCTCAATGACCCTATTGAAGTGCAACCTGGGCAAGTGGATGGGTGACCGCAAATTTACCCTGGAGGTTTCACCCATGTCCCTCATGGACTGGGATAGTCGGTACTGATCTGTAAAGTACGTCCATAACAGTTGGGGCAACCCTGGGATTAACATGGCTAGGCTTGTAAAGGCTCTAGGGCTGCTAGCCTAGTAACATCCTTTGAACCTTTGAACCTATAATATCATCAATAATAACTGTATAAAGTGGAAGGGTGGGTATATTGCTTTAATATTTCCACATTGCCCCTTACAACAAACCAGTACCAAAATTCATTTCAGCAGAGCTTCTCATAAGTTTCCTGAAATTAATCAATTATACACAAATATGTATTACTGTTCTTTGCATCCCTCCTAGTGACAATACAGCTATAGGTTCATAGGTTTATAGGTGTATACAAACCTAGCCCATAGAATTGCCCTGGCTTCATGCCACTCGACGTTAGTTCCCAGTGCTTTGATCGAGTAGAGCCACTGGAGAGATCCCCGGGGTGAACTTTCTATTTCCCATCCACTCATCAAGATGACGAGGGCCAGTGAGGTACTCTGCTTGACATGTATGGGAAGTTTGTTCCATAGCATGGGCATCCTCTAGGTTATGAATCTGTCCCTCCAGCATGTTCTGTTGATTGTGGTTGAGGTCTCTGGAGTGTGTGGTGTGGAGGGACTGAGATTTCTTTAGATGTAGCATTTCTAACAGAGCTGGGTCAGACATGGCTTTGTAAGTCAAGCAGAGATCACCTCTTAGAAGACAATATGAGACAGAGAAAAGCTGAAGTTTTTTGAGTCTGTCCATGTAGGACATGTATTTAAGGCCTAGGATCCTCTTTGTGAGGTACATTTGTGGCCTGTCCAGCTGTTGCAAGTGTCTAGTGAGGTACATGCTGCATGGGGCTTTATACACGGTGATTGGTCTAATGAGGGAAGAGTAGAGAGAGACAATAACCTCTTTCTTCCTGGATACAAAACCCTTGGTAATGAGATGTGCCACATAGAAGGACTTTCTGACCACAGTGGTAATGTGGTGGTCGAAGGAGAGGTTACCATCAACCTGTGTCCCCAGATCTCTTATAACACCTTCAGTGTTCAGTGGACTACCACCGATGTGGTAATTTGTGGGAAGTGAGTTTTTCCCAAAGGGGATGATGACGCATTTTTTGGCATTGAGCTTAAGACCATGGCTTTGACACCAGACATTAGTCTCAGTGAGGCCTTTCTGAAGAATATGTGCATCACTTGGGGAGTTAATAATGGCTCCCAGCTTGCAGTCATCTGTGAACTTGGTCAGCCAGAATCTCCCTGTGGTGGCCTGGACTTCTGAGAAGTAGATGCCAAACAGGAGAGGACCCAGGACCAATCCTTGTGGGATTGCACTCATGACTGGTTGGCATTGTGACTTAGATTCTGCTACTTTCACACTGTGGGATCTATCTGTGAACCAATTTGCAACCCATCTAGTGATAAAGGGGTTGATGCCTAGTTTGGTGAGTCTATCTATAATTCCTGAGTGGGGAATGGTATCAGAGGCTTTGGCTAGATCGAGATAGGCTGTATGAAACACCTTGCCCTCATCCACAACTCTGGTGACTGACTCAAAGAAGTCCATCAGGTTGAGCAGGCATGATCTGCCCTTCACAAAACCAAACTGCATTGGGTCCAGTGTTTGGAGATTTCCTATATCCTTATTAATTAGGTCCATAATGATGCTGTCCATAGCCTTACATATCACACTCGTCAGGCTGATGGGGTGATAGTTCCCAGGGTCTGTAGTTGCTCCCCCGTAATGGAGAGGGATGACTGTAGCAGTGCGCCATTGCGGAAGGGACATAGCCTGAGGTGAGGGTGTGATTGAACAGGGCACACAGGTGTGGTGCCAGTTCACTTTGGAGTTCATATAAAATACATCCAGCGATATTGTTGGGTCAGCAGTTTTAACCTGTGCTGCAGTAATGCTGGGTGCCTGGCATTCCTCCACTATTGTGATTGGTCCTTTGGGGGGGGGGGGGATTGGCACTGAATCTGCCAGCCAGTATGTTGGCAATATCTGTTGGCTCAGTATAGGAGGTACCATTGTGCAGTAACTCAGAGCAAATCTGGGTATTGCCATGGAGATTCTTGATATAGCTATAGAAGGCCTTGTGGTTGTCTTTAGTATCTGCTGCAATTTTGCCTTCATAGCTGGCTTTAGAGGATTTTATGAGGGATCTCAACTTTTTGTTGAGGCTAGTGAGGGAGATTTTCCAGTCTTGGGACCTCACCTTTTTCTGCAACAGTATTTTTCCTTCTGTTGTAGTGTGTGTTAATGGCAGGGGACCACCAGATTGGCTTCCTATTTTTGGAGGAGAGCATCTTGGTACTGTTGGGTATGGATAGTTCCATGCATTTATGTACGTGTCTGTACAGTGTATTGGTGTATGATTCGGCAGTCATACAACTATTCCCCATTTGCATAGGTGCCGTGAAGTTAGCCACCTCTGTTTTTAGGAGCCCAAGATTAGCTTTGGTGAAGTTTTTCATGGTGGTTACTTTTGTGGGGGTTGTGGGTGGGATGTAGATTTCTATGGTGATTAGTTTGTGGTTGGATCTAACCAGGGAGGAATTAGCTATTAGTGTAGAGCAGTGATTCTCCATGGTAATGACCAGGCCAAGGATGTTGCTCCCTCTAGAGAGGGTAGGAATAAGCTGGTCCAGGGCATTGGAATTAATGAATTCCAGGAAATGTTGGGCAAGTGTATTGGTGCTTGAATAGTTTTCCCAGTTAATGGAGGGATAGTTAAAGTCACCCAGTATGAGGGTGTTGGGTTGGACCCTAATACTTTCCAGGGTGCTTAGTAATGTGGTGTGAGAGTCTTGGGACATGGCTGGGGACCTATAGTAGGCTACAACCTGAATCGCTGTCTTGCCCAATGTTAGTTGTATCTGAAGGATCTCTGATGCATTTTGCTGTGCTACTAGTCTGGAGGTGTGCATATTATTAATGAATATGGAGACACCACCGCCTTTGGAGCTTCGGTCCAAGTTCTGGGGCCTAAAAGTGTGTAAGGAGTTATAGCCTGGTAGCGCAGGGGTGCTTTCTGTTGCTTTAAACCAGGTCTCCGTTATAGCACAGATGTCGAAGTTCTCCATTTTGAAGAGGTCTTCAATCAAGTGCATCTTGAGATTTAGACTCCTAGCATTAAGCAGCATGACCCTCAGATTACATTTGTTTATAGCTGTTACGGTGGTACTTTGGTCTTTAGAACACATCCTAAAAAAGGCACTGTAGGGGTGGCAAGAGCCTTCGCCAGTATCCAAAATCCAGGGGTGACAGATGCAGGCCATCTCTGGCAAAGCATCGAAGTCTGTCAGTCATGTCCTCCCAAGCAGACAGATACTGGATCCCCTTAGAATGACACCAGAAACTTTGCCAATTATTAAAGTCAGTCATTTTCTGCTTGTACTGTGGTATCATTGTGAGTGACAGTAGGATGCTGCTAAGTGCTAGAGTCATACCTGTCTGGGCTACATAATCCAAGAGCTCTTCCATGTCTCTTCTCATGTAGTCCATGGAGGTATGTCTCAGTATCATTCACACCCACAGGGACAATGACAGAGTCATACTTGTACTTGTTGTGGAGTGACCCAAGTGCGTGTGTTATGTGTCGGATCCTGGCACCTGACAGCTGACTGTTACCTTCTCTTTATTGAGCCTAGTGAGTGGGACATCAGTGTGCCTCACTATCGAATCTCCTATGATTAGTGTATTGGGCATGCTGTTTTGCCTTAGTGGCTTAGGTTGAGGGGCACACTGTGTAGGTGAGCTCTGTGTCTTTGGATTAGTGCTGTGTTGTGGTGGTCGAGTGCATCTCTGCCTTGGAGGTATCTGCTGTTTGGGTAGATTTCTATTGAGAGCCTCTGTGAAGGTGGGTGTGTGGTTTGTGTTATGTGAGGGCTGTGGTGGATGTTCTGGAGGGCTGTGTGTTGTATGTGGTATGGTACAAGTGTTGACCATCTCCTCTTGACCAGCTATTCCGGTCTTGGCTGGAGAGTGCATGACTTCTAATTTGGTTATATAGATGCATCCCTCACAAGTCTGAGTGTTGGGAGATAAGAGGAGAGGGTTGTCTGTGTACATGAGGCAGTTGCTACACTGCCTCAAAATGCCCAAGTTCACCAAGTTAATAAGAGAAAGTACAGGGAACTGACCTTTAGACATACCTAGATGCATGGGCATTATTAATAAGTACCGGAGTTGTTTCCTTATAGGACGTTTACTTCTGGTAGCACTTAAATGTGCTACAATAATTGCTACAAGAAGCCTGACAAAGTGCTAACCAAATATGCTAGATAAACTGCTAGAGAGAAGAGAACAAGGAATATCTAAGGGAAAGTTTGAAGAGTAGACTTTCTGGCACCAGTAATAGTTTACCCTAGCTTAGCGGTGCTGTCAATAAAGCTAGAGATAATGGCAAACTAGTCTTCCCCTTATTTCTAGACTTGTCTGAAGGCTTTGACACAGTTTGTCACAGCAAACTTCTACTTCAGATGTCCTCATTAAATCTCTCTCAGTCCATCCCTCTATGATTTAAAAGCTTTCTATATAGCAGGTGTCAGTCAGTAAAATGGTACCCCATCCTCTCTTCATTCCTCCCAGCACCACTGGTCTACCACAAGGCTGTATCCTTGGTCCCCTCCAATTTAACATTCTCACAGCACCGTCCACGTATCCACACAACAGACCTCCATAATACAGTAGGCAGATGACTCCACACTCATTTGCTCTTATATAGCACACCTCCGTAAAAGTATTCAGGAAGCTTTAACAGCAACTGAAACATGACTTTGTAACTCACAAGTCATGCTCAGCCCTTAAAAAACAAACTACTACTTTTTTCCCCAAATCCATCTCCCATGAAAAAACAAAATTTAAAGTCCTCTCTTGATAATACAACCATTGAAGTTACTTCTAATAGCAAATAATCTTAAATTCAATCTGTATATACAAAATTGTGTATGAAAAACTTATCAAAAAACTATGGATGCTGTATAGAGCCAAAAACCTTCTCACAGACACAAATAACACTACACTTGCCACTACTTATGTCTTCCCCACACTTCTTTTGATGCTCCCATTCTTACTAATCTTCAGACATGATAAAAATCAAAACTTGAACAATGCTATAACAAGGTTGCTAAATTTGCAGCAAATAACCTACTCAGAACCCACCACTGTATAGGATTAAAAAGCCTAAAATTGGTTAGAACTACCCCATCAATTAAGATATACACAGCTTCTTGCTACCTCGAAAATTATTCAGAATCCATCTGCTCGTCCAGCACTAAATAACATTCTACACAACTGTGTTTCTAGTCTGTCATTATGATCCAGTGACCACAAACTGCTGTTTGTCCACAAACCTATGAAATCTGCTGGGCATTGTCTGAACTCATACCATGTTAAGGCTGGGAACTCCTTCTTTTTATCCATCAGGTCAGAGCCCCCCCTCCCACCCTTCAAAACCATTCTGAGACTTCCTACCCAAAAGCTGGCTCTGTTCTTTCTCAACACCAGGATAAACTACCTCCCCATACCTACATCTTCTTACTCTTCCTCCTTCACTCACTTCTTTACTTGTATCAATTTCTCTACCCTGGCTTTTTCATACCCCATGCTTGTTTCTCTCACTTCATATTGCAGTTCCTGTTTGCATTATACTAACTTACCTTTAATTTTTCATTAAAGTGGCTAACATTTCTGTACCTGTCAAATCATTGTCATATAACCTGTATCTATTGTTAACCAAAGTTTTCCTGTTATATCTAATTTGGTGTAATTATTTACAGTGTAGTTGTGTTTTTTTAAATACTGTAAAATTATTATTCTTAAAATGTTTTGAGTACTTTCAAGCTTTTCTCCTAGGCATCCACTGAAAATGGGCTCCTACCCAATTAGACTTTCCTGGTAATTAAAAGTCAATAAATAAATAAGTAAATAAATAAATACATGCCCCCACACTGGGAAATCATAAATAATCACAGTAACCCTGCAGAACAAACTCAAACATTCTATTACTTTGGCATATGGCTCAACCCCTAACTTAATTTTAAACACCATTTGCCCACAGAAAAGAGCCAAATCAGCACATTTCTCCTCTGGCTTACAAATAACTAATTTTTTTATCTTCAGAAAATAGAACAGCAATTGGTAAAGTTGTGTTTCTTGCCGAATTAGAATACAACCTACCCAAAGTCGCCACAGCTGCAGAGGAAAAGCTTGCCTGTTTGCAGTCATCCTCAAATCAGATCTCTATTTTTATTTTATTTTCCTTTATAAGAGAATATCATTGCCTCATCATATCCAATACAGAATGGTTACCTGCTAATCAAAGAGGGACACTGTTACTTTGTTTCCTGTTATTTGAGTTTATAAATTTAGAAATATACCTCTCAACTGCCCAGATTTTTGCAGAATGTCCAGATTTTTGCCTCATATTTTTGGTCTGTTCCTCATAAAATGTGCGTTCTTCTGGCAAATCACTGGGATGATCTGGGGATTGAAGTCATCAAATAATAACATGCATTTGAGTTTCAGACTTCAAATTGTTCAGAACTTGTATGTTAACACAAACCCTGTTACTCTAGCAACTGTCTAAGTTTATAAGAGCAATATTTAAAATCTGTCCCTACTTATGGGCCTTTGTCCCCCATTTTGTCTGGCTTTGTCCAGATTTCTTGCACTAACAGGTTGAGAGGTATGAGAAACATCCATTTCTGTCAGGCTGTCTGATAGTCAGGTCTGGTCAGTTCTGCAGACTCTACATTCCTATAAACCCTGCATAATAGCCTTCACAGTACAAGCCACAGCTTTTCAGAGTGGGTTCTCAACTTTTGGAATACTACCATCCATCTCTAAAACCACTTCCTGATATTCCAGTTTAACATAAAACTGAAGAACTACCTTGATGTTAAAGCTAAATATTCCTGCTGTCACAGTTGTACAATTTCTTTACTTCTTTCACTACTGCTCATTGACAGTCATTCTTTGTACAGATACACAGAGGCTTCTCCTTTTATTAAAATGATACTCCTAATGAATTTACTGCATCATAACTGTGTATATTGTAAATACTGAGTTTTACATTTATTTGTGTAAGATCTGTGAGATTTTTTGTCCTGATGATTATTAAAATGTTTTCTATGTACATAAATTTGTATATATTTTTATTTAAAGTGTAATTATTTTTAAAACAAAACCAAACAACACTCCAAAGGATAAATGCTTTGTTGAATGAAAAGAAGCTTAAATAAAATAATCCAACAGTCTAAACAACGAAGCAAACACATAGAAGGACCATCAAAGTAAACTTCAAGCACATTTATTAAAACAAACCCAGTGCACAAGAACAGGTAAGCGCTTTCACAGTTAGCTTCATCAGGCCAAAATATTGCATACCACATAACCAAGTTTAAATACAGCAACCTGGCCAATCAAACTGCATAATGAAAGTCACATGATAAAAAAAAAATCACATGATAAAAAAAAAATCACATGATAAAAAGCATTGGGTTGTACCTTAAACACATATGGAGTAGAATATAAAACATGAGTTTATGTACCAGTCAACTTGGGGCTGGTTTCTCCTCCCTTTTCCAGATCCCCACTGAGTGCAATATAAGACATGTTTATAACTAACTTTCACCATGAAAGCAAATATGAAAATAAAAAGCATTTTATGACAGAAAACTAAATATATATATATATATATATATATATATATATATATATATATAGGTATATGTATATATGATCATAAAACCATCAGTTAAAAAGTCATTACACTTTTAAATGCCTAGATTTCAATACAGGTTTAAGGGGGGCTTTTTCATTTAAGCCTTTCCCCTTATCTGCCCTAAGCTGAATGATCCATTTCCATTCTTTACTCTCAGTACAGTTCCTGATATCACCTTCTCTTATACTGGGAAAGGTATGGTCAATGACCAAAAGATGAAAGGTATGACTAAACCCCTTCTTGCATAACATGCTTAGATAGGGCATTGTTGCTAGAACCTATTCTTATGTTGTATAGATGTTCCCTAATCCTGTCTTTGAATATCCTATCAGTTTTACCCACGTAATAGGAGGCACACACTACACAATAAGCAAGGTAAACTACATGCTGGGTAAGGCAGTTAGCAGACACCTTAAACACACAATTACAATCCATATCCAGGTGAGTAAAGAAACCACTATTATCAATGTCATTGCAATAATTACACATACCACATGGCCTAGTGCAAAAATACTTATTAACCATTGGCATAAGAGTATCCATCAGTCTGCACAGGATTCTTTTCAAATTAATTTTATTTTTAAACAAACGTAGGTGTGTCTCCTATAATCCCTCTAATAACTGAATCTGTAGTGAGCATGTCCTAGTGTTTCCTGACTATGTCCATGATGGAATTAATGCCAGTGGTATAGTACAAGGGTACCCTTACTTTATTAACAAGCTCATTGGCCTTACTATCATCTGCAGTCCCACCTCTGTTAGAAAAATATGGATAGGCCCTACTTATTCGCTGATCAGGTATCTCATTCAAAATGGTGTGAAGTTCCCTTGGGTGGTATCCCCCTGGCTAAAAGCCTAGCTTTCAAGTTAACTAACTCAGAGTGAAAGCCATCATCAGAGGCATTCAATCTAGATACCCTCATACCTTGTACTTTTACCACATTCTTGAAGATAAATTGAGGGTGCATGCTACATCTATGAAGTAAAGTATTTCTGCAGTATGGTTTCTTATGGACACCAGTATTGACCATCCCATTATCCAGCAAATCATCCACAAAGCGACCCCTTTCTATTGTCGCTTTGTGGATGATTTGTTTTTTTATTTGGACAGGGAGTAAGGATCAGTTGGTAACCTTCTATGAACAAATTAATAGGGCCATAAACTATTTAAAATTTACCATGTCCTTTTCTCCCATGTTGATAGCCTATCTTGATGTATTTGTACAAAGGCTACACCACCTCTCCGAGCATGAATGTTAGCCTTTCTTGTCTCCAAAAATGAGATTACACTGCCCAATACTCCCCAAGTGCACAATAGTCCCTCCAGCCCTCCAGATGAGGCATGTGAGCCATGCCTTTTCATTCTTTCTCCTCTCACATCGCTGTTGCTGTGCCATGGCCACAAATTGAACCTTGATTGCTTGGGCCACATTAAGAGTTTCATCTCTCTGCACCACAGAACTAGGATGTAGCTACCATAAATTAATAGAATGGCTGTCTCATTTTAAGAGTATACAGTAACTGTGACCCTGATGCCCCAGATTGGTCTGCCTGTTGGCAGAATGTTACCATAAAAGCAGAAAAGGATATTAGCATTAAAAAAGATATTATTAATCCCCCTCACCCAGGAAAACAGAGAGAGAGAGTGTGAGTGTGTGAGTGTGTGCGTGTGTGTGTGTGTGTGGGTGTCTGTCTGTGAATTTGTCTGTCTCTGTAAGTGTTGAGCATTTTTAGCCAAGGTACAGTTATTCTTGGTACAACTGGTAAGGACAGCACCAAAAGTACTGTGCTGAGATTGAAGTGGATATATTCCTGGTAAACCAGTTTCAAAATTCTGCTTTTTAGCTGTGTAGTTTAGAGCTTATTTGCTTATGGCTGCTGTTGGTGTCAGCCTAAGGCAGTAGAATTAATTTGCCATATACTTGAGTCCAAGCAACTTACATATATATTCTTGCCAGTGGTATGGTTTCTAAGGCTGTTTCTGATATGTAGATTACTTATTCTGCATACACTTTTCTCAGCTCATGTCCCTATTGTCCATAAAGTCTTTAAATCTGTGGCAGGCATTTTCTAGTTATGCCTTCTAATCCCAACAGCCATAAACAAACAGTTTTGTGTAGTACTACCTCTCTTGGAATGTCATTTCAAGCATTCAAATCTGATTCCTCACTTTACTATTCTCTCTCCCTTTTTTCTAGCTTGTGATTGTTCTACAGGATGCCATTTTATCTCTCCCCTTCATTTTATTTCACTAATTCCTGCCAAAATTGGATATCTTCTGTCTTACCTTTCATCTCCTTTATTGGGCATACGCAGGCATTTAGCTTATTTGAACTTCTTTGTTTAGCTCTTCTGAGGTACAGTGGACATCATGTTGGTAAAATTTCATGCCTTTCTAGCCAGGTGCTTCCTGAGATGATTGCAAAATTAAGCAGTGGTTTCTGGGTGCTCTAGCTGATGACTTGTATAGGGACACTTCTTCTTCACTTCTTTTTAGCTGTGTCTTTTTCCATGCAGCTCAGAATTCCTTTATTTTAATGCCTGTCATTCCTACATTTCCTGACCATCTTTAAAGTGTAGCGTGAGTGTATTTGAATGTTTTTTTTATATTCTGATATTGCCAGTGTGATACAAAGGAGTGTGTAGACTCTACTTTCTGTAGCTTTGATGTATTATACTGCAGTTATCGTTTATTGTTTTCATTAAAATTCAAAGAGTCAGTGCAGCTGACTTACTTCTGTGTTGTCATTTTACATTCCTAACCATTGCCAGTTGAGGCCTGCTCTACAGCTTTTTATGCTGTTCAGAAAAATTAATAAATAAGTAAGTAATAAGTAAAGTAACATAAATGCATACATAAATAAATAAATGGATAGGTAGTGTTGCACAAATAAAGAAATAAATAAAAGTCAAGCAAAATGATGGTGGAGCTGAAGGTACAATGGTGAGTCATGTAGGTATAAATGTAATCAAATAAGATGGCAGCTTTCTTCTCTTAGGGAGTAATTATAGATCATAGTGTCTTACCCCAAAAATAGGGGCAAAACCAAAAAAACAAGAAGAAATGCTTTAATCAGGGACACTTTCTAAATACTGCTGCTGTTAACTTAGAAAGTTGATATAGTAAAAGGATATGAATTAATGTGCAATTTCTGAAGTGAAGGGTATGTAACTGTAGTCTTCATCAAAATGTATTACATGCTGTCCACCTTCTTTTCTCACAAAAATCATCTATTTTAGATTACTTTTAGAAAGGGCAGAGCAAAAATGTGTACCAAAATCTGAGATGTCATTGGATATCCGGGACAGCTGAGAGGTATGCAACACAAGTTCTTTTTTTTTTTTGGTCTGTGCTTCCTATAAAGTTCTGGTCTGACTCTTATTATTTTTCCCATAAATCTCTGCATACTTACATGTCTCAGATGAAACTAACTAAAACTAAGCTTAAGTTAGTTGTTTCAGCATTGACTGCATTGCATAGCTTGTCTCTTTAAATGGAAATAACAGCCGGGTTATAATAGGAGTATATTGCTGTATGACATTTTGTGGAAGGTGTTTATTGTTGACATACAATTTATGTAGTGTATCAACATTATCTCATGCTTATGCATAGTATGACAGTCGAATCAGAAAGTACATTGTTGTGTACCATGCAGTTCAAGAAGTATGGAATTAATATTTCATGTATGTATTACCTCTTGTTCTAATTTGCTTTGACTTTTTGTGGACTTTTTCTTCTTCAGTCCAATCTAAAAATAGGCTGTGTCCAATATGCCAGCCCAGTTAACAAACAAGCTTGCAAACCATGCACATACATCCTACAGAAAGGCCTCACTGAAATGGACAACTGGTGCCGGAGTCATGTCCTTAAACTAAATGCCAAAAAATGTATAGTCATCCCCTTTGGGAAAAACAAAGTACCCACAATTATCACATAGACAGTAACCCACTGAGTACGGAAAAGTAATCAGAGACCTGGGGACCCAAGTCGATAGTGACCTCTCATTTGACACCCACGTTGCCAAAGTGGTTAGAAAGACTTTCTACCTTGCCCACCTTATCATGAAGGGATTCACATCCAGATCAAAGGAGGTCATTGTACCCCTATACTCCTCCCTTATCAGGCCCATGATTGAGTACAATGCCCCATTTGGTATGTACCTCACCCGGCACTTGCAACAACTGGAGAGACCCCAAAAGTACCTCACCAAGAGGATCAAGGGTCTCCAACATATGTCATATGCTGCCAGACTAAAGAAACTCCAGCTCTATTCAGTAGCATACCGCCTACTCAGAGGTGATCTGTGTCTGACGTACAAGGCCATGTCCAATCAGGAATTGATGGACATGCTCCACCTCAAAAAATTCAAATCCATCAGAACCACGAGAGCTAAAGATTTAAACCTCAGCACAAATATGAATAGGACATGCTGGAGGGACAGATTCATAACTCAGAGGCTTCCCATACTCTGGAACAGAATCCCAGTTCATGTTAGGCAGAGCCTCTCACTGACTCTCTTCAAGAGAAATCTTGACGAGTGGATGGGAGATCGTAGGTTTACCCCGAGGGTCATCTCTATGTCACTACTAGACAGAGGCACAGTAAACTAATTCTATTATGTAAGGGGGTCTTCACTGTGTCACTACTAGTCAGAGGCACAGTATTCTAAATCTATTCTGTACACTTTTGTACCATTATATGGGGTGGCGAAAGCCACATCATCACTATGGCTAGGCTTATAAATGCCCCAGGGCAGATAGCCTAGTACCAAACTATGAAACTATAAGAAGATACCCGCGATTGTGGTGCTGCGGTAGCATTGTCGCCTCACAGTAAGACGCTGTTCATTTTGATTCTCAGCTAGAGCGTCTTCTGCGTGGAGACATGCGTGAATGGGCGTACCTTCGTTGAAGGTTGTGCGTCAGGCCTGGCAAGCCGATATGTAAAAGTCAACTGCCAATCATTAGCGGACCGGAGTTCCACTGTGGCAACCCCTAACCGGGAAAAGCCGAAAGACACAAACAAATGCTATTTCACTATCACCCTGAAGCTAGCATTTACTCATTGAGACTGGGGTTCCGGTACCTTGAGGGATTTTGCTGTCAGGGGTAGAGACAGTATTGTTTGATCTTCAGCATCTCTGTGCAGAAATGCTTATTTCATCCTCTGATATTTTTACATGTTTACACCCATAAGAATGAAGCCTGAAAAATTCCTGTTGCCAGCAGGTTAACAGAAGACTTTCTGCAGTGAGAGGGCAGTGGCCATCATAATGTGCCCCAGAGATAGTAGAACAGATGCTGGATGGACTATGCATTATGGATTGGAGGTGGAATACCAATGACCCAGGGAAGAAAGAGGAGATAACCAGATGGTCCTCTTCATGCATTGTTTCTGTTCTGTTTCTGGACACTGAATAGAACTGTTACTTAAAAGTGCCACACATTGTGCCCCCTAGCCCATTCAAGTTATCTTACCTATGCATCACAAACTTTAGAATCCTTCTCCTCTTAACAGATTTTATGCATTTCACTTTTATACTGGGGAGTCACAGCTTATCTATTTACCTTGCACCAGTGAAGAATAGTGTAGCAAACTGCAGTCTGATACTAATTATATTTGCAGCTCAGGCTAATAAGTTCCTTTGCTTTACTTGACAGCCTGTCTGCACCTGTGCCTGTACACGGATATCTGCTGCTGTTTGCAGAAAGTACTAGAGTAATCAGGGCCGGTGCTAGCATTTTGGCAGCCCCCAGCAAGTTTCAAGTTAGGGGCCCTACCCAGGAGAATATAAAAAGTGTGACCACATTACCATCATGTTCTCATCCCCCCTTCCATTTCAAGCTCATGCAGGACCATTTAGCAATTACTGTGTAGTGTCACTACATTCAGACCATTAAAAAGACTTGACATGTCAAGGTACATACTGACTGGCATTTAGTACCAATGTTACGTTATGGCAAGGCCCGGTACCACAGCAAGGTAGCCACTCACAATGATGCGCGTACACACACACACACACACACACACACACACACACACACACACACACACACACACACACACACACACACACACACTGACTGGGGTGGCGCAGTGGTGCAGCGGTTAACACTGTCAGTACGTTCTGCAGAACTCTCATAATCTCCTCAAAGTGTCTCAGCAAAATTCTAGAGGAGATGCAAACAAAATAAAAAAAAATAAAAAACAAGACAAGGACGTAACATTAGGGGTTTAAAACACTGTAGTTATGAACTAATAAAGATGATAGAATAACATGCATTGTGTGAATTCACATTTTTGATGTGATCAGCTTCGATAGTAGAGCAAGGTTTGGACTGGCACGCATTGACATCAGTACATTTTGCAGAATTGTCACAGCCCCCCCCCCCCCCCCCCCACCGTGTCTCAGCAGAATAAATCTGGATGAAGTGAAAGCAAAATAAAAACACAAAGGCATAACATTAAAAAAACAATGTGCTTATTAGCAAATAAAGATGCTGGAATAACAGATTTTGCAGTAAAATGCATTGCGTAACCCCACATGTTTTAATGAAAATAGACAAATACCAGGCAAACATCTGAATATTGTAAAACATTCTCACAGACTGTAACTCCCCGTACCACCCTGTCAGTACAATAACTCTAGACAAAGCAGAAAAATGATCATACAACAAAGGCGTAGCATCTGGGATAGTTGTAAACGTTGCTGGTATTCACAGTACTAGTATAATGGGGTTTGCATTAGTATACATTAAAACAACAGCTGTACATTCATAGGTTCATAGGTAGGTACTAGGCTATCTACCCGAGGGCATTTATAAGCCTAGCCAGAGTGTGTCAGCTTTCGCCGCCCCATTGATTAATTAACTGAGCCTGCAACATTCTCACAGCCACTAACTCCCCTCCCAACCTCCCAGCACAATAATCTCAGACAGAGCAAAAAATTATCGTAGAACAAAGGTGTAGCATCAGGCATAGTTGTAAACATTGCCGGTAAACACAGAACATACTAGTAGAACAGGGTTTGCATTTGTATACATTAAAACATCTTTATGTTCTGCAGCATTCTCACAGCCACTATCCTCCCACTACCAATATTTCAGCACAACTGGAAACAAAACAAAAATGCAATAATGAATATTCTTACGCAAGAATAGATAAAAAACTATATCAAATCTGGACATTAATTACAGACAAGCCTTCCTTCCTCAGTCTCCTAGCAGAAGAATTCTGCTACAATTCTGTTACAACCAGAGCCACCCCCCTCCCTCAAATCATCTTAGTATAAGATCTCTGCAGAAAAAAAAGTTACACAGTCCTCTCCCTAGGTCCCCCCAAGCAAAAAATAAAGTTAAAAGTAAACCCAGCCACTTACCTTTTCTGCAGTTGATAGAAGGCTGCTACTAATCCTCTGCTTGCTTCTCCTACACACAGACCAGACCTGTTAAGCCATTTTAAATTGCCCTCAAAAGGACAGTTTTTCAGATCTTTTAGAAATTTCCCTTACAAGGACAGTTAATATACAACTGCTTTGCTGGTCCCATGGTCATTCCAGGAAAACTTGCATCCTTCATCCATCCTCACGCCGTACCTCTCAACCTCTTAGCATGAAAAATCTGGACAAAGCCAAAAATAATGGGGGTACAAAGGCTTACAAATAGAGACACTTTTTAAATATTGCTCATATAACCTTACAAACTTGCTTTCAGGCTTTGCTTTAGTATACATTTTCTTCTTCTTCTTCTTCTTTTGGCTTTTCCTGGTTAGGGGTCACCACAGAGGATCACCGGCCTGCTCATGATAAAGTCTGAAACTTAAATGTCTGTCATTATTCAGTGACTTCAGTACTCATTGATTTAGAAGAAAACCACAAATTTTATGAAGAACAAACCAAAAATATGAAGCAAAAATCTGGATATTCTTAAAAAATATGGGCAGTTCAGATGTGTGCCTAACACCGATAATCAACAGAACTAACCCAACAGACCACATATTACAGCAAAGCCAATCAGGAAACTAGAACTTGCTTCCTTGACTGCTGCAGCTAATCAGGTCCCTTGCTTCACTGAAGCAGACTTGATTGAGTGCAGCTTACAAGTGAAGCAAGGGAGCTGATTGGCTGTAGCAGTCAAGGAAGTAAGTTCTTTCAGGAAAAAAAAAGCAGAATCGTGCGTCGTTAAACAACTGAATGAATGAGGCACCAAGTAAGGAGTGGAAGAGATGGAGAAATCCACAGCTGCTTCATATGGGGGCCCTCATACGCAGGGAGATAATCAGGGGCTCCCTGCGGCCGTGGGTTCGGTGGGTGCCTAACTCCGGCTATGAGAGTAATACTGTCCTGCCTGTCTTCTTTTGCTGTGCACCACAATCGTAACAGAAGATGTCAAGGATGTAGAAGTCATAATGAAAGCCATGCTTTAAATTCTGACAAAGGCACTCCCCATTAAAGGATACAATATTGTTTTGACCTATTTAATTAACTGTTGTGATAACTGTACTCTGCCATCTCCAAGCCATACTACTGTGGTTTTATGCACTAGGTTTAAGCCACCAATTCACTTTGTAGACCTGAAGTCTGCGTAACTAATATTTAGAAAACTTAATTGTCTTCTTGATATGAATGCATGAAAGTCATACCCATACATAATTGATGACATGAGTCCTTTTGGTTCACAGTATTTAGAGCAGCAGAGCAGGGACAATAAAAGTGCATAATGTTAACACTCCTACAAAATGATATACCTACAGTTGTCCATTTTGTCATAGAGGAGGGACAAAATACGAACCCTATACTGTCTTCTCTTCCTTGGTACGCCCATTTTCTTGCTTAACCTCTTGACACTTGTTTTTACGCCTTTCACCATTTAGCTGCAATCCCTTGCAGTAAGCTCTTCCCTCCACAACCCTCCAGATATTAAAATATATGTGAACCATTATTTGATTCTGAGATCCTTCCTTTTAATGTGCACTTGTTTTTATTGAAATTATTACGTAAAACCCCTGGAATTTAGCTTGTTAAGTAGAGCTCCAGACAAGACAGAGTGCAGGGCTTTGCAATGCAGCCAGCATGAGGTAAAACTCAAGAGGAAAAGAAGAAAAGAATATAGTAATTATGAATAAAAAGCCAGAGCCTTTAGATGAAAAAGTTGCAATCATTTCTTGAAGAAAGAAGTTGAAAGGCTTTAATATGGAGATAACGTCTGATTCCTGTTCACACTGTATTTGCATTTTAGGTCTGTGAGCAGTTCATTTTCCTATTAATGTAAAAATGATGGCTTTGATATTCACAACTTCTGATCACTCTCTTTCTTTACTTATACTTTTATGACCATGATGTAAGGGACAGGAAAAAAAGTCCATTGTCTTGTAAGTTTGCAAGACATCTTTATTTGCAGTTAGTCGAATCTTGCTCTTAGAATAATCTAAAAATAACTTTCATAGAAATAAATATATCTTTCTGTCTCTGCTCGATCCATTTTGTAATTGTAATGAAAATCTCAAGGTATATACTGCGGAGGGGAAAGGTTTTTGTGGATTTCAAGAATGTCTAGGGTAGACACATCTGTATAGAAGGAAATAAAGATTTATGCTTTTGACTGGCTAGGACTGGACAGGGGAAGATGAGACAGAGTAAGTAGGTTGCCTACAGGTTCTGTTTATGTTTGTTAGCTGTCCCTCATAGATCGCTGCTCACTATAACACATCGAAACAATGACTCTACCATGACAAGAGGGAAGAGTAAGGTTAACATAGGACAGCAGAAAAACATGGGAACTACATGGGAAGTTGGGAATATGGGATTTCCTAAAATGATTGCCATGGCACAGTAGTGACTTTACTGGTATATTTTCTTTCTGTTTGTCATGTAATAATACTTGCACTGTGATATAAATAAAAATGTCAGCATTTGTAGTGTCTGTGTCAATAAAAATGTCAGCATTTGTAGTGTCTGTGCCCATAAAAATATCAGCATTTCTTGGTTCACTTGTGGGATTCATGGCCATGCAAAAGCAGACTGTGAGGAGACATTTTGTTTAATTGTGATATAGTTAGTATTTACTGTACAGGTACATCTGCTAACAAATAAAGAAACAGTCAAGCAAATAAATACATAAAATCTGTAGCACATTCATGTGATGTCAAGTACTGCAGATGGGGAAAGCATGTCATATCTAAATTACATCTGTTTCTTTTTTTGTGGTAGTGGGACATCAGCATGTATGTAAGCTTAATGAGAGTTTGGGCACAAAAGCAGAATGTACCTACTCAGTATAAGCTCATTTACATATACATTAGGTCATGTGCCCCCCACTCCCCATCCAGAGAACATCACCTCAATGCACTCACTGTAATTAGCAAGGTGATTTTATTTACATGCATGAGAGTTTTGCAAGTGATCAAATCATGTCTGCAGGTATTTATAAGTATGTAGGACACTCTATACCCCCTTGTTATCTATCAGTGGTGCCCTGAATATTGGAATCTCAATACATAAGGACTTCCTCTATGGTATTCTCATTATGAAGCACAAGATTAAATTGTTTGCCACCTTTGTAAAGTCGATAAGATGTGCTGTACTTGGCATACCAGTCTTCTCCCTTTCATGTCAGGTTATATTCAAAAGTGCAACTGAGAATGTATGCTAGTCTTTTTTCATAATACATCTGTCCAGAGCTAGATCCAGTTCTAGGTGACCTAGTCAGTCATCTAGGGCCCAATGACTGGGAAGCGACCCCTGCATGGGAGGGGGCTCAGGGGCTGGGGGTTTACTACAGCTTTAAGGCTTTAATTAAAAAAAAATTAATTTCTTCTTTAAGGGCGTTTAAGAGAACAAACGCCATTTGACGTTTGTGTCAGTGCGTGTATCGATGCATACACCACCTAATTCTGTTACTTCTTCTTTTCAGAGTGTGCGTGCAGAATTTAAACATAATGAACATTCATTGCTACTACCTTGGAGGATTAAATTACAACTGAACAGCAGGTGTGTGTATGTGTGTGTGTATCTGTGTGTTTATGTAATGCCCGACTTAGAGATGGCAGATTAGTTAATTTCCTCAGGCTCAAACCCTGTACATTAGCTACAGGAGACAAAAACCTGAATCCTTTACACCAACTACTAGATCACTCAAAGTGCATTTTCAAGGGACTAAACTTCAGAGCATTTTCATGGAATTGTGAGCTTCAGTGCATTTTTAAGGAATTGTGAAATTCAAGGGAAGGTACGTTTGCTGCTGCTCATTCAAAGTTTGTTTTCAATGTACAATTGTTTTGTTCAGAAAATGGTCATCACTGTTTATGCTATAAAATTTTTATAAGTAGTGTAAGTAGCACAACGTTCTTAGTTTTGATGCAGAAGGCTACGGATTTTACTCCCACACCATATAGATGGATTGCTGATACTGTGTTGTACTTTATGGGAGGTAGGGGTGCTGCAGTTCTTAGTTCTTTCTCTTTTGGATGAGATGCCTAGTAACTATGAATTTGTTGTTGGTTTGCCATCCATTCCTTATTGCAATATTATCATCTTACCATTTTTCTTAATATAACCTAGGCAATTTATTCCTCAAGGGCAGCAGTCATTGAATTTGTAAATGAAACACTGAAATATAAAGTTGTTTGCTAACAGCAACCTCTTTATTAGTTGCAGATCTCTTTAGTGTGGAATTATTCAGATGACTTTTACTTCTTCAGAGATTGTGTATATTGACTGATATTGGTGGATTGTAATGGCAGAAGTCTGAGTCGTTGAAATGTTCTGTAATAGGTTGTCTTCTCATTATTGAGTCACACATTTTGGTTCATTGCATACGGGAAAAATGTTCAGAACTACAAATTTAAAACATACTCTAACAAGTGGTGCTGTATTATACAAGGATTATAGTTTAATACAATCAAGATGGTGCATAATAGAACACATGTATGTATGCATGGCCATAAAAATGTATGAAAGGGGTCCATGGTCTGAAAATAGCCAAAAGGTAAATTTTATCTGACACTGGCCAGATGCATTTTCTTTGAATATGGGTTTCAATGCCATTTCACAACTGTGACTTTCAAGGGCAGAAAACTTTACTGTTAATAATAAGTCTGTTTTCATTGCGAGACTGTATTGTATTGTTTAACAAATGTCTGTCAGCATTTATGCTATAAAATTTGAAACAAAACTATGAAATGAATTCCAAATATTTGTAATCATTGCAGAAGTAGACAAGAAATTAGTATGCACACTGACAGATTTGAACAGATTTTATGATAAATGGGGAGAAATAATCAAGTAATGGGACACTGAAATGGCTGGGGGGGGGGGTTGTGTGTATGTAGGGGGACCCTCACCCATTATCCTGCCTAGTACCCTATTTGGCCAATATCCAGCTCTGCATCTGTCTTGTGCAAGACTTCAGAATTGTAGTCATGGAAAGAGGTAAGGACAGTAGGACAACCAACACTAAACATGCAGGAAAGGATAAAGATCTAACAGTGGAGTTGTGCTTTGCTGGTACTAGGTATGGCTGCAATGGGGCAACATGGCAGGGTACTCAGTTTGTGATTTTTTTTTTTGCCATCATCTTTCTGTCATAGCATTTACCACCACAGACTGTTTTTTTTGCTTCAGGCTTGCACTGCTTGCACAGTTTTGCACAGAACATATTCCCTCTTTCATAATGCTCATTGTGATCTAGAAAGGCTTACTAAATCAATATATTTACTAGATACGAAACACCTTTGTGTGCAAAAAAGTTTGTGATCCTTGATGCATTTTGAGAAACAACACCACATAATTTTTCCATTTTTCGTAGGTACCAATATGTTTTTCTGTCTGTTGTTTTAAGTGAGGAGTTATAGAAGGTAATGTCTGCAATAGAGATAGAGGGCTGGACAGTGTAAGCAGTGCATAAGGCCTGTTTGTTGGCTACAGGAGCATGGATATCTATTAAGAGCAATGAGTTGTTTCTGCCCTAGTCCAGCCACAAAATGGATGCAATAGATTTTGTCTACATTTTGTATGTGTGTGTGGGTGGGGGGGGTCTTAGCCACTCTTAGGATACTTTACTGTGATATTGTGTAGACTCATATTAATTGTTAAGCTTTCTGTGCCACTGTAGCTTACTGGCTAAGTCTATAAATTGCTAATGAACATCTCTTAAGTATGGGTTTGATTCCAGTAAAATCCATTCATATTTTACTTTCAAAAGTATGACTAGCAAATAGACATTGTAATTTAATGGCTTTTACCTGGCTAACCATGACAGAACGGAAAAGCAAGTAATTTTACGCAATGCGTATTATTATATTCTGATTGCTAAGAAATGCAAGCGCACTTATCTTCATAGCATGGTGCCAGCTGTCGCTGTTTATTCAGTAGAAGCTAGGTGCGACTGTGCTTTTGTTTCTGTCCAGAAAGTATTGTTTGCCTTAAATTCTGGTATTGCACATTGCAGTGTGTTAAACAAAGTGTTTATTTCTTTAAACTGTGGCTTATACTTGCCTACATTTCCTGTATAATTGTACACTTTGCAGATTTGATGTTATTTTCTATAGTATAACCTGCAGGCCACATCTGCACAGAAAAATCCCCACTAAACATTGATGCATTGCTCTTTGAATACAAATAACTAGATACAGTAAGCATGAGAGAGAGAAGGCAATCATTCTTATGTATTCCATAAATCACAGAACACTTTGCTCCAGAGGGAGTAGAACCTGCCAAATGTAAAAATAAATTCTCTTATCTTCTCTCTCACTATATATCATCCTGTTCATTGTGTCAGTAAATAGTGTATGTATCAGTATGTAAGCCATGGGAGCAAAATAAATGTCAGTATATAAATGACTGTTATTTCACCAGTAGAGACACGTGCAGTGAGAATGACCATGCTCAGACCATTCTTGATCCATTTATATAATATACTGGTAGGGCCTCTGTATAGCTGATGGAGCACTAGTTTTTTTGTTCTGCCAGTGAAAAGAAATGTATTAGATTTTCTTAAACTTCTGTTTCTGTTCAAATGTTGTTGTGATCTCTGTCTGGATATTTTGATGACTAACTTAATGTTCACTGTTAAAAAAATTGTTAAGATCTTTCTGTGTACTGTTCTCTGAAGCACAAAATACTGCTCAGTAACAATGTGTTTGATTTTTACATTATGTATAATTATCACTATCTGTTGTATTAATTAAGTGGAGCTTTTCTCCCCGGGCTTCCACTGTAAATGGACCTTGTCCAGTCGGACCATCCCGGTTAACAAATGTAAAATAAAATAAATAAAATAAAATAAAATTTTATTCTGACATACCATAAAATAGGTTTGCATTCTGTAATTCTGTGAAGCTTTACTAACATAAAATTGTAGATTAATGAAAGAAGACATACCATGCAAACTTTAGTGACCCATATATTGTGAAGAGTGAAAAACAAAATGAAAGAAATATCTAAACAAGCAAACAGCTAATGTAAACAGGGCCTGTGGGTCATGAATTCCCAGCCAGTTTGCTGAGATTGCAGAAAATAGATTGCCATTGTATGACATACCTGCAGAAATTGCTGAAATGTCAGTCTCGAGGAGCTAGTGGTGACTCATAGAGACAACAACCATGGCCAGTACTCACAGTCATAGCATGAACGCATAAGGGGTGTCCGTGCTGTCTGTGAATGAGTGTAGCTAGGTGGCGATTCATATAGGCCATTTACAGTAATTCATGATGGCTGTGAATTAGTGTAAGCAAATTAACCTAAATGAGATGTAAATGAGAAATTATGTGAAGTCTAGTTACAATTCATAGTCAAATTTTTGCACAGTCCGTATATTCAATCTTAAAAACGTAGCCGTGCATATTATATCTGTTTTCAGTCTGCACAGATGCTTTCTGACCTTGTAAAAAATAATTGAAATTGTCCTTTCTCTGCCCCAATGCCACAGTCAAACACAAAGCACAAAAACACAATCAGTCAAATAATGTCTGCCATCCTTGGGGAAAAAAAGTTATGTGACACACACAGCCCTGTAATGATAGAGTCCAGCCATGTAAAGTGCTGAAGTGATGTTTGCACAAACATTAATGCATTATTATAGTTAAGACAGCAGTTTGTTAACACATCCATCCTTTCATTAGCCCCATACTACATTTATGTGGTCATAATACAGTCAGTGACATTCAGGAATCCCCCAGTAAAGGCGCACGTTTAACCAACAAAGCATCCTTGCCATTTCAGTACTTCTACAATGTATGTAAATCTCTAAAACATACCAAAATACATTTTCTCTGTGATCACTAATCATTTCCGCTGCTGCTGCTGTAATGATTTCCCATTTACAATCACATTAATTTGCCCTACATAATATGCCCATGTAGTAATATTCCCATCATATGAATATAACAAACATTTCTTGACATGAACATAATAATCTTCCCTCATTTTAAACTTTTTTTCATATTACATTACTATATTAATGTTATTTTCTGCTTCCTTTAAAAAGTCTGCCATTTCCTAACTGATTTGCCAAACTGCAGTAATCCCAGGTAATATGGCACTGTCACATAAATTTAGCATCCTTTGTGCATTTTGTATGCAGATAAGGTCTTTTCATGTTTAGCTCTATGAATTGTAATAGTATGTCAACACCTAAGGCACTTTATCTGTGTTACAGCTTTCCTCTTAATGGTTATCCCTTAAGTACTTTACTCTTTTGCCATATGGTGGCATGTTTACCAAACACCTCTGCATTTCCATAGTTAACGTGAATGACCTGCCTCCTTCAACCAGAAAAGGGAAAGGCTGGTTGCTAAATAAGACATTGGCAGTATTCGCAATCTTGGGTTTCAGATGAGCTTAGCAGTAATCTATGAAGAACGGCATATTATTTGTTTAACTACATTGTGCCTTGCTTCATGGATTACCACTATGCTGCTCTGAAACCGACCTTGAATACTGCCAGTGCTTTAAGTAACACCCAACCCTTTCCCTTTCTGGTTGAAGGAAGTTCTTGATTTCTGAACACATAATATTATAATCAATAAAATGATTGGCTGACCCTTGAATAAATATGTTGAAAAATGATAAGTAAGTTAACTTTGCAGCATTTAATTCCTTCTTATTTGTCTGGAGTTTCATGGGCCCTGCATATATTGTGGCTTCGTGGTAGAACAGGCTTGCTGTTTTATGTGCTGTCATGGATTTGTGGCTTCTTATTTCACTGCTATTAAGCTGTAAGACTCATTTTTTTTCTTTCTGCCTCTACCAACTTGTAGTTGATTTGTGCTAGCTCAAAGCTGACTTAACTACCTAAACTATTCTTTTCTGTTCAGACATCTGTAAAGTCTGTTTTGTTAGCCATAATTCTACGTGTTCTAATCCCTTGCCTTGTATCTAGCGGCTTTGAACCTCAGCCACACTACCCAAAATTGGACTGTTACTTTTCTCATTACCTTTTGTTTGGACTTTAGGTACAGCTCTGTTGCCTGTCTTAAACTTACTGTGTTGTTTCTTTCCTGATTTTTTTTTATTTATTTATCAAAAGTTCTGAATATTATTTGTTTCTTGTCCTTGCCTTGGTCTGCCTCTAAAATTCTGACATTATCTCAGTAGGTCACTAGTGATTATCAGAAATTAAGTAATTGTTTGTTTGTGTCTTTCGGCTTTTCCCGGTTAGGGGTCGCCACAGCGGAACTCCGGTCCGCTAATGATTGGCAGTAGATTTTTACATACTGGCTTGCCGGGCCTAATGCACAACCTTCAACGAAGGAACGCCCATTCACGCATGTCGCCACACAGAAGACGCTCTGACTGAGAATCAAACGGGCAACGTCTAACTGTGAGGCGACAATGCTACCGCAGCACCACAATCAGAAATTAAATAATATGCATGTAATATGCAGAAAACAATTTAACTAAAATATACAGTCATTCATGCCTTGTAAAATACTCATGCTGTAGTAACTTAAGTACTGTTTGAAGGCAGTATTATATTGTCAGTGCTGTATCTTATGAGTATTTGACTCTATGTAATATTTATTCTGATTACTGAGTTATGCCTCTGGAGCCATAACATTCCTTAATCACAGGAAACTTGGGCAGGGCATGTTCAGAAGAATGAACAAAAGTGATTCAGTTAACTAAGGCCAACAGAGCAAGTAAATGCTAACAATTAACAAACAGCAACTGACAAGTAAAACTCAAGAAGATTACCAGAAGGAGGAAAAATCAGAAGACAGAACAGTTATTTCTGGCTTCAATTAATCAGTTTAATCTGCCCAGCCCTAGTTTAACAGCATACAGATAGAGCCACACTTTTCGGCCTCAAAACTAAGACTGAAACACTAAAGGTGGAGGAGTGTCCGTATTCACCAAGGATATTCACACCTCCAGGCTATTTGCCCAACACAATGCATCTGAAATTCTCCAGGTGCAACTAACACTAGTTAAGACTGCAATCCAAATTGTAGCTTGCTACAGATCCTCCACCATGCCCCAAGATTCTCACTACACCTTTCTAAACATACTGGAAAATATTAAGATACAACCAAACACCCTAATACTGGGTGATTTCAACTACCCTGTCATTAACTGGGAAAACTACTCGGGTACCAACTCCTTTTCCCAACAGTTCTTGAAATTCATAAATTCCAACATCCTGGATCAACCAATCCATTGTCCCACCAGGGGCTCCAATATCCTAGACCAGGTCATTACCAACATGGGAGATAGATGCTCCACACCAGTGGTCACCCCCTTATTGGTCAGGTCTGACCAAAAGCAAATCACCCTTGACATACGCATCCCACCCCCACCCCCCAGTAAGGAAACCTCCTTAAAAAACTTCTCACTTCATGCTACTGAAGTCAGAAGTGGCAAACTTCATGACACCCATGCAGACGGGATATTTATCCCACTCCACAAGGGGGATCCACCTTGGATCCTGGGAACTACCGTCCCATCAGTCTGACAAGCCTGATCTGCAAGGGCATGGAATGCATTATCATGGAACTTATAAACAAAGACATTGGCAACCTTTAAACACTGGACCCCACACAGTTTGGGTTTGTGAAGGGCCGATCTTGTCTACTGAATCTGATTGACTTCTTCGAATCAATCTCCAGAGCTGTGGACAAGGGTAAGGCAGCCCACACAGCCTATCTGGACCTCGCCAATGCCTTTGACACCATCCCCCACTCTGGAATCATAGATAAATGTACTAAGCTGAGCATTAATCCCTACATCACTCGATGGATTGCCAACTGGCTTACTGACAGAACCCACACTGTAAAAGTAGCAGACTCCAAATCCAGCTCCAGACAAGTGACAAGTGGAGTACCTCAGGGTTCAGTCCTGAAACCTCTCTTGTTTGGCATCTACTTCTCTGAAGTACAGGCCAACACTTAGGGACTCTGGCTAACAAAGTTTGCAGATGACTGCAAACTGGGAGCCATTACTGAATCCCCAAATGATGTCGATACTCTACAAAAGGGCCTTACAGAACCAGATGCTTGGTGCCAGAGCCATGGGCCCAAGCTCGATGCCAAGAAAGGTATAGTTATCCCCTTTGGGAAAAAACATGTACCCGTGAATTACCACATAGGTGGCAGTACACTAAACACCGAAAGTGTGATAAGAGACTTAGGGACACAAGTGGATAGTGGTCTCACCTTCAATAACCACATTGCCACAACAGTCAGGAAATCCTTCTATGTGGTGCACCTTATCACTAAGGGCTTTTCATCCATAAAAAACAAGGTCATTGTCCCACTGTACTCATCCCTCATTAGGCCCATTATAGAATGCAATGCTCCATTTGGAATGTACCTCTCAAGACATCTGCAACAACTGGAAAGGCCGCAGAAATACCTCACTAAAAGGATCACAGGCCTAAAGCAGATGCCCTATGCTGACCACTTAAAAAACTCCAGCTATGCTCTGTCACATATTGTCTACTCCGAGGTGATCTCTGCTTAACATACAAGGCCATGTCAAACCCGGAGCTGTTGGACATGCTACACTTAAAGAAATCCCAATCCCTCAGAGCCATACGCTCCAGGGATCTAAACCTTGTCATCACAATAAACAAAACATGCTGGAGGCATAGGTTCCTGACCCAGAGACTCCCCATACTCTGGAATAGACTGGCCATACATGTCAAGCAGAACACCTCTTTGGTGCTCTTCAAAAGGAACCTTGATGATTGGATGGGAGAAAGGAAATTCACCCCAGGGATCACGTCAGTCGCCCTGCTAGACAGGGGTCCAGGGAAGTAAACAGTGCAGGAAGAAATAGCCAGGGAACTGTTATGGCTAAGATTCTATAGGCCTTATGGCCGATAGCCTAGTACCAACCTATGAACCTATGGCCAACCAGAAGGTCATTGCTCAACATCCAGATTTCGTTCATATGGAATTCTGTTTGAAGGGAAGAATGATGGCTCAGCATTGTGATTCATGTGATAGCTCGCACAGTCATCATCCTATTCCAGAAGACTGCTCCCACTGTCTTGCCAAAAATCTCCATTAAATGGAAGTAGCCATGATTACAGTAGACCTCCTCAATAACACCCTCAGTAAGGCTGGCAAACAGGTCTTAATTGATTCCTTTGGGCACATTGCATACATAGCTCCCAAACCAAACAACACAGGAACAATTTACTTTCAAGATACTTGACTTAATGAAGAGATGGTGGTTGAATTAGGCGCCTTTATTAGATCTAGTAGCTGAGATCTGGTGCAAATGTCACAGCTAGTGTTACTGTTGTAAATTTTGTCAGCTTGAGCTGGCACAATATTAGTATTTTAACCTCTGCAGTAATAACAATATTGGTTATCAGAGCTAATGGTGTAGAATGCTGGGTAATCAGACAATTGAGTTCATACTGTATATATATTGACTTGAGCCCTGGGATTCACAAAGGGCCACTTTTAGTGGAAACCCCAAACAAAGGTGGCTAACCATCCATAGGTGCCCTTCCTGATTCAGGGACACGCCCATTGTAGTGGTTCTTCACAGTCTGTAGAATCACCACTGTGGCCCATCTCCACAGCCATCCTACATGCTAATGAGGCATTCTTGGGGAGCACATGAGCCCAGAAATGCTTTTGTGAGTTAGCATGGCTGGCTATGTTAATAAACATGGCCAAAATGCAACATTCCTGAATTACTTACAATTAGAGATATTATATTGCATGTAAGTGGCAGGGAGTTTAGTGGAGAAGTAGTATTGGGGTGTATGTGAGTGTGCATGTGTATGTCTACAGGGTTATGAATGGTATCCTGTTAAAGTGTGTGCATGTGTGTGTGGTTGTCTGGCTGGTCACAGTAGGAGAGTTAGTTAAAGGATCTGTAGTTTTGGTATTGGTGTTGTGTGTGTGTGTGTGTGTGTGTGTGTGTGTGTGTGTGTGTGTGTGTGTGTGTGTGTGTGTGTGTGTGTGTATGTATGTGTGTGTGTGTGTGTGTGTGTGTGTGTGTGTGTGTGTGTGTGTGTGTGTGTGATTGTGTGTGTCTATATAGATG